>NC_135500.1:91724889-92054889 GCF_052857255.1 Amblyomma americanum | reverse complement strand
ACGCACAACTCATACCTGCCGTATCGCTTTACGCAACTGTTGTACTCTACGTAGTCTTAAGAGAACTTACTGGCCGAAAATGTGCTCTTAACTGCAGATTATAAGTTGCTGCTAGCTCGATCCCACACTTAGGAGATTTTGTCGCCTTTTGAAGGAAACGCGGCCTTAAACAGCGTAATACTCATGCGCTGCGCCTGCGAAAGTGCTCCTGCACGGAACGCGTACTGCTGGGACGCGTCTCGTCTGTTCCCAATCGCTACCACAGCAGAACCCCGTCGGCCGCGGCGCTTTTATCGCGCCCGTGCACGCCCCGTTTATGCTTCAGAAAAGAGAAAAATGGTAGTTGTTTCGGGCAGCCCCCTGGGAGTCGAATGCATGCTCACTAGCGCCTAGCTCTTTGCAGTGGGTAGAAAGGGCCCATAGGGAAGAAGAGAAAAGAGAGGAAGTATTCTAAAAGCCTGATCTGACACAAGCTTGCTTTTCAGGAATATGGCGCCCTGAGCCTTGGCCCAATACAGTGGGGCTGCTGCGGTTCTGCGTCATCTCTTGCTCCAATTCGCATTGAACTCTCAAGACTGTTGCTTGTGCAGGAGAGAGTGCGACACCGTTTCTTTAATTTCTTAGCTCTGTATACTTGCATTCTTTTGTTTTAGGCGCCTGCTATTGACTGGGTAAGGCTTTTACTTAAATACAACTACACGCGTAATCACCTCCTCCGCCTTTTATTCCCAGCCCGTTTCAAGCCGTGGCGTAAGGCAATGGTCGATATTCTTCGCCCTTGCTTAAGACGTAAATAAATCAAACAAATTCGAAGAAAAATGTTCTCTGTACGTGCGTACGTACCGGTACGAGAGGTTTTCTGGGCGTACAAGCAGCGAAGAAGCTTTGTTTAATCGCTACCAGGTACCGCAGCCTGACATCTGGGGGCTTATAGTGCCCGCCAAGCTAGGAAACGCCGTGCGCACTGGCCGTTATAATAGACTGCAAGCAAATTTGGCTTCTTTCGTAGCTGCCTTATGAAAGCATACTTCTCTATATCTATTTTTGTATACTTGTAAGAATGCACATGAATGAATTTCATGTATTGGAACAGACTTTTCAGATAAACAACACTATATAACACCCCCTCCCGGGCGCCAGCCACAATATCTAATTCTAGTTAATTTCAGCTGAGAGAATCTCAGCGCACGCCCCTTTGAGTTCAGCAAGCATTTTGAAAAGCATGAAGCTGATAGTTTCGGGTCATAATAAATGGCAGAAGCTTGTTAGTTCTCGTTACCAATGAGCTGGAGAGTAGTTTTAAAGCTGCGCATTGCGCGAAGCTTCGTAGTGCCATGTTATCGCCCACGAAACGGCTACAATCCCCATCGGTGTGCTATACGTGGTTCAGCTTGATGTGGCTACGCAGATGGCTTGTATCGTCAGCAGTAGTAGCACATATTGCCTGCATTGCTTGCATTAATTGTTGTCTTAGATAAGCCAGATAGCAACTGCGTTTATAAAGTGGTGTTTCAGCCCAGCCCGCTGTTAGTGCGATGCCTCGGGGAAACACGGCGCAAGAATTAGCCGTAGCTGATATCGCTGGCTTGTGTTCAACTAACATTATATAAGAAGGCGGCAGTGTTGTGTTAGATTAATTCAACAATGGCGTATAGATGCTGACTTAGAGATGCATTGCCCATGTGAATTCCCACTATGAAAACTCCCTTGTTTACTGAAACCCGTTCAAACGCCTGATGAACTTTTCTTGGTAGGCTGTATTATGTGGGAGCCACTCAGCAATATAAACCAAAACTTCACTCTCTGGGTGCCAGTATGAAAACAGAATCTATGTGCCGAGCAGGCACTAGTAGGCAGTAGGAGCGCGATATCCTGTCTGCAGTGACTGTTTTCTAAGAACCGCCGAGCTCCACTGTGCATCATTTCCCGATTCTGTCTTAACGATGTTACTTTCGATGTGTTATCGCTCTTTGGAGTTGTACTCGTCTTAGAAGCTTTGTTCTAATCTGCCTCTTTCCTGATATGTTTTAAAGGATACCACTACCGACGCAACTTTGGCCTGAAAAGGTTTCTTGAAGAAAAACAAGAAGTAGTCAGCAGCCCTGTTTGGCATAAAAAAACAAAAGAGGCATTCATGTGCACAATAGATGACAGGCTCGCAGTACACAAGCAGTAGGCTGCTTTTCGCAGCTTAATTTCCCCCGCAAAATAGCCAACCTGTTTTAAATAATTAGTTTTTTTTCTCTGCTCTACCCCGGAAGAAAATTTAAAAAAAAAACACTCAGCTGTGACAGTCAGTTTGTGCTTATTTTCGTCGTACCATCCACGTAAATATTTAGAAGCAGAGCGATGCACGAAACTGAGCACGTGGCTTCTATATTGTCCATGTATGATGTTAAATGAGCGATGATGATTGCCTGCATCATTCATTATAACGTGTAAAACATGTACCTTACAACAATGCACGAACTTTTCGAATCATGCAGGGCTCGAATTTGGCAGAAAAACAAAGTTTAAATCAGAACTTCGCATACGGCGGCTAATATCCCGTGAAGACAGCACAGACGACGTCACTGGTCACTTAGTTCATTCGGATTTTCGGAAAGTTGCCAGAATCTTTCTTCGACACAATTACGTTGGTAGAATAACATCAACTTATGCATTACGCTGCTGATCCGTCCCAAAATATGTAGAATAACCAACATCCTTCTAAACATAAGAAAAGAGAGTTTTGTGAGAATATGTCCCATAAATTAACGTAGAGGGAAAAAAGAATACATTTCGGGTGCGTTTACTCCCCCTTGTAAGCTAGGCTGAGCATACCTCATAGCATACTCATATGCAATATTCTTGTACAAAAGTTTTCAATATTGAAAAACTAAGTTAGTGGTTTAGAGGTCTTGAAGGTAATGGTTCATTTTGACCGATATGTAGCAAAATCTTCATTTCGTATTTTTTCCATCGCTCGCATCAAGCAGTTCAAACTGTCTTACAAAACCAATAGAGAACGCCTTTGACGATAGCGAAAAAAATTCAAGCCTGCCGACGGAAGACCACCGGTAAGAATAATTGCTTTAGTGAAACCTTATAATATATGAAATAATTGCGCTCATAAACTCGTTCCCGTTCAAAAGTGCTTTTGTCGAGAATTTTTGTCTATGATGCGATGAGAAAGCTCGAGCTGAACAAAGTGCAGCCACAGAAACATGAACACAGACGTAAGGTAAGCGCATGTTAGCAATTTCTCACAAACGCGTATAAAGGAATACATGAAGATTCTTTTGATGCGTATCTTGCTAACATGTGCTGTCTCCAAATATTTTAAGATGACGGCAAACAAAGTTTTTTTGTCATGACTGCTCCGAGTTTATGCGTATGTGATTTCAAAAGATCAAAAATATATATTTTTCAAAGCGAGCCCTTTAAAATGTATATAACACGTTTCCTATTCTTTTTCCTAAAAGAGTAGAACGCTAAGCATCATGTTTTCAAGCCATATATGTTAATTTTAAGAAAACTGCGCCTATAGCATTGCTATTGATGCTGCTATACAGTATGCTTTATTCTCGCAATTGCTTGTGTTGATCAATTCGGAATCACTTTGCTGTTACTTACATCAGTGTTTTACCACAAACCTATTTATGCATATCATGTTAGCATCTACTATGGAGCGACGTTCTTTAGACTTAATGTTGAAATATTAACACTCGTTCATGCAATACAATGGAGCCTGGATTAAAAAAATGTTCCAATAAATTAAATATTTGTCAATATCTAAAGGTTCATAACCATGGTCTTAGCCATAGCCGCAGCTGCATCCACAGCTCGAATTATAGAAGAAGTTGCCACCGAGCTGGACGATATATCTCAGTTTTCATAAAATTTTCAGGCAGGCAAATTAATGCGATGTCACTACACGCTAATGACCCCCAGGTGGTCGAAATTATTCCGGAGCGCTTCACTACGCCACCTCTTCCTTCCTTTCTTCTTTGACTCCCTCCTTTATCCCTTCCCTTACAACGTGGTTCAGGTGTCCACCGATAAGCGAGACAGGTACTGCGTTATTTCCTTTCCCTAAAAAAACCAAAAAACAAAATAATCTTTCTTAACACGGCACCCAATTTCCACCAGGAAGCAGGAACACAATAAAGCGGCACTTCCGGATGATCAAGAAAACGAAATTTTATAAACGAGTACTGTAGAGACCCACATATGAACATAATGCTTCTCAAACATTTCTTTTCTGAGGAAGCAATCAGTAGATGAGCTTGTCGCTTCAGGGACCTCCAAAGCGGGACAGAAACGAAAAATTACTTTAGACGCTGCTCAACTGTCTGTTTTTCATTTGAGCTTTACCCAACAGAGCATTCACGCGTCAGGTCAACTGTCGTTCGCTTTCAGGAAGAAAGTAAGGACTCCCTGTATATCTGCCCTGCTCGGCTGTTCTTGCTTCACTGTTTGCGTACTTTCATGTCTTCTTACTACTTTTATAGGACTGCAAGCAACAGAAAGACTGTTTTGTGTCGCCAAGGACAGAAAAGTTGAAAATATACATGACGACAACAAGTAGTTTGAACGCAGATGACAGGTGTACCTTTTTTAGGGGATGTTTCTCTGTTACTTCGCGAACGGTAGAGCACACAACTGAAAGAAGCGATGAAAAACCAAGTAAACAGAAAGATGGGCTCATCACAATGGTTTGGGGGAGGAACGTGTGAAAGATCCTTTTTTTCTCGAAGCAGCACTGAAAAGAAAGAGTGTACAAAGCCAAGAATGTCAACAGGGGCCTTACGCAACTGTTTACTGCGCCAGAGTCTTCTTTCCAATAGTTCACCTTCGGAGAGCTGGCTGCACGGTGGAGTGGACGCTATTTGTGGCGCATGGCCACTTCTCACACGGTATTGTCCGCGCAGCGTAATGGGAAAGTGCACTTGACCAGACACTCGCGTTTTACAGCGAATCTCTGGGCGGTTCGAGGAACGCTGCCAACGGACCAAGCGCGTCCTGGAAGTACTCGAGCACGCTCGCCCGTTCCACTTTCCGCCTCTCCGAAGCTCCAGAACCTGAAGGGGATGGGGGCCAGGAGCCGCCGGCTTCCGGCGTAATGGCCTATTACGCCGAAGCACTCTCCTTGCCTGTCGGAATTCAGGTGGCTGGCAAAGTTCGTCGTACACCTTATCCACGTCGGTCAACTTGAAGGCTACCAGACAACGAACGCTCGATGCGGCACACCACTCACGAGAAACCGAGCGATGCTTTATTGGTTGTCATGAACGCAAAGAAGGCCGTTACTTTTCGAGATGTCTACGCGATGGCAATATTTTGGACAACTAAAATATGAACATACCGAGCCGATGATGTTCTGTGAATAACTTGAAATTTATTGGGAGAGCCCAGAGCCGAAATTAGTGTTCCTGACTTCCGGCCTCTTTTTCTAGCATCAGCTACCCTTGCAAACCCAAACCTGCTCAGGATTCAAAACGAATGCATCATGCGTGAAAATAGGCTTCATTCGTAAATTAAAACTGCGCAAGGACGGCTGGTGCTTGCAATATTCATTCACTGTTCATTAATATCTTTACCTAGAGGTGTCATATTTGTTTTCGTGTGCCGTATATAGCTTGACTAACGATAAATGTTTTTGGCTGGATGAGATAGCAATGCAAGCTAGCTTTTCATATGCTACTTTCAGACCACAATTACGCAGTGCATAATTGCCGAGCAACTAATGAATAGTTGAAGTGTTAAACTTAACGACCAGCCTACTGGAGCTCACCACATTCGCTAACCTCTTTTACAGCCGCCACTGTTAACCTTATCGCTAGTCTATAAAAGAAAAAAAAACTGAAAAAGTGGAAGGGTTTTAACGTAGGTAAACGGAGTAGACATGCGAAAGCATGTGTTTAGCCTGGTTGGCTTATGGTTTTGCTTTGCTGGGTCGTCGGCACAGTTGGCCATGGAAATACTGGTTCATGAAGACGACGACGTGCAACGCACAGCGCGAGTGATCCCCCCGCGTGGGTATGTGCCATATACCTGGGGTGAAGAAGAAGAAGAAGAAGAAGAAGAAGAAGAAGAAGAAGAAGAAGAAGAAGAAGAAGAAGAAGAAGAAGAAGAAGAAGAAGAAGAAGAAGAAGAAGAAGAAGAAGAAGAAGAAGAAGAAGAAGAAGAAGAAGAAGAAGAAGAAGAAGAAGAAGAAGAAGAAGAAGAAGAAGAAGAAGAAGAAGAAGAAGAAGAAGAAGAAGAAGAAGAAGAAGAAGAAGAAGAAGAAGAAGAAGAAGAAGAAGAAGAAGAAGAAGAAGAAGAAGAAGAAGAAGAAGAAGAAGAAGAAGAAGAAGAAGAAGAAGAAGAAGAAGAAGAAGAAGAAGAAGAAGAAGAAGAAGAAGAAGAAGAAGAAGAAGAAGAAGAAGAAGAAGAAGAAGAAGAAGAAGAAGAAGAAGAAGAAGAAGAAGAAGAAGCGCGAGTGTGTTGCAGTTTAACACGAGGCGTGATAGGCTGCGCCGATAGCATAGTTCTCATGTGCGCAGGACACCGGAGCTGACTTTTCGTGCCGCCACGGGTTCAGAACCAAGTCACAGCAATTTTTTGTTTATTTACTTTATTTAGGCTCACCAGGTCAATTTAAGATCAGACTTTAGCGGCGAAATGGCTGTTGCACGTTTGGCGGGGAGGCAACGCTTTCGCTCTAAAGAACAGGTCACTAACGCATTACTCGTCGCAATTTTTCGCATCTCAAGTTCGCCTGACTGTGTAAATAAGCCCAAAAGATTGAGAAAATAGAGCGAGTAAAACATTGCTTTCTTGTCGTCGATATCATTATCAGCCTCAATATGCCCACTGCAGGGCAAATGCCTCTCTCATATCCCTCCAATAACCCTGCCCTGTGCCAGCTACGGCTGCCCTGCCCCCGCAGGCTTCTTAATGTCATCCGCCCACCAAACTTTCTGCAGTCCTCGTGCTCTACTTGCCTTCGCTTGTAATCCAGTTCATTGGGCAACCAACTGCAAGCTCATAGGTCAGCAACATCTCAAACCATTGAATTCTCCTTTCTTATAGATTATACAAGCGTTCTTCCAAGCTTCTGGTACGCTCGAGGCCATAATGCATTGGGTATACAGGGTGAATAGTTTTTTGAGCAAATACTCTCTACCATCCTGGAAGAGATCTCCTTCTGTCTGATCCACACCGGCTGTTTTCCTCCTTTGCATTGCTCCTAACGCTTTCTTTACTTCCTCTTTCGTTACTGGCGGGATGTCCCATTGCTGTGCGCTACTGCATCTCTCAATAACACCCTGATTCCACTGGCTACTGTATATATTGGTGTAGAACACTTCGGCAACTTTAACTATACCTTATCTATAATGCTAATGACATTGCCTTCTTTTTCTCTTAGGGTGTACTTCTTATTTTTGCCTATGCCTAGTTGCCTGCTTACAGCGCTTTTAGACTACCTCAGCGCTTTAAATCATGCCACATATCCCAGTATTACGCTTATCTATGTTGGTTACCTTGCGCTTATCGATTAACTTTGATAGCTCTATAAGTTCTGCTCTGTCTCTGTGGTTAGATGCCTTCATGCTTTGGCGTTTATTATTGAGATCTTTTGTCTCATGATTGAGCTTGCCGGTATTCTGTCAAACCCTCCTACCACCTACTTCTACTGCGAACTCTGTAATGATAGCTGTGAGATTATTGCTCATTGCTTGATGATTAAGGCTGTCAATCCCAGGTGAAGCCCAATATCACTACCGCAGCGAGAAAGACACCGCGGTTCACCAGCTGCTATCAGCCTGCTCAGCTTATAGAAGAACCAGTATCTGGCACCTGGTACAAATGGGTCTTTCACTGGACAGCGAAGCACCTTGTGCTGCTTTGACACGGGGACCCATTTATCAATCCTATCTTGGCTTAGTTTATTAGTAAAACGTTTTACCTTGCATTTAGTAAATCATTTTACACTTTCAGGCAATACTTTCTTCCTTGGGAAAAGAAACAGCAATAAAACAGTATAGAACCGCACTTTGCTGTCGCTTCTAGTGGATAGTTTTGTGTTTACTGCCGACTTCCATCTGCGTGGTCCTAAATTTGCCATGTTGTTAATTGGGACAAATACAGGGAGCACTTAGCCTGTGTTTCCGGTGATGTGACAGACAAAATGATTCATGCTAAGATGGCTGCTACCACGGCGCTCAAGCTACCTGATCATTTTCCGACTCCGGATTTAAAACTCAGGAACCTCTGCGCAGCGCGCAGAAGGGCGGAGCGACAACTGTTGCGGAAGAAGGACGAAAGCGCCTTGAAGACAACTTTCAACAGGCTCAACTCTGCCATTAGACGTCATGCGAACAAGCTCTGTAGGTCCCAGTGGGCATCCTTTTGCGCTAGTTTGACTGTTTTCTCACCGATAACGAGAATTTGGCGTGTCGTTGGCAGTCTTGCTGGTGGCTCTCGTCCGAGTAAACCTTTCGAGGCGCTTGCATTGCGCACGCAGAAACATCTCGTGTGCTTGGCAGAGGAATTTGTGGATGCATTTGTAAATTCCAGACCAGGCATTCATCCCTGCGCTTTGCCTGCTACGTCTCCGTCTGTTATGGACGCCCCGTTCACACTTCGAGAACTACAGACAGCGCCCCACAGCCTGCGGCGTCGCTGTGCACCATGTCCTGACGGCATTACCAATAAAATGTTACAGAACCTGCCTCTGGAACACCGGAAGATGCTCCTAACCTATCTCAATCGAGTGTGGGAGTTTGGTGACGTTCCCCCTTCATGGAAGGTGGCTTGTGTAGTCCCACTGCTGAAGGCCAGCAAAGAGATGACAGACGCGGCCTCGTATCGTCCTGTATCGCTGACGTCGTGTGTGGCTAAGCTCATGGAGAAGATGGCAAGTAAGCGTTTGTCTTGGTGTCTTGAGGATAGAAGGGCACTACCAACATGCATGACTGCATTCCGCACAGGTTTTAAGCGCGCAAGATAGCGTCCTGGACTTGATAAGCCACATTGTACATCAGAGTGCTTTTGGACTTTCAACACTAGCTATTTTCCTAGACGTATCAAAGGCTTATGATAGCGTCCTCCAGAGCTCAATACTGAATATTCTGCAGGTCATAGGCGTACAGGGCTATCTTCTGCGATTCATTTACTCATTTCTCAGTGATCGAAAATTTCGAGTGCGGTTAGGCAGTACAATGAGCTCCGAAAGGGCGGTATCGCGAGGGGTACCTCAGGGTAGTGTCCTGTCCCCAACGCTCTTTAATGTTGTCATGGCTGGTCTTCCCGCAAAAGTGCAAAAACTTTGTAGGCATGTTTATATGTCGATATATGCAGACGACATTTGTCTTTGGTTAACCGGATATCAACACAAACGCTTAGCTCTATTAGCGCGACAGGCCGTGCTTTCAGTTAAAAGTTACCTTCAAGGTGTTGGGTTGACTCTCTCGGTGGAAAAATCTGGCTTCGTCCTGTTTCCATGTAGGGGACGACGGTATGCGCGGCTGAGCATAGACCTTGATCAGTCTTGCCTTGGTCAGGTTAACCACATACGTTTTTTGGGTGTCACTATTGACTCACGTCTACAGTGGCGACGAGCTGTGGACTTGATTGTGGCTTCACTATATTCGCGTCTCAATGTGCTTCGTAGAGTTGCTAGTGAGCAATGGGGAAACCATACTGCTTCAATGATCAGGCTTCACGATGCCCTGTTGACAAGTCGCATAATGTACCAGCTCCCTTTAATTTCCCTCTCGGTATCGCAGCTGGAACGCCTTGAGGTTTTGCACAGAATGGGACTAAGGAGGGCTCTCGGCGTTCTGCAGTCTGCTCCAAACAATGCAGTATTGTATGAGTCTCAATCGAAACCTCTTCGGCTAGCCGCTTCACAAAGACCTTTGCTGCAAATTGGCCGCTTCAGAGAGACTGTTGCCGGGAGAGCGCTTCTACAGCGCCTTCGAAAGAGATCTGAGTCCCGGGCGTACTTGGCTTTAAATACTCTTCGTTCTCTGGGTCTCGACCTTCGAGATCGACCTAAGACGTTGAAGCCACCTCGGTCCTTTCCGAGCCTCGATTGTTCCTTGACAATTCCCCACGTTCGCGCTAAGCGGAATTCTCCTTTAGCGGCAATTCGTTCGCTCGTACCGGAACATCTTGAGACCGAATATGCCAGTCATCTTCAAATTTTTACAGACGGCTTTGTGGACAAGGTCAGAGTATCTAGTGCAGCTGCTTTTCATATTCCGTCTTTGAAGTGTGATTGGTCTGGTCGTTTTACTAAAGTCGTGTCCTCCACAACGGCCGAAAGCGTTGCCATTGAGGCAGCTCTAAAGAAGCTACGGTGTTGTACGCCTCAACCTACTGTCATAATTACGGATTCAAAATCTGCCCTTCAAAGGTTAGAGTACGGGTTCCCCACTGATGCCTTGAGTCTTAGATCCCTACGTTTGGTGCAGAATATACATAGCAAAGGCTTCTCTATACGTTTTCAATGGGTGCCCTCGCACATAGGTGTCTTAGGCAACGAGATAGCAGACAACCTCGCCCATACAGCTCTTTCCGGGATTCCAGTACATGGAGTCCCTCATGAAGTCAAGCAAATGTTCAGAGATGTGGTGTTGTGCCACTTCAGTTCTTTGTGGAGCTCTCCTCATCAGCCATGTGTGACGAAGGGTCTCAGAAGGTACCAAGCCACTTTGCTGCACCGCGTTCGCACGGATTCTGCTGGTACGCCGGCGTGGATGTATAAGACTGGCCTAGCGTTGTCACCATTGTGTTCAACGTGTGGTGTGTGTGTTGACATAGAACATTACCTCTTGTGCTGTACTTTGTACAACGCGGAACGGGCTGTGTTATTCGGATCCCTCAAGAAGGCAGGAGTTCCTCACAGTTCTCTTCAGGACACTGTTTTCCCGCGCGGGAGCCAGTCGAGTAGAAGGGATGTTTCTCGCCTTCTTCTACTTTACCTGCAGGACACGGATTTGGCCTCCACATGGTGACCTCAGGAATGTCTATTTAGGTTTTTGCGGACAGTGTTTCTGTGATTTCTATATAAGTGTCGCTACGGTGGAGCAATTGCCGGCAGCAACTGCAAGGCTAATCCCACCAGTAGTTTACAACCACTCAACTCTAGTGGATACTTATCTTGCAAAGCACTCTTACTTGTCGCCAGAGCCTGATTTTGCAGAAAGGTGTCAATATCTTTATGTCTCAGTGCGCCCAAATCATGCCAATGTATTCATCTCCGTATTCTTTTTTATCGCGTGTGATACAGAAAATTTATGTGCATGTGAAGTAAGTTCAATGCAGGTCCACCGTGTTCGTCATTACTGCTTGGGATGGTTCTTTCAAAACCGTGGTCATAAATAAACATTGCAAGTCGTAAACATATCAAAACTGTCCTTTGCTGTCCTATAGCATTTATGCAACATTTATCGCATTTCAACACTCGGTAGCATTATAAAAGTGTAGTGCAAAGTGTTTCTTCCAAGAGGAAAAAACACGGCAATCGTCTCCTTTTGTTCCTACTAGCGGTATTTAAACTAAGACTGATTTCTTAATGATCAATGCAAGAAAACAGAGGCACAGTTTCTTCTCTCCTTTAGGCAAACTACATTTTCAAATTAATAACAAAATGTAATGCAAACTGAGTCTTCAAGATATATTGAAAGACGCTTGCCTGGCTTATAGATTGGTGTGACCAAATCATCTTGACGAAGTGTCCAATTCAAGTCACCAGTCATACCTGCAAATTGTGTGCTCAGAGTTGTTACTGTAGCTTCAGTGCGCGCAACCAGCCCTGCTATCATGTGCTGTCAAAAGCCCGACCAAAATGCCACCAGCCAACAAGAACATAACGCAACGTCTTTTCCTCAGAAAAACGACAGCTGCAATATTAGGGCAGTGTTGCTTCATAGAATTCGATGACTCTGCGTGCATGCGTTGATGCATGCACGCTGATGCTCTAATGAGAAGTGCTGATCGCCACTGTGACAACATGTGCAGTTCTCCGCCATGCGAGAAAAACACTAACTCTTTCGGGCACCATTCTTGCCGTCCAATTCACGACACGAGCATGGGAGATCTGAGAAGCTTGATGGTGCGTCCTCAGACATCACAACAATTAGTCCCATTTTACTCTGACTTTATGCCGAGACCTCAGTCTGCACTTTAACTGCACAAGGTTTGAGCGTGCGCTATCGTTGAAATTATACGTTGCAATACCAGTGTTTTATGCTTAGCTTCATTTTTTTTCCATGCAGACGTCAGGCAATAATACAGATATGGGGATCTAAATGCAACAAGATGGACTGCAGATTTCGACTGCAGGTGGCCTGTGCCCTCTCTCAATATACATTTTTTCGCACAGTGGTGGCACATTCACAATTGTGGCAAATTGGCTGTGGCGCAATTAAAACTCATGTAGAGCTCTTCCCAATTTCGCATCGTATCCTCAAACAGGGATATTGCTGATCTGTATATAGCTGGAAATTGTTACATGTTTCTTGCCGAAGGAGTTCAACGGAGGCCATGGGAAAGAACCTCTAGCATTGAGGGTGCACTTAGGAGAGAAGAAATGCAGAAATGCGCCTTTGTACCCTGTGAAATTGGCGCGTGATTAGGTACCGTAAGGGGTAGCAATTCATTTGGAACCCTCCACTGCGCCGCCTCTCAATGCCACAGTGCTACATCGAGGCATTAAATCACACGTAAAAAGCCTCGCCATCTTTTTTTACTCGGCAGAGGAAATAAGAGCGCACACCACGGGCGAAAAAATCACGAGGGCTTCGGTATAGTTCCTTCTCATCAAGAGAGTAGTTCGCTCTAAAAGGAGCCTTGACAAAATCCTATCAGGGAACAAGATGGAGATAATTGTTGTGAGGGGATCAGGTTGAGAGGTCTAAATTAATAATAGTATTAAACAGTATTAAGAACTGTTTAATAATATTAGTTGGTTTTTGGGGAAAGCAAATGGCGCAGTATCTGTCTCACATATCGGCGGACACCTGAACCGCGCCCTAAGGGAAGGGATAAAGGAGGGAGTGGAAGAAGAAAGGAAGAGAGAGGTGCCATAGTGGAGGGCTGCGGAATAATTTCGACCACCTCGGAATCTTTAACGTGCACTGACGTCGCACAGCACACGGGCGCATCAGCGTTGTGATTCCATAAAATCGCAGCCGCCGCTGTCGGGTTCGAACCCGGGAACTCCGAATCAGTAGCCGAGCGCGCTAACCACTGAGCCACCGCGGCGGGTTAAGAACTGTTTACAATCTTTCAATTATTACTTCATTCATTCATACCTAACTTCCTGCGGTGGTTCAGTGGTTAGGGCACTTCTCCATGGGTCCCAGGACTGCAGCTAAACAGGGGAGTTCGTTATAGATTTTTAGAGGCCACACCGCGAAAGACGGAAGCAAAAACGAAGAGATAACATAACAAAACAGCGCTTGTCCTGTATTTCCTCTTGTTTTTCGTCCTCGTTTTACGCTCCACTGCCCCTAAAAAGAAATAAATAAACTGAGGACCCACGCTAAATAATTGCTGCGGTGGCGGCATTTCGAAGGAGGTGAAAAGCAAAAGGAGTCGATGTGCTGTTCGATATGTCACGCACGTTAAAGAACTCCAGGTGAGCTGCGTTTGTCTGCAGCTCTCCCCTACACTGTTCCTGACATCCCGTCTGTCGCATCGGCACGTTAACTCTATAATATATACAATTTGACTCATATATAAATTTCTGGCGTGATGTGTTACAGAATGTGTTAGAGAACGTAAGCGCTGGAGAGCAGTAATATATGAAGTGTCTCAATGAAAAGTGCAGCAAAGGCATGCAAAGAAGACATCATCAAATATTGTCACGCAGCTTTGTAATGTTTGATTGTTTCGGCGCAAAGCCGAAGGTACGCGGTTTCGTCCATTTCGTGATGTGTGAATGATTATCATTTTGTTCTTCATAAGATCTGATTGCTGCTTAGTTTACCATAACATGTTATAGTTTGTACGTTTTTCTGTATTGTAGCGTGTAGTTTCTACTACTTATCGCAAAGGCTCCTCACCGCTTTTTAATTGAGCGCCGCTGAGAGCGGCGATTATTCAGTTCTACCACGACCGCCGAGCACGCTCGTTGCTGTCGCCGCCGCCGCGCTGTGAGAGAGAGGGCGAGAAGAGGGAGAAAACACAGGTAGGTTGACCACGCAATGTTCGCTTAGGTAGGATACGTGTGGAGAGAAAGACAAAGGGAGGGGACGAGAAGAAATGAGGAAATTCTGTGTTTGTGGCTGTGATTAAAAGGAAAATTGTTTTTTTTTTGGGAGGGGGGGGGGGGGGGGAGAGAAAGGAAATAACGCAGTATCTGCCTTCCATATCGGCGGACACCTGAACCGCAGTTTGATTTTTTGCTTCAACATGTTTTTTTTTTTTTCAAGGCAGTGTAAGTCTTTCTTAATGTAGTGTAAGTGAGTTGTTTCGAGACACTGTTGGCGTCGTCTGTTTTCTGGGTATTTCGGGGGAGCTAAATATTACGTCGCCCGGCTAGACAAATATATATCGCCAAGAGTGTTTGCAGTGCGTTTAACGTACGCCAAAGAGTTAAATTCTTTCTTGGGCGAAGGACGGAAAATGTATTTTTTTGTCTTTTTTTTGGCGAAGCCAGACTTCGCTAAAACCAGGAGTTACAAGATATGCTCGTCAGGCTTGTGAGGTAGTTATACAAGCTCCACTCAGTGATACCGCGCAGAAGCAACTGAAGCTATCAGGTGCAAAACACAAGTTAAGAAAGCTGTTGGGGAAGCCTAAATAAATCACTTGAATACTTACGTTTGGAATAAAACTTCCGCATAGCAAGTTTTCATGAAAACATCGGGGACGCAGTGGGCAATTGACGTTCACTCGTGAACGTTTGCTTCTTCTTTAGAGTGTCATGTAGCTGCCCGCAAGCTACCGCAAGGTACAAGCAGCAAGGTACTTGCGAACTTGAAAACTTGCCATGCGGACGCTCCTTACCGTGCAAATTGTCTGTGACGACACTAACAAGGACACCTAATTTTGACAGAATTTGCCGCGAACACCGTGCGTTCTTGAGGCCCACAGGTTTTCCGCGTTCACTGAACATATACACATGATGGTCACCTGTTCCTTCTAAAGTTGAGCGCCGTACGTTAAATAAGCACCTGACGGCGAACGCCGGACAAATCGTTTGCTACGTTGTCAGACTGCCACATTTACCATTACGCTTTGTGTAGTAACGGATAGAAGACGCGTTCGTTAGTCCTAGTTGGAGAAAACCAGTCATGCACTGCGCGGCCTCGCCAGACTGCGCAGATGTGCCTCTAGCTGAATTCCTGTAATGCAAGTGCTAATGACAGCTGTGAACAGACGCCTGCAGGGCGAAATGCGCTGATCTCCCTTAATTTATTTCCTTCTCTGTCGTGCTTGTAAGCATCTTCTCGTCTGGCCTAGCAGCCTATCCAACGATGGGAGGCGATTATTCGGGCTGCTCAGGACAAATAGGGCGGCCATCTGCTGCCTGCGCGTAGCTTTCACTACAGAGATTACCGAAGCGGAAGTTCCGTGCTGGAAATTAAAAGGGCTGGTACGTGCTCGTTTGCGCGCTCAAACGCAACGTTTTATATGAGAGCGGAAGAATGTCGAATGCAGCCGCTGTTTCTGTGCGCTGTCTCGTTTAATTTCTTCACGTCTACCTGTTTATTGCCTCAGTTGTTTCCTAGCAAGTAATGCGATCATCTTTGAACCAGAAATGGTGTGTCGATGTATGCATGATCTAGAAGTACGCTGGTGAGTGAAAAATTTAATATGCCGGAATGTTGAACGCCGCAATGTAATAGAGCAAGATATATCGCTAATGGGAATGAGGTCTTTTAAACTCAAATGCGACTGGAAATTTGTTCCAAGCAACGACCGGTGCAACGCGTCACGAAAGATAGACAAAGGAGACAGCAAAATGAGGAACTAAAGCGCTGAACACATCGGAATAGTTCAAGGAAAAGGCATTTTTCATCGTTAGTACACTAGCGAGAACTATGCAAATATTTTTACACTGAAAAACATACGGAAAAAAGAGAACATATACTTCCTCTTGTTTTGATGCTCTAAAATCAATTTTTGCACCCGTTAGAGACCCGCAGGTTAGGGCGCTCTGCCACTGGTCTTGAGTACCCGGGTTCGAACCCCACCGCAGCGGCAGAGTTTTGATGGAGGCGAAATGCAACAGCGCCCATTTGATGTGCGATGTCAGAGCACGTTAAAGGTCCCCAGGTGGTCGTAATTATTCTGAAGCCCTCAGCTACGGCACCTCTTTCTTCCTTTCCTCTTTCACTGTCTCCTTTATCCCTTTCCTTTCTGCGCAGTTCCGGTGTCCGCCGAGATGTGAGAAAGATACAGCGTCATTTCCTTTCCACAAAAACCACTTTTCACCCGTTTAAAATCCCCAGGTGGTCGAAATTATTCCCTTCTTCTTTCACTCCCTTCTTTACCCTTCCCTTACGGCGTGGTTCAGGTGTCCAACGATAAATGAGACAGATACTGCGCCATTTCCTTTCCCCCCCACAACCAATTATTATTATTAATATTATTATTATTATTATTAATTATTCCGGAGGCTTCCACTAGGGCAGCTCTTTCTTCCTTTCTTCTTTCACTCCCTCCTTTATCCCTTTCCGCGGCGGCTGCGTTTTTATGGAGGAAAAACGCTAAGGCGCCCGTGTGCCGTGCGATGTCAGTGCACGTTAAAGATCCCCAGGTGGTCAAAATTATTCCGGAGCCCTCCACTACGGCACCTCTTCTTTCTTCTTTCACTCCCTCCTCTATCCCTTCCCTTACGACGCGGTTCAGGTGTCCAACGATATATGAGACAGATACTGCGCCATTTCCTTCCCCCAAAAACCAATTATTATTATTATTACGGCATGGCTCGGGTGTCCGCTCAGATAAGTGAGGCCGTTACTGCGTGATTTCTTTTCCTCAAAAACCAATTTTTATTTCGCTTTTTACTAGGAAATGATTGAGACCCGGCAATGCACAATATAACACCAGTTGCTTCAAACTGCCACGTCAAATCGCTGCTTCAATTCGCATTCCGAAACCTGTCCACAGTGCTGCTACCGGCAATGCGCTCCATTCCACTTACGCAATCCGTGCAACGTTTTTTAATTCAACACCATTCGGAGGACAGTAAAAAATTAAAGACACAAAGTGTCCGGTGGCGTTGGCGTCGGCGAGTAACGATCACCTGCTAACCGCGGCAGGCGGTGGTCGATCCCTCTCTACGCCTGCCAAACATCCCTTCTCCGGCTCCTCCATCGGCCGCCTGCCAACCGTCCCCTCTCCAATACTTGCGGAGGAGAGGGAGACGCCGAACAAACAATTCCTCAGCAAAAATAAAAATTGCTCGGACGACAGCATGCCAACGCGCGGAATAGACAGAATTCCAAAGAACTATCAGCCCTTTGGTAGGCTTCTTGGAGGCGTTCCATCGCGCATTGCTCGCGAACAGCAGCGAGGGCCTCAAGAACCCCACCGCTGGATGTTTGAAATATCCACCTGCCGGTGCAGTCGCGCATAGCTCAACCGCTGCGCCACTGCGCCACTAGGGTTATGAGGACTCACCGCGACTTAACACTGAGACACACTGTCCGTATTGGCTTAGTGGGAATTGAAATAGAATAAGAATTTCAACACACTGGGAAGCGAAAGGCAGTGATATCAGAACTGCATTGGATTCAGAACTGGAAATACATTGGCAAGTCAAAGAATAATGCTATTGAATTTTCTCCGTGTTAATCCAAGTGATCACTCAATATTTTTTTCGCTTTTTTTATTCCGACCTATCTCTATGGCTGATCTCCGTGGTTGATTCTGACCGCTAGTCATAGTAGTCAACAGGAATAAAACTCACGCCCAGCTAATCTGGAGTACGGCCGGGCAAGCAAAAAAAATCGAAGATACGTGGTCATCTGTCTAGGGCGATGGAGTTATTTCTTTGATCGCCCAATCCTTTTGCTTATCGGGCCGAATAAACTGATCAGGAATCACTCTCTTAAGCTTTCCGGGGTGTTTTTTCTTTTTTATCAAACAAGAAGCATGGCACCAAAGTAACGGGCTAGAAAGCGTTTGAACAGGGACACTATAAAAAGAACGCGGGAAACGTGCCTCTCTCGAGCATAGCTCATCAGGTTGCGGCTGGGAGACGCGTTGCTCGGTTTACCCGGTATCTCTCACTGTTTTGTTTTTGTTGTTTTGTTCTGGCGCGTTTTTTTCCTGAGCGCCCAGATCATCAGCCGGAGTGTCGCGCCTACATTCGCCAGGCGCCTAACTCTGTCCTAACGCGTCATCTCATCAGCGTCCATCCAGCAAAATTTGTTTCATTTTTTTGTCTCTCTTCGCAGTGTCTGCTGATGAAGCAGTGCCACGCTCTCCACGCCTCACTCTGCGCCCGTCATAGATTTACCGCGCGCTGATGTGCGGACGCTTTCCACTTATATCGAAGAATTTTCTTTGTATTTTTTATCTCGCTACAGCTGGCGCTTTCGTGGACTATCCTTAAGGACCTGGCCTTAGACTGTTTTTAAAGCCTGATCCCCAATGATCGACGTGCAAACATTCTAATTCTCGTCGTAATTGCAATGTTTATTGTTTTATTTCCTCAAGAAACCTCGTGAGCAAAATTGACAGTCCCGAGAGAGCGTGTTACATGGATAGCACGCCTTTCGAAGAGATCGGCGTACTGCACGTGTTAGTTTTACCCGCCGCTTCATGTACTTGACTGCATTAAAATCGCAGCGCTCGCGGTCGGCATACCTGCGCAGGCCGCTACTTGGACTGCTGGGAAAGTTGCTGGGCGTCGAGCACTGCTCGGTGTTGCAGCGGAGTGCAAACGGACAGGACCGCACAGCGTCGCAATGCGCGCGTTTGGAAAACGCGAATCTGTTGCGGATACTGCAAGGAAAACGACAGTGACAAATTTACTAAGGAGCCTTCCCTAGCGCAGCATGAAAAAGGCTTACGGCATGGCGACCATAAAATATGCCACACATGCTAGTATGGCTAGTCATGGTTGATGACCATTTGTTTAGATATTGTGCTCACGTCTTTTGGCTGCGGCGTATGTATTTGGCGAGACTCAGCAGTGAGTCTTTTTTGAAATTAGTGCCTTGTTTCGTCTGTTTGGTTTTGCCTGTGTCCTTGCTAGCTTCAGTGGATGCACTGTGCGTGCAGAGTACGGGTGGCTGCGGCGCGCTAGATAATTTTTGCTTTCACAGCCCAACATTCCTGTTGCCTCCATGCTGTCTAACAGCAGCATGCAGCGCGTTTGTTGTAGGCATTGGAAGCTCACTACAGCTGCAATTAACGAGACATCTTAGGTATCTCTTTTACCGAGCACAATGATGTACCTCTCAGTCACAATGTTCTAGCATTAACTGCTTACTGAAGTACTAGTTTTATTGTCTTCGGGCAAACATGGACAATATCGCAGATACTTGTATCTTCAATACTATCTTCCAATACATTCTGGTTATCGGTACTATGTATCGCTTGCCAAAAATGAAAGTGTCGGAGTGCAGGTATCGAAAATAGAGTTAGAATATTTCATATAGTAAAGATACTCCCAACTGAAAACGAAAATCGGCAGAAGATTTTGAGGTTGCTGTGAATCAGGACTGCGGCGTACGCTCAGTCTGTACCACATTTAAAAAAATAAAGGAGAGGAATTAGAGAATTAGGATAAGGGCATACCAATTCCATTCGGTCGAGTCAGTCTTCTCTCTTCCTACTTTCGTTGTCAGGCAGATAGACGACGCGTATGTTGCACTTCTACTTACTCAGTGACAGAAGGGACTAGAAGATAGGCTAGTCGTGGTTGTAGAGACAGTAAAACTCGTTTATACACCTGATGTCGATACAGATGTGGCAGAACTGGTACAACTGTGCATAGTACAAAATAAGCGCCACTACGAAAGCTGCTCACCAAGATGATGTTTACGCAAACACTTAAAGGAGTCTAGCGATTATCCAGACTGAACTGACTTGTAACACTTTTAAATACAGAATATAGATGAGTCTAATTAGAGTAGACACCCCACACCACTATAGAATCGCGGGTGACCTTTGAATACAGTTACAGATGGACTTACCTGCAGGTTTGGCCATCTTTTGCAGACAAAACAAAATGTAAAGGAAGACATGGCTGAGGCTGTTCTTCCCCCTTACTTCAAATTGCGATGGTCGACAATAGAAATGAAAAACTTCTAATGCCATAATCAGGAGTTTACAGAACACGCTGTTGACTTTGCAGCACCGCAAAGGTCACGTGGGCCAATGCAGACAATAGCACCGGCAGCGCCAAATGCATCAGCGGAAGCATTTTTCTTTTTCAGAAGCAATCCATAGAAGACGGCGTAGTTCTTAAGGGAAAGTATTTCTTTTGTGAAACTTTTTCTTTTCCGACAGAAAGCTGGGCTAGTTGGTGTTTAGATTGAGAGAAAGTAGTAGTAGCGCTAAAAACAGGAACGACAGAATAGAACAAGAAGACAGAACAGGCTCTAGCGTCTGTGTTCTGTTTGTTATATTGTCGTCCCTGTTTCTAGTGCTAATACTATCTCCTCGGAAACTTTTTCCTAATTGCCTCCTGAATATTCGAGTCAGAGTGACTATGCTTCACTCACGCTCGTTGATAAAGGGCGTCATCATAAAACACAAGGCAACGTGCACGACTGCTATGTAGATAAGTTTTTTTTTTCAGTTTCTTCGTTCCCAGTACAGCCACATCGCGGGGTCGTTTGGACTGGCAGCTTGAGCAAATGCTCCTATTTAAGACGTTCAAAAAAATTTAACATCCAAATCCCAGAGATTAGCAAGTTATTTTTTCTCTACTATAATTTTCAACCCTTTTATTTTGGTTGTTTTCCGCCCAGTTCTTAACGCCGAATGTTAAAATTTCAGCGTCTGTTACACACAACCTGTGCGACTTTCCCCAGCGTACGGAGTTCACCATTTAGCACATGGCAAAGGGGGAGGCAACACCGTAAATACTGCATTAACAAACTAATAGCGTTAAAAAAGTTTAAAATTTACTCGTATATAGTCAAGTACTCACAGATTGTTCTGCATGGACAACATTAGCTTAAAATATTTTAGTAGGTTGGTTATGGAAGTGGTCACTTAAACGTCACCATAGTTTGCGCTGCGCGCACAGTGTAGCTTAAAGAACCTGTAGCCTAAAGAAATCTGCACAGTTGGATTTGTTTAGGCCTTTTCAGAAACATTGGACTTTATCACATGCACTAAAAGTCCCTGAACCACGGAGAAATTTCTTAGCTTCACAAATCATGTTAATTGGTCCATTTCAACTTTGTATCGAAGTATTCACGATACAGTATCAAGTATCTGTAGAGGCAATCAATGTCGGTTTTATATCTTGAATCGGTAACGGAAAGCAACTTTTGAGGGCATCGAAGATACTTTTTAGGTTTATCGATCCCGGCTCTGCAGTAAGGCCCACAGACAAAAGCACTTTTACCATTCCAGGTTTCGCTGCTTCTGCAGAAAGCGAACGCCAAACACGTCTTTTGGCCCATGTCATGTTTAAAGTTCAGTGCGCAGCATCTTTCAGGAATCAAATATCTCTTCGTAAAAGAAGAGATCTCCTGGCATAACATCAACTGTCAAGAAAGAACAGCTATGAAAGAACTTTACTTTCCGAATAAAGATAGGCAGAAACAACAGTAGGCATACTATCCGGTTAAAAGTGCACAGAAGCAGGATAGGATGTGGCGAGACTTAGGGCATTTTCAATGGGCCACATAAAGATTGGGATGATTTTGCGAGCGATCTGTCTATCACCTTGCATCGAAAAGAAAGCAGGTTTTTAAATGTCTCCTAAGTCATGATTCACGTGGTATGAATGAATGCAAAATGTGTACTTCCCTATGAAATTCAGTTGCGAGACTGCGCCGTTCGTGTTCCAATCCTGTTCACGTTTATTCTGCACGGTTCCTTTCTTAAGCTTTAGTGGAGCTATGACTACGAATCTGGAAGGCGCCGAGCTTGCACAGTTTGGACGATTTGGCGTGGCGTATGTTAATTTGTACTCATTCACATGGAATATTTTCTTCTAGGAAGAAAATGCTCCTCAGCGGATACGGCATACTATTGCCACCTGGTGTTCTCAGGTGGCGCTGAAGTGTCTTCGAAGACGTTGAAGTGTCTCGCGCTGGCTGGCTGGCTGCTTGCTGTATTCTGCTGGTTAGCGACCTGTCTCCCTGTTTTCCGTTACATATTTTGGTGGAGGTGCGGGGTAAAGATCCCTGTATATGTCTCATACTCCTCCGGATACCCTGGGCTCCAGTCCTTCGCTAGTGGACACCCCCGTGCACCGTGCTAGCCGGAGAAATCAAGGCCTACCTCCCGAACACGGGCTTTTGGAGTCTGCCAGAGCACCCACCCATCGACCTGTCATGCCAGCTGCTGCCTACTACACCTTGCAGAATCCGCGACTGCCCAAACCATTCCACGGCAGTCAGCTCGAAGACGTAGAGGACTGGCTTCTCGAGTTTGAACGCGTGGCCTCATTCAACCAGTGGGACGACGCCGCTAAACTTCGAAACGTCTTCTTTAGTCTCGAGGATGGTGCACGTACCTGGTACGAAAACCGAGAAGACGCCCTAACATCATGGCACGAGTTCCGCCGACGCCTGCTGGAGACCTACACCAGCACGGATCGTCGAGAACGGGCTGAACGGGCTTTGCAGTCTCGCATTCAGATGCCGAATGAGACTGTAAGCATGTACGTGGAGGATATGACTCGGCTCTTCCGGCGAGCTGACCCGGCCATGCCCGAAGATAAAAAGGTGCGCCATCTCATGCGCGGCGTTAAAGAGCAACTTTTCGCTGGCCTCGTGCGCAGTCCACCTGGGACTGTTGCTGAGTTTCTCTCGGAGGCGGTCACGATGGAGAAGATGCTCTTGCGGCGGTCTACCACCTACGACCGGCCGGTACTCGCCGCTTCACTTACAGAGCCGCTTCCTGCCTTCGGGGCTAACCCTGGTCTTCTCCGCGACCTGATCCGCTCCGTTGTGCGCGAAGAGCTCCAGGCGCTTTTCGGTGCTCCCCTGCCGACGGCCGGCTCTCTCGCTAGCCTGGTCCGCGAAGAGGTTCAAGCCTTGAGACCTTCGTTCCCGTCCGTTGACCCGCCGCCTTTACCAACGGAGTGCCGTCGTCCAACGTACGCTGAAGCCTTGCAACGTCCTGCGCCCTCTTCGGCGCAGTTTCCTCCGTCCAATCAAGACTCGCTGTTTTCCGCACACCCCGACACGTACTACATCGACAATCGACGATCACCCCAGCGGAAGACGGACCTGTGGCGTGCTCCGGATCGGCGGCGTCTCTGCTTTCACTGCGGGGAACCCGGTCATCTGTATCGCCAGTGCCCGTATCGACAGCTTGGGCTGCAGGGGTTCCCTATCGACATGCCCCGTCCACCAAGAGGTCAACGACCCCGGGAGATCGAGGACTACGTAGCCCAGCAGCGCATGGCGACAATTCCCCAGCGGCAGTCTCGGTCTCCATCACCACGCCGACCTTCGCCACAGCCCCAAAGCTCCTCCTGGATGGCGCAGAGACGGTCGCCAAGTCCCCGCCGGGAAAACTAAAGAGAGCGACCTCAGGAGGCGAGGCCGCTGGCAATCGATACGAACAAGACCCCCCGACAACGCGAACAGCGACCGACCGCGATTTAAAGGCAACGACTGCAGTACCTGAACTCGGAGATCGATTCTCGTTAGATATACCCGTGCTTCTCGATGGCTATAAGGTTAGTGCTTTGGTGGACACTGGCGCTGATTTCTCGATTTTAAGCGGAAAGCTAGCGGCGCTTCTTAAAAAAGTAATGACACCATGGTCCGGCACGCAGATTCGCACGGCTGGCGGACATGTCGTAACTCCGCTTGGCCTATGCACAGCAAGAGTCCAAATTCGCAGCTCCACATTTGTTGTCAGCTGCCTAGTTCTACCGAACTGCTCCCGTGACTGTATCCTTGGCGTTGATTTTCTCCGAGAGTATGGAGCTATTATTGACCTCCGAAAGCGCACTGTCACATTTTCTACCCAGAAAGCTGATGTTTACTCCGAGGACTGTCCACGCCGCGCCGCCCTTAGAAAATCCGCCGAGAGCGTTTGGATTCCGCCACGCGCCAGCGTTTTTGTGAGTGTTCACTGCGACGGACTACGTGAAGGGACAGCGGTCGCAGAGGGCAACCTGTCCCTTTTGCTCACCCACGGCATCTGCTCAGCGCGAGGTCTCATCCATCTCCGCGACGGCTGCTCTGAGCTCCTGGTGACTAACTTCTCTAACGAGCCCCGGCACCTTTTTCGTGCTACTGCCATCGCATTCGCCGACCCCTTAGCGGAGGTTTCTGAATGTTTCGCGTTCGAAGCTGTTAGACCTGTGCGCCCATCCCTTGACATCAGCCCGGACCTTTCGGTGACTCAACAGCGAGAACTACGTGCCCTCCTACTTGAATACTCCTCCTGATTCGCTTCTTCGTCGAAAGTCCGGCAAACGGCTCTTCTCAAGCACCGCATCATTACGCCCGACGATGCCCGCCCCATCCATCAGCAGCCGTACCGTATCTCACCGAAGGAGCGTGAGGCGATCCAAACGCAGGTGAAGGAGATGCTTTCAGATGGAATCATTCAACCTTCCAGCAGCCCCTGGTCTTCACATGTCGTGCTGGTGAAGAAAAAGGATGGGACACTCCGCTTCTGCGTGGATTATCGGAAACTGAACGACATCACCAAAAAAGACGTCTACCCGCTGCCTCGTATCGACGACTCGCTCGACAGACTTCGTCGCGCCCAGTACTTCTCCTCCATTGATTTAAAGAGTGGGTACTGGCAGATAGAGGTCGACGAGCGGGACCGCGAAAAAACGGCGTTCGTGACACCCGACGGACTGTACGAATTTAAAGTGCTACCTTTTGGGCTATGTTCAGCGCCGGCAACTTTCCAGCGGATGATGGATACCGTTCTCGCTGGACTAAAATGGCAAACTTGTTTGGTTTATCTCGATGATGTCGTCGTATTTTCCGAAACCTTTGCCGAACACCTTGAACGCCTGAGGACAGTATTAGATGCCCTCCGATCGGCCGACTTAACGCTAAAGCCCGAGAAGCGCCACTTTGGGTACAAAGAGTTGAAGTTTCTCGGTCACCTCGTGAGTGCCGATGGCGTTAAGCCCGACCCCGAGAAAACTGCTGCCGTCGCCAACTTTCCTGTTCCTGCAACAAAGAAAAGTGTGCAACGTTTTTTGGGTCTGTGCGCATATTACCGCCGCTTCATCGCCGACTTTTCAAAGATTGCCGCACCCCTGTACCACCTCACGCGCAATGATACACAGTTCGTGTGGGCTGCCGAGCAGCAGGAGGCTTTTGCCGAGCTGCGCAGACGACTGCTACCATCCCCTGTTCTTGCGCACTTTGATGAAGAGGCTGAAACCGAAGTCCACACCGACGCGAGCAACGTCGGCCTCGGCGCCGTACTCGTCCAACACCAAGGTGGCGTGGAAAGGGTCATCGCGTATGCAAGCCGCACGCTTTCTCGCGCTGAAACAAACTATTCGACCACAGAAAAAGAATGCCTTGCGGTTATGTGGGCAACCATGAAATTTCGTCCGTACCTCTACGGCCGCCCGTTCAAAGTAGTTACCGACCACCATTCGTTGTGCTGGCTTGCAAATCTTCGCGACCCATCGGGGCGCCTAGCCCGATGGAGCCTCCGCCTCCAAGAATTCGATTACACCATTGTGCACAAATCTGGCCAGACGCACGAAGACGCTGACGCACTCTCTCGCGCGCCCGTCGGGTTAGCGGATGATAGCATAGAGGACGAGAGTGGTTTTATTGGAGTTGTCAGCGCCTTAGACCTAATGACCCGCCAGCGAGCTGACCCAGACCTGCGACCTATCACTGATTATCTGGAGGGCCGAGCTTCTGTCGTACCCCGACAATTTTCTAGAAACCTGCCGGCCTTCTGTCTCCGGAACGGCATTTTGTTTAAGAAAAACTCCAGCACTGTTGACCGAGCGCACCTCCTCGTCGTTCCGGCAGATCTCCGCGCCGATATCCTTCTTGCTTGTCACGATGAGCCGACCTCCGGCCACTTGGGCTTTGCCCGCACACTTGCACGCGTGCGCCAGGCGTATTATTGGCCCAAACTTTCTCACGCCGTCCAGCGTTACGTCAGAGGCTGCCGCGATTGCCAACGTCGTAAGGCGCCTCCTCTCAAGCCAGCGGGCTTGCTCCAACCTATTGAACCCCCTCGGACGCCTTTTGATCAAGTCGGCATCGATCTTCTGGGCCCATTCCCTGTGTCATCGACCGGTCATAAATGGATCATAGTCGCGACCGACTATTTAACAAGGTATGCGGAAACTAAAGCGGTGCAGCGCGGTACGTCATCTGAGATCGCCCAGTTTTTTATGCAACAAATCGTGCTGCGTCATGGCGCACCGTCCCACGTAATCACTGATCGAGGTACGGCGTTTACGGCACAGCTCATGCGCGACGTGTTCGAGCTCAGTCACACGAACCATCGCAAAACTACTGCCTATCACCCACAGAAGAACGGGCTCACAGAGAGACTCAACAGAACGATCGCCGACATGATCGCAATGTACATAGACTCGCAGCACAAAACCTGGGACGAGATTCTCCCGTACGTCACATACGCTTACAACACGGCCACCCAGGAGACGACCCGATTTACACCATTTCGTCTGGTCTACGGACGTGACGTTCAGACGATGCTGGATGCAATGCTTCCATGCAGCACTGATGACCACCCACTCACGCCAGACGCCGAGCAGTTCGCTCAGCGCGCCGAGGAAGCACGTCAACTTGCCCGTCTTCACATTCAGCGGCAGCAGGGCACGGATGCACGCCGCTACAACCTCCGTCATCGACACGTCGAATACCATCCGGGAGACCAAGTTTGGGTGTGGACCCCGGCACGCCGCCCAGGCTTGTCTGAAAAACTGATGTGCCGTTACTTTGGACCGTACCGAGTTTTGCGCCGCGTCACCGAAGTGACCTACGAAGTTCTTCCTGACGGGACTGTGCAGCCTCAGCGTCGTCAACCCCGCTCTGAGGTTGTGCACGTTGTCCGCATGAAACCCTACTTCACGCGGTAATGGATAGTACGCTCAGTGTTCTGCTAGTTTTCGCGTGGGACACCTTCGCCCACCTCCCTTGTACATTTTTGTGTGCTTGTGTTGTTTTTTTTCTTTTCTCTTTCCACTGCCCATACTGCAACCCCGCTTTTGTTTTTCTTTTTTGGAGGGGGAGTAATGCCACCTGGTGTTCTCAGGTGGCGCTGAAGTGTCTTCGAAGACGTTGAAGTGTCTCGCGCTGGCTGGCTGGCTGCTTGCTGTATTCTGCTGGTTAGCGACCTGTCTCCCTGTTTTCCGTTACACTATTAAAGTTTCTGTGCGCAAGCGGAATGTTCACAGGTTTAAAAATTTTGCACTCTATTTTACAGTTTCTCGTGTGGATATCTGAGGTTGGGCTTCACTTCCATCGGCCTCCAAACGTTGGTCACAAAGTACTGTGTGGCCCTGACGTCACCAGTTGATATTGAGTGGCGTGGAATGCCGTTTGTTTGATATCAACATTTGTTAGAATTGGCCGGTTTGCGGCCCCACAGACATCAGTTCAGTCGCAAAAATACTAAGAATCAACGTTTTTTAAGAAAAAAACTCGGATGGAGTTGTCCTCGTTGTCAGTTTAGAAACATCTAGCCATTTATATGTGATAATCCTGGACGAGGAGATACCATTTTGTAATTACGTATAAGAATGATAAGCAGTGTTTGTGAAGTAGAAACCTAAATCAGAAAGTTTAAAAGCGTGTAATCGCTTGTTCGCACTCACTGTTGCTACAAATTAGGGTATATTGAAAAAATTTCAAAGGCTATTAAATATCTGAAGGTAATTATGTTCTGCGTCTAGAGATTTTACAAGGTAAACGAATCCCTAAACATTAATGAGTGATTTGCACTTTTTGAGTTTAGGTAGGGGGTTATTACGAAATTTGAGACATAACAATGTCAAAATAAGTTATTTGCACACTCTATGTGAAGTACTGCACAAGTGTCAGGACAAACGTTTGTTAATATTCTTGTTTATCTTCATGCTTACGACAGGTGCAAGCAGTAATTCGAAAGCAGATGTTTAGTAAAAGGCCACAGAAATGATGCTCTTTTCGTCAACAAGGGGTAAGAAAGACGTGTGGGCCCATCAGCTACTTGAAAGATTTAGTGCACTTCTGCGAGCATGAATTATCGCGTGGGACTATACTGCTCAGAAAACTTAAGATTTCAGTCCTTCGAGAAATAGTGGCACTTGTCAAGTACTTTTGTTTAACACTTTTAAAGTGCACATAACAAATGCGATGCCCGCATTGAAAGAAGAAGAGTTTTTCTTTGTGCTTAATCGAAAGCTTCAGAAATTAGGCACAACCGCAGAGAAATTGAAACCGAAATGCTTACGAAAGCACGTGAGATATATAGCGAGAAACAGAACGAACTTTGCGGTCATAAAGAAGACATTAGAGGGTGCGTGTGCATGTAAGTGCGCCCCGGAAATCCCGCCGCTGAAACGAGTTGAGCTGCCAGCGAGTGAAATAAAACTCCATGTTTGAGTGCCCCCCCCCCCCCTCCCTCCAACCGACAAACGCGCGGAAATAAACGATCGCGGGACGAGCGCCACTAAATCTTCGCTGTCGCTGCACGAGCCACAAATCACCCCGAGCTTCTGTTTCAGGGGTGCCGATCGCCTCTCGAGGCTCCGCAGACGTGAGAACGCATCCAGGTGTTCAAGCCACGCATGGAATTGTTCGGAGCGCTGCAGCACGTCGTTATACTACGGTTTTTAACGGGAGGTACGCACAGGAAATTCTTACGCATGAATTGGGCTCCAAGCCATCCTTTACAGAGAAGAAAAGTGCGCCAAATTTATGTTATTTCTGGGGACCCCGTCAAAATGCGAAAAAACTTTTTTTGCAGGCAGTTCATCGAATATTTTCGGAGCGCTAATACTGATACGTTTGGAAAAAAAATTATGTTTTTTGTAAAAGAGTGTTTAAGATAACCTTAAAAGTAAACCATCGCGAAATGAGTTCATGAGAAACAGTTTCTATTTTAAGAATCTTTTAGAGAGAAACAAAGGCACACATTGTAAATTATGTACTACAAGATGAATCGCTTCATACACATACATTGCCATTCGGCAGATACTATTCTAGTTTTTCGTGTCATTCATCTATTATGATAAAAATCCGAAATTATTTGCATTCATAAAGACCGAAGCATATTTATTTCGATGGATATAATTGTAAAATTCATGTTTTGCCAACGTCGCACATTCAGTACTTCCCAGACGACAACGGAAATCCGTGTTTTTGAAACGTCACATTCCAGCAGTGCTTTGGTGCTTACAAAAAGCAGCACTTATCTGTCCACCTCGTCTTCACAATCAGGCACTATAGCGTCGACAATAAGCTTAGTGATTTCCCAAAAATATCTTTTTATGAGTGTATTTTCGTTTTCCGTAAAACTGTGCGCATTGCAAGCGCTAGAGAGCCAGAACACAACATGCGTCAGATTTACAGTGAACAGATTTGAGAGCTATGTGTTTTCTATGTGTGCATGTTTTCATAATTATCATGATGGACTTCGAGGAGAGTTGTTGACGATATTCCGTGACGATATTCGTGACGATATTTCATGACTACAGTTCGTGACAATACTCTATGACTTCAGCGCGGCGAACGGGACAATGAATAAGGAAGCACGAAGGGACACAACGCTGTGCTGCGTCATGGTCCCGTTAGTCGCGCTGTAGTGATGCAATGTTGTCGAGGCAATACGGTTAGTGCGAGAGAGCTCACGTTCAAACCTAGCGCACCTGGAATAGCCTACTTTTCAAGAGCCAGAATGTCACCTAAATTTACAGCTATTGAGGGCCACTATAATATCCAATGAATAGCTGGTAACAGAAATGCGCAGCTCTCTCTCCCTTCATATCCTTACAATCCCAGTAATCTAATCGCGGCATCTGCAAATCTTGGTAATGTTTTTGGGCGTGTTCTCCGCAGCGCATAGCAGGAAATAAAGAGATATTCCGCACCATCCCCCTCCACTGAGTGGACTGGCTCGTTGGGAGCCGCTTACATTGCATCCTAGTGCACCGAGGGATTAAGACACCGGATTGAGTATTGTTTTTTGCGGTCCCCACGTCTTCCCCTCCCCTTTCCTCCTTCCTTTTTTTTCTTTTAGCTCACTTAATCTCGTATCTAGCACACCGGTCCAGCGTCCACTATCACGGCTGAAGATCGCAGATCTCGGTGCTAGGTGGTGGCGACCGACCCTGCTCGTATCCATTCTTCACCGCCTGAAGTGGACGGACGGCCTTCGCCGAAGGCTGGTACCGAACCAACGGATAGACGATGTCGTGGCCCCGTGGACAGGAGCCATTACTTGGACTTAGCTCCATTCGTTACGGCTGGCAGCAGAGACATATGCCGCCCGGCCTGTCGCCATTGTGTGCGTATAGCAGGGGCTATTGTTACTGCTTTGCGCAGAGGTCACTGCAACCATACATCGCCAAGACAGTTTCCGACCATTTCAGTGGGTTTACAGAAGCTGCATAGTGCTCGTTATTTGGAAGTAAAAACAAGCACAGCGGCGAACATAAAAGAAAGCGTAAAATACTTCTGTATACTTCGATGCCAGAGATAAATTGTATACAGACAAAGGTGGCAGTCAAGACGAATCTATTCAGAAATCAGAGCGGTCTTGAGAACTTGAGGTAAAAACGCACCAGATTAAGGCGGGACTAGCGGGAAAATTTTGCTACAAAATAGATCAATAAAGACACCCCTACATTTACCAAAGATTAAAGATTAGGACGTACAGATGGCTGAAGCGATTGTTTTTAATGGTGACCTGGCTTCAATTAACCGCTAAACTAAATTTTACGTCGATGCTTTAAGCCCGAATGAAAGAGGATTAACTGTGACAATAAACTTTTTCTTCCAGATGCCACTGTGGGCTTAAGGAGGTTCAATTTTTTGTGAAGAATTGAGTTTTTTACAATTTATATTTATCCTCTTTAGTTATTATGTTGAGCACATATTGGGCGATATTGATGTGGCTTTTTCCGAAAATTCAACGCGGAGCTCATCATATTATTACGTTCTGGCAAGCAAAAGAACAGGGTCATGTAACGACAGCATGAACAAAGCTACAAAGGTTACAGGCTAAGTGCCAGAACATCGTCCAGCGCCATTGGCCGCTTTCATTATCATGATCAGACTGACTACGGCACTGCAGGGCAAAGTACCGTCCCATGTCTCTCCAATTAACCCTCTCCTGTTGGCTAAGATCAGAGTGTAATTTATGTCCTGTGCCAGCTGCTCCCATCCCATCCCTGCAAACTTCTTTATCTTATCTACACACCTAACGTTCTGCCAGCACCTGATACGCTTGGCTTCTCACAAAATCCAGTCCGTTACCCTTACGAATCACTGGTCTTCTTGCAGTCGCATTACACGCCCTGGCCAAGCCGTTTCCATCCCTTAATTTCGACTAGGGTACCATTTACCCGCGTTTGTTTTCTGACCGACTCTGCCGTCTTCCTGTCTCTTAACGTTACACGTTGCCCGCTTTGCCGTTGTCTTAGTCGTAGCATTATCCAAGGCCATCGAGCAACCGTCCCGAATAGATGATTTGGAATCTTAAGGATCTTCCAACCGTGAGAGATAGTGGAAACAGAACAGAAGAGAATGAAAAATTTGCCACCGAGATAAAAGAGACATTTTAAGAAAGCTTGACTCCGGAGCTTCATGTACAGTGATCGCTCAAAGGCCAAGACTAATTCCGGTAATATTCCGGACACGTTGGTCATTGTCTTCTTTCTAAGCAATACCTTTCTAATTACAATATTTGACACGCACTCTCAATGTTTAAAAAACTGAGTTTATTATTTTGTTCATTCGAGTTTCTTCAGTGCAGCGGCCAGAAGGCTGTCGTAAGAAATGCACGCTCACGACATTCTGGTTTCAAACCCTAGCCAAGTCACTTTCTCTCAAGGATGTAGGAAGCCAAGAACCAGCGCCCCCTGATATCCTTCAGTCAGCCGCGTATCTCTTCGTAGAAAATATAAATCGTTGAAAAAGAACACCCTCGGCGCGCCACGTTAGCACTGCTGCCACTGCGCGGCACCGACCTCTCGGGCGGCCTTGCCTGCTGGGAAGGGTTATTGCTTCGATGGCTACGCCTTCGTGCCGCTCTCACCATTGTGGTAACCCGGCCGTAGTCGGCTCGGTACCATGCCCCCTTTGGCGACTCGTGCCGATTCTATCCAGCTCCTGTCTAGACCTGCCCCTTCGCGCACGCCCTCCGGCACAAACCCCTGCTCCGACGCGGTCTGCCCCCGGTGGACAGTCGGGTGCTGAAAATTAGATTACGTGGTTCCCCACCACCGAGCCCCAGGGCTCTCTTCGGAAATCCGGCGCGCGTCCATATCTGCCGGATACTAAATTATGGTGCTCCAAAAGGCATGCTGTCCCGATAAAATAAAAACCTCAACGCGTAGATGTATCCATAAATCAAGACTCCGGGGTAGGCAATTCATTTAAAATGAATAGGACCGCAACTTCTGCACTACGCTTGGGTCTTCATTTTCAGTTTTGGTCAGTAATATCCACTCTCATTGTCGCTGTTGCTCTAAAGGGCACTGGCACGCCACGCTTTTGTCGAAGCTATCTGTAGTGCACAAAGGGTTCATCTTGCTTATGATCAGCGTAAACACCAAGAAGTAGTAAGCGCCCCGGAGCCTTTCGAAAGGAAATAAACTTCTTTTCACAGATCGTGGTCGTGTGATCAAGGTTTTCTAGCAACAAACTCTTGAAATATTCTACTTGCTTCAGTTTTTTGAGGCATCTGATATTGATATGTTTTAAACATGCACTATTGATCTTACTTTGAGAAATGGTGCTTTAAAAATACCCTGTTTCAATAACCCTCAAGAGCACATGCTGCTTATCGAGTAAACTTTACGTTTCCCTACGCGCTTATTAAAGTTTCAAGACATCTAAACCGCTCTTCGGGTTTTTGAACGGACACTAATTCTCTGGTGTTTTCTAGATATGTTGAGATATGTCCGGCAACCAAAGACGCATTAATCGGTGAGAAAATTGGTTTTGAAAATATGCCCCACATTCCATTCAAACTCATGGCGTCATTACCGAAAAGTAAGAGCTGTCAAAATTTTTAAACGCATGGCAGTGAAGAGTAGCCTCTGAGTTCCGTGCGTAAAAATTTGCTGCGAATGCATTTTACTTGTGAAATCGACCGGGGCTGATAACAGTTCTATTTCGTTTTTTCTTTCATTTTTAGCTTGTTAATACCGCGATACCGTTTTCATACAGGCTAACTCTTACTTCGCCTTACTCTCCCTGTAATGATGTTTATCGCCTAATAAAAAGAGCCCTGAAAATTTCTTCTGAAACATCCCGCCAGTAATTACAGCGTTCAACTGCTGATCAAAAGTTTCCGGGTTCGAACCCAACCGCGGCGGCTGCGTTTCAATGAAGGCGAAACGCTAAAGGGCCCGTGTGCTGTGCGATGTCAGTGCACGTTAATGATCCCTAGGTGGTCGAAATTATTCCGGAGCGAAAGGTGGGGTGGGGCGAAATGGTGATGTCAGTCGAAGAGTTAAGATCTGGCTGCGGGGTGCATCCTTTGTTTATGCCGCTGCATATGCATTACCGCCACAAGAAAGCTCTATTGAGTCTGTATGAGTAGCCTGATACAGTAATCAGGCATGAACTGGGTGAGTTCGAGTGTGCTTTTTGGGTGTCATTGGGAGATTCCAGGTGAAGAAAAGCGTAGGAAAAGGCAGCAGATAGGTTGGCGGATGAGATCAGGTTTGCGGGGATAGGATGGCCGCAGCTGGCACAGGACATGGGTTAATTGGAGAGATATGGGACCAGCATTTGGGACATAGGAGATGTGGGACAGGCTCGGCAGTGGGCGTAATTAACCAGATGATGGTGATGATAGGGGTGTAGGCTAAGCGTGTACGCTTGGTTGCTCATTACGTCTTATAAGGCGGCTGTTCGTTGAAATATCCACTGTGAGAGAAACGGTCGATAGAGAGGAGAGGTAGCTGGAATGTTGTGAATACTGGCGCCAGTCGAAGTATCTAGTCACACTATGGGCTGGCAGTGTTGCGTAGCAAGGTGCAGTGCGCGAACGCGGCCAAAGACTACGAGGGCGGATTACCAGATCTTTCAGTGGAAAATGAGGATTGCGACAGCAGGTAGGAGGCTGCGAAACGGTGCTGCGAGTCGGGGTGTTTGCGAACTCTGGCGAAAGGCGTGGGTTTTGAGGGTGCGGGTGTAAGGCTGCGTTCGTTTCAAGCACGCTCACTCATCAAGGCATAATCCAAGTCTGCAGATAGATACTGCGGGTGTCGGAGTGCGGCATTGAGAGTGTAGGAGTTGCCGAGGGCAGAAACCAGCAAACGGGTGGTATTTGAGGTTTAGGGGTGCAAGGTTAAGTTAGTTGTTGCGGTCTTATGGCGTATACGTTGGTACTGCTACCGAGGTTGACCTCGAGGTTTAATGGGGTGCTGCGCTTGTTGCATTATATAGAGATATAGGTATCTGGCCGGACAGTGAAGACGATACAATATCGCCGAGTGACAACCAGACAGCTCTCGCTGTAAAACAAAGGTATGTGTAGTATTGGGGAACTTCGCCCTTTAGAGAAGTCGCGACAATGTTTTTGTTATTTTTCAGCTTTTTTAATTTCTTTTCGCGTAAGCTCATGTACACCGCAGTTCTCCGGCTGCCACTTCCTCAGGCACTATTTATAGGTACTGGGCAGATCAAGACAGATAAAAAAATATTTCAGCAACCACAGATGAAGTTTTAGCACAAACAAGACGATCTTCTAAGCTTAGCTATGGAGTCCATTGTTTATCATGTACGTCAATCTTTTGCAGTGCTCTGTCTAGATGTGCAAGTGCCATAACCAAAAGATTCCTTAATCGTAAATACTCAATCCAAACTAAGCATAGACGTGGCCCACAACTAATATCACATAAAAGAGAGCTTGAAAAAGGTGCAAAACGCTGCTCATTCACTTCCTAGATACTCGGTCGTTCACATTATGATTTGGTTGAAGTTATTTCCAAACCCAGCTGTCAGCATTGTGATCCTGGTAAACTACGAACGCACAAAACAAACACTTATTTCGAGAACAGTTCGGTTGCATGTCCCTATGCTCATGCCTTCGAAAATTACCGATACGTAAGAGAGATTGTCTCATCGAGGCGTGCCTCAGCCTACCGTTTGTTCTGCTTTTGACACTTGCTTCCATCGTTGAAAAACCACTCTTATGTAGGCAGGATAAACCTTTACCCGACGGCAAGCCTTGTAAGTGCTCAAGATTAGAGACCAACCTCTGAATAGAAAGAAACTAAAGCCTCTCCTCAAACAGCGTTGTGTGCAGGAAAGATGGGAGATTTGAAAGATAGTGTTGTATAAGCATTGCTGGTGGCAGTGCAAACAGTGTAAACAGCTGATTAGAAAAATCTTCCTTTCGAGAATACACCTGCTGATATTCAGGCTTAACATAAAGATAATGAACAATAAAATACATATAATATGTTGGGTTCTACGGACCTAGTATTACATCAACACTGCCAAAATTTTGAAAGAAAACAGATTTGTCAAACGTTCTGAAAGGCAAGCAGAGGTAGAAGGAATCACTGGTAATTTTCAGTGCAAAAAACACTACCACGCAGAGCTTAACCATAGCTTTCGAGACAATGTATACATCCTGACTTCGCCTTTTAAGCCAGCCTACACGCCTTTTCCGGCGATTTTGTACATTAAGCCCACCACTACGTTTGTGTATTTCCACAACAGCTTTAAATGCTGTGATGAGTACGTTAGCAACCCTGTAGCGCACATGAACGCGCAGTAATCTTGTCTAGACAATAGACTGCAGAATTAGCAGGAGTAATGTAGACGCCGCTCGAGTAAAGCGCGGTTGCGGAGTGGTTAAGGCTCTCGGCTACTGATCCGGAGTACCTGGGGCCGAACCCGACCGCGGCGACCGCGTTTCGATGCAGACGAACCGCGAAAGACGCTCGTGTGTGCACGTTAAAGATCCCCAGGTGGTCGAAATTATGGCGGAGCTCTCCACTACGGCTCCTCCTTCCCCTTTCTTCTCTCAGTTCCTCTTTTTCTTCCTTCCCCTACAGCGCGGTTCAGGTGTACGACGAGATGTGGGACAGATACTGCGCCATTTCCTTGCCCCAACAACTAATTTTCATTTTAAAAACGCTCTTAATTCGACGTCAGACTAATCAGGTAGAATCTGTCGCTTGCAGCGGCTCTACAAATGCAGATGGATACAATGATGACAATTAATACTATTTTTACATTTTTTTGCAGCAGTACTCTGCGCTTGATTTTGCGACAACCAGATACATTTGGTACGGCAGAGCCTCCTTGTCGTATCCTCTTCTTTCCCCACATTAGGCAATGATTATATCCTGTTATGCCTGTGCACTTAATTCATCTGGCCCTCAGATGAATAAAATTATAGTCGTAGGTAATACTCTTCCTATTCTAAGAGTGAGCATTTTTTATCCGACGAATACGATCTCAATGATCATGAGTTCACTCCTCTACGACTATGATCACCTGTAGACCGCGTCTATAAGTGTTAATTCCTTTCCCGATGCACACCTCAAGTGATAAACAGCTGGTTGCACAGTTCTACATTGCGCGATCGTAAAAGAACACATATAGAGCCCGTCACCTGGCGGCTGAATCATCGAAAACACGTAGTTCTTACAATTGGGCATCCCTGGCAAAATTTACAAGAAGCTTTGTTACCGCATATGGGAATTGTTAGTTACGGAAATGAAGCTGCTTCTTGTGTTTCCAGTGTCGGACGGCTACTCTAGAGAGTGGGTAGCAAAGAGAATAAACAAACTTATGCCTACAGTAAATTTCTGTCTTTCTCTAAATTTCCGAAATCGTTACAGAGAAGGGCTGCAAGTGTCAGCTATTTTTCCGCGTGAAGCCTTTTACACAGAAAATCCAGCAAAATGTAACCTATCCCCATCATCGAGATTAAGTGATAGGAAGGAATGGACTGCCGGAAAGGCGCAGCGCATTATAGGACAGCTCCCTGCCGAAGAGAAATACTTTCAAAGTGCATGCATCACTCAGTGGGACAGGGGGGTAGGGGGAAGTTCGATACGTTGAGCGAGAGTGGTGTTCAGCCGCTAGTTTTGCGGTGTGCTTATTCGAAGTCGCACAGTGATCGGTCTGCAGCACAGACGGCGATAATGACTCTAGCAGACGTCTGTTCATTGTTGAGCCCAAAGCTGGGTAGCACATGTACGCAGCCTTTATGGCGGACACGATCTGTCATCCTCCCGTTTTCACGCATGTCGTCTCGGCGTCACCGCTTCCGGGCGACGAGAATAGGGAGTTGCAGCCGCTAACCCCGATGCCATTGGGCTGGAAAGTTTCGAGAGTTTCAGCCTAGGTTCTGCGTAACTGTCGGCTTCTTGTTCACCGCGATTCCCGCTGATCGTCTGAATTTGCTGAGAATGGGAATTAATAGGTATCCTTTGACGCTTAAAACTGGCAGTACTGCGTGCTGTTAATGTCATAACAAGTCACTGCTAAAAATCGGCGAAAAGGTGAATATGGTTTATTTAGTCATGTACCGATGCGCGAACTTAATACCGAATAAAGCGATGGCAGACTCTCTCGACCCCATTCTTACTTTCTTGCAATCTCTCAAAAATAGTTTTCTTCCCTACTGTAAGATTCCATATGACGATCCCCATAATTCATTTACCTTCCATAAGGATTATATGGAGGCAGTATGGAGCTTATAGGACTGTATGGAAAGCACTTATCAAAACTTATGGACTCCATATGACGTGATGCTCGATATGTGGAAGTCGTATAGAAATTGTCTAAAACGATTATCGACTCTGTACAGGAAATATAAATTTCTATATATTTTTCCATATCTTGTGGACACAAATTCCCATAATTTCATACGAGCAGAAAGTTTCAGTGGGGTTAGGCAACTTTTATTGCGTCGGTTCAAATGACATTTATTCTTTCACCTGTTTCTTTTACAAGACATCGTGCTGTGTGCACTAACTTGAGATAATGGTTTTAGTATCATAAGGTACCTTTGAGTAATAAAAAAATTACTCGTTGATTACCTTTTTATAGATAGTGCGTCACATGATGGTTGAGGAAGAGCGGAATGACACAAGGCCAAAGAAGAAAGAGGAGTTAACATAAGAAACGGACACAACATTGTACACTTAATGTAAAGCAAACGAATCCATAAGCTCGTGCTGTCAGGTGCGTCGCATAAGTGCCTCATCGAGGGCGAGGGATTTCTGAACGTAGCATTTTCGTTCCCTCTTTTGTTGGTGCGTTTACTTAAAACACTTTTTCTGCGTGTTCTTTATGAAGAATAATCTCGCGTTGTCTGCCAGCCAAGAACTTTACTAAGTGAACCATAAAATGAAATTGATTTGTACCAATTTCCTTGAGCGCGCGAAACGAGAAACCTGTGGCTGAACTTCACGAGCTATTGCGCTAGCTTTCTCATTTATCTTGCTTATGTATCAGCCGGCGCAGAGCCGGTTGATTGAGAGTTGTGCCGAATGAAACACTCAGTAGGCTGTCTTTCTGAATTAAATGTCAGGCGCTCAAATTAAAATTCGAATCTGAGTCGGCTAATTTAACAGCTTCGTTGCTAACATAAGACACTCTAGCAATACTAGAAGACTTGAGGTTGGCAGCCGCTTCCAGCTGGAAATTCTTAGTTACATCGAGAAAGCAGAACTTTTTTTGGGTGCAGACAGGCCGTAACAAGTGGCAGTTCTAAATACTCCACATCAGGCAAAGCACACAATTTTCTATTAGCGTAGGTATTCCCGAATTGTATGCGCTCGCTTTTCGCGAGGAGCTGCGGTAGTTCCCGCGATGGCTCTTTTCACCAAACTCACCTCCTCGGACGTGCGCGAGTCGGCTCTTGACCAGGCCCACGCTATTGGAGGCCACGCAGCGGTAAGTAGTAGAGTGCACTTCCGGCCGGAACTGGGAAGGAACAAACGACGGAAACACCAGGGAGCCATCCGAGCGTGTCTCCCGCAGTCCGGGGATCTGTGGAAGAAGAAAAAAGATTGTCTTTTGATTGTGGATTGTCAATGACTGACCCACTTAACCAGTGCCGACCTCCTGTGAAGTGATCACCACAAGTGCTGCGCAGTCGCATGAACAAGCTGAATTTTTGAGAACGAACGCTTATACAACTCACCGCAGAACCATCCAATCAGTTAAAAAATTAGCTGCATTATATGCTATTCTAAGGCCATAAAATATACAACATAAATGTTAGTAATTCCACCCTAATCTTATCTTTTAAGAAACTTCCAATAACAAAACACATCATTAGGTAAAAAGTGCAAATATTTGGTTGAATATGTTATATGACGTTGAAACATACGGCAAAACGCACTTTCTGTTTAAATAAAAAATACTGGTTTATCCCTATTCTGCTTCCCTCAGTTTTCTGGGATCTGAATGAATCGTGCGAAACCCCTGTGAAGATCAAGATCGCGGACACTCGCGCCAGCTCCCGCAATTGGGTGCGCTATGTATGGCACCGACAGCCGTGTGTTAGTCACGATCACGATCAACTCTTAGCTGAATTAGGTCATCTCCAACACCAAGCGCAGGAAGAGGGTCATATATCGTCTTCCAGTAGATACCGGGATACTCTGGCATTGTCGGGAACGACGCAGCTGACGCTGCAACTCGAGCGGCTCACGGCACTGCCAACGTTCTCCAGATACCGTTGACAAGAGTCGACGCAGCAGGACATCTGCGAATGCTTGGCCGAAGAGAGCTTTTAGCGTCATGGTCTTCTGCTGGCCACTCCACAAACCGTCTGCACCGCCTAGACCCTTTACTTCAACTCAGTCCTCCGTCCGGCCTCTCCCGCCGCGATGCTACGCTGTTGTGTCGCCTGTGGCTGGGAGTGGCGATCACAAATGGCTACTCCCACTTAATCGCAATGGCAGATTCTGCTGCGTGTGAGATCTGTGGGTGTGACAAAACAATAGAAAACCTTCTTTGTAACTGCCCTCGGTTTCTGCGTGAGCGTGCACTCCTGGCTGCAACACTCCGCCATTTAGATCCTCGGTCCCTTACTGAAGCCAAGATTCTGGGTCGTTGGAGTAAGCCTTCATCGCAGAGGACAGCTTTGAAGGCATTTTTCAAGTTCTTGAAGGACTCAAGACTGAGTGCAAGGTTGTGAACTATCAGTGTGTGCCCTGTGTACCCTGCAAGTAATGAACAACCAGCATGTGGAAAAGTGATCATATCCTTTTTCTCTCTCCCCTTTCTATCTCTTACTGCGTTCCCCTTCCGACGTGTAGGGTAGCATACCGGGCGCTGCCTAGTTAACCTCCCTGCCTTTCCGTTTGTCATTCTCTCTCTCTCACCGAGAAAATTTCGGATTTCACGGACCTCACTCCAACAAGCTGCGGCATCAAAACAACGCCGATTTTAATTGATCTCACGGTCTGTAGATTTCTAACTAGAGGCTATTTGTGAATGCTCAGTGGCTTAAATTTATTCAATGCATTACGTAGATATGATATTAGCATTACTCAATCACAATATCGCTTCTTTAAAATCCCTTGGCAATACATATATTTTATTCGCGCAAAATGAAGAGACTGTTTTAAACCTCTCAATCAATTTAAAACTTTTAAAATATTTTTTCCTTTAAACCACTCATCGTCTTGATATGTTGGCAGGTAAGTCCCTTATGATACATTTTTTATGGGTAGCGCAAATAAATTACCCAGATTTACTTCACTGGCTACGAGGAAAATAGAAATCCTGTTGCAAGTTTGCGAAGGTCGAACGTGTCAGCTCTCTATACGTCACTTATCTATATTCGTTCAAAATCAGGGTGCTTTCTTGAAATAATTTTTTGCGCGTTTTAGTTCAATGTTGGAAAGAAATAAGGCCCAAGATGATTCGTAAGGCTGCTTATATATAATAAGAAAATGAAAAATACTTTCAAATGTGCAGCCAGCGTCGCGATCCGCAGAAGCATTTCAATTACGTGAACGTCTTTGTGTCCACCACAGCTGAGCCTATTTCCATAAGCGTAGCTAAGCTTCGACTGGGTAACCAGCATCTCTCTCTCACCGTGGTGGCGGCACTGCCGTCCTCTTTCTCCCATCGAATGCTGGGCGGTGGTTGTCCCTGGGCCGAGCAGGGGAGGACGGCTCCCGTGTCGCTCAGGAACTCCACGACTGCAGGTGGCTCCAGAACGATGGTCGGGCCACGACCACCACTCAGCTGAGGGCTTAGCGCCGATGCTGAGGCAGAAAAGACAGAATCGAACGTTGAAGTAAGGAACAGCCTCTCGTGACATAACGTAATGAGCACTGATGTCATGAAACCTAGAATATACGGCAGCGATATAAAAAACGACATAAATAACACCACGCGAAGCTCACTGATCCTAAGTGAGGTTTGGCGAAAAAAATTCGAATTTGAAATTTCTTTAGTCATGTGTTATAGAAGTCTTATATCATTAGAAATGTATATTACGCTTTGTTATTTAAATTTTTGAAATTTTGCGTCCTTTTTTGTCGTGACGTCGACCGGAACAGTGATTGCGTTTTGAGATCGTCTCTGCATTCCGGATGGTTGCAAATATTCATTGCGCCAAAGGCTTTCAATAAAAATTTATTTTGAAATTGTTAATACTACATTTCGAGCCACTGGGGTCTTTCTGCAGCTCTTCTGTCATGAAAAGTTTTGATGAATAAAACTGTCTTGAGAGACTTTATTGGAGTTTTTCTCAAAACAGCATTTTCGGTGGCTTCTGTTCCATTTTCTGTGGAACTATAAGGCATAGGCAAAAAATGTTTTTCACGCATGTTCATCAATGTCATTTACATAACTGTTATCAGAACCAGTAGCCAGAGTTTAATGGTACTTTTCTGAAAAACGAAAATCATGGTTGGCAGTTCCATGGCATGAACAAAGAAAAAAAACAAATATTGTTTTCTTGAAGCGCATGATTTTAGTACCTCATTTGTAAAGATGTGATTGAAACTCTTGTAAGAAAATTAAACACTTTGCATATAGTTGATTTTTAATGAAAATGTAAATTAGTAAAAATATTAAACAAAATAAAGATAATAAACAAAATTGCAACACATTTTGAGCTCTAGTGCAAACTACGTCTTTATTGATACGTGCCACTGTAGAAGAATTAGAAGCGCCTGCATTCGTAGAGAAAGAGGATGGTTCTCTCTGGCTCGCGCGCTCGGACCTCTTAGGGACAGCCGCAGTTTTACCTATCTTCTCCGGAGGTTCTCCTTTGCGTTGCACGCTACAGTTTGGTGGAGGTGCTGGGTGTGCTTGCCGACCACCGCACTCCGCACAGCATCAATACGGACCTCACACCTGTTCACCAGCCACCCAGTCGCCGTATCCGCGGACAGTCGCCTGAATTGGTGCCCCTACCCCTGCCCACAAGAACGACGCTGCCTCGGCCACCGAGTCAAACTGACATGGCCACTGACACCAGGTCCCCGGCGCCGACCCAACCTAGCCCGTGAGTCCAACTGCCATGGCCACTGACACCCGGCTCCTGGCGCCGATTATTTGCCACACACCGCGAACACCGCCATCATTTCACGGTGACGTGTTCGAAGACGCTGAGGATTGGCTGGAGACCTTCGAGCGGGTCGCCCGTTACAACGGCTGGAGTGACGAGCGCAAGCTCCACAATGTATATTTTGCTGTAGAACAGCCTGCCCGGACGAGATTACCCTTCCCACCTGGGAGACGTTTGGACGGAATCTCCTGGCTATATTCCACAACTCCGACCGCCGGGAGAAAGCTGAACCTGCGCTGCACTCCTGAAAGCAGCGCACGAAAGAAAGTGTGGGCATGTACATCGAGGACATGGCCCGTCTATTCAAGCGTACCAACCCCAACAAGACGTAGGAGAAGAAGCTTCGCCATCTGATGCGAGGGGTTAAGCAGGAGCTGTTCGCAGGCCTCGTACGCAGCCCACCCCGCACTGTAGCGGAATTTCTCACCGAGGCGACCACCATGGAGACGACGCTCCAACAACGGGACCGCCAGTACAATCGGGACATCAAAAGGATTGCGCCTGAAACCTTTTTGTCGTGCCTTGGCGGCAGTGCAGAAACCTTGAGCGAACTGACTCGGTCAGTTGTCCGGGAGGAACTCCAACGGTTCCGTCTGCCCCAGGTTGCGCCTGCGCCGCTGGCAGCGCTGACAGAAGTCGTCAGGTACGAAGTGCGGCAGGTTGCTCAGGCAGCTCCTGTTCCCGAAGCGCCGCCCCAGTTCGATGCCAGACCTACATACACATCCAGTGTACGTAGCACGGCTGGCTACGGTCCCGCTGCTCTCTGCCATGAGCAGCATTGGCACCTGTCACGCAACCGCACCTGGCTACGGTATAACCCCGACGTCTCCCGTCAGTAGCACAGTCATATATTACGCAACTACACCTGCTACAGCTGAGCCACGTCCTCGGAAGCCGGATTTGTGGCGTATACCGGATCGTAGGCCTCTCTGCTACCACTGTGGGGAGCCCGGTCATCTTTACCGAGCCTGTCCGTACCGCCAAGTGGGTCTTCGCTGTTTCCTTCCCGACGCACCTTGTCCTCAGAATGGTGAACGACCGCATGAGATTGCGGAGCATCTCTGGGCGCGCCAGAACCGTGTTTACTCTGGAAGGCACGAGTCCTGTTCGCGTTCGCCTCTCCGCTATCGTGCTTCTAGCCCCGGCCGCCAGAGTAGCTCTGCTGGCCGTCTCTCGCCCAGTCCGCGTCGGGAAAACTAACACCAGCGACCTCTGCAGGCAAGGCCGCTCCTGTCGAGACGTGTCAAGATCCTGCATCGCAAAATGATCGAGCCGACGATACCTGGACAGAGAGAGGCAGCGACAGTCCCCGATACACTGCATCCGATTTGCATGTGACAATTGATGGCACTGAGATTACCGCGCTGCTCGATACCGGTGCTGATGATTCTGTTATGAGCCGTGCCTTTGCTGGAGACTTTAAAAAGGTTCTGACACCGTGGACGGGGATCCACATGCGCACCGCTGGTGGCCACCTAATTTCTCCTGTTCGCAAGTGCACGGCTAAAGTTGGAATTCATGGTTTCACGTACGTTGGTGAATTTGTCGTGCTCTCCGAGTGTTCCACATACTTGATTCTGGGGATCGACTTGCTGCGGGCGAACGGTGCTGTGATTGTCTTTAAGGACGCACGTGCCACGTTCTCGACTAAACAGGCCGTGGCCCACTTTGACTCCCGAGATCCTTGCAGCAACTCTCTGCGCATTGTCGAGAACGACGTCGCGGTGCCGGCGCGGAGCAGTGTCCTGGTGCTCGTGCGGAACGACCTACTTCACGACTACGAGGGCCTGGCGGACGGCCATACTCCACTGCTGCTCGAGCGGGGCCTTGTCGTTGCCCGAGGTCTCGTCCGACTACGCGACGGCCGTACCCACGTCCTCCTGACCAACTTTCCCAACGAATATTGGCACCTCGTCAAAAGCACGGCTATTGCCTTCCTCCACAACGTTTCAGAGGTCCCAAGTTTGTGCACCGTGGGAGGACTAACTCCAGACAATGCTGGCTCACATCATCTTCTTCAGACAGTCAAAATAAATCCAGCCCTGCTATTGGTTAAGAAGGATCTTCTGTCGGACCTCTTGGCAGAATTTGCAGACTGTTTCGCTACGTGCTCGAAGGTCGGCCGCACTCCACTCGCCAAGCACCGTATCATCACTGATGCGACTACGGGACCCGTCTGCCAGCGCCCCTACCGTGTTTCGCCGATGGAGCGAGAAGCCATTCAGAATCAGGGCGCTGAAATGCTTGCGGACGATGTCATTCAGCCGTCCACTCTGCGCTTCTGTGTTGACTATAGGAAACTTAATAACGTGACCAAAAAAGGACGTTTACCCACAGCCCCGGATAGACGACGCATATATACGATCTCTCGCAAATTTTATAGCCATAGTTTTTGTTACAAATGCTCTAAAGCCAACTTTAGAAAACAATTTTCGAAGTCTGACCCCATATTTACTGGGTTAGTTAAAAGGGAGTCATTTTAGAAGAAGCTCAAAACATAAGCACACAAGAACAAAAACGACACGAGCGCTCGTGTTGTTTTTTGTCTTGTCTGTGCTCGCGTTTAGCGCTTGTGCCATATAAAATAAGCTTTTCTCTCTGTTTTTGTGCGAGTATCAGCTTCTCACAGTATTGCAAGCATCGTAAGATATCACCGACGCACTTCTGCATAACCATTCTGGCTCCAAGCTGCAGAAGACAAAACTCAGAAGAAGAGAATTGACTAAGTTGAAAGTGAATGGCGTGCGAAATGTAAGCTGTTGTGGCGCCCCTGTTACTGAATATAATTTCACCGTACACAATCCAAGCTGTATTTCCATATTCGGTCTAAATTAGAGCACGCACGCAATGTTAAACTGGCATGAATTAACCGCACTGACCTTTGTCAGGGCGGTTAATTAGACCAGAATATTGATGCAACACCGAAGTACGCATCATTTTTGCTGCCTCATTCCGTGTGTATATCACACCATATTGATGATAGGTATGTTTCATATATACTCTCTATCTGTGACATGTTCTATTTCATATGCAATCCTAGTCCAAATATTGTTTGAATCGATGTTAGTATCACATTGCATTTCGTATCCTTTCGGGGACAGGAGACTCTGGTTTAAAACTTCAACTGTCGCAATGCAGTTATGAAATTCTGTGGGATGGTCATCCAAGCTGACATGCGGAGAGTACCCGGCTCAAGCAAATTGGAATTGATCGCAATACGTACACCTATCTTTCAGCGGTGCTGCAGCCATGAGGCGTTTAATAAATAAACCTACGACCCTCAAGCGCACGGATGCAATGCATAGCAGCGTTGATGTGTTTGAAATGTCACGGTTTCTTCTAATATTGATGCATCTGGTGTAGCGAAATTCGTAAATTATTTAGTGTTGTATATGGCACATTTGCGCTTAATTTAGCTTTTTGTATGGCATTAGGAACAAAAAGAATGTATAGTCTGTGTTGCGGATTCAAAAGGAAATCGAATAGGATCCGACTTCAAATTGTAGTTCGTGGGCAAAATGGCACTAAATTGTTTGTGCAGCAAACAGATATCTGCATTCCGCACTTCGGTGAGATCGAATTTTTCTCTGTCTTGAATCTCCTCAGACACATCATGAGAGCAGAGCCTTCTGCACAACGGCCGTCAAAGTTTAGTTGCATAACGCCTGCCCATTATCTATGTGCGCAATGACATCAACCAGTTGCGTGATCATTACCTGATACTAGAAACAATGCACATAGCTTTAGGACATATTTCTTTTGGAATTGTTCAAGGCAACTTCGCGCAAAGGTGAGAGCTTACCTGCCCTCATGGGCATTATTGTACCCGTACTCCAACCTTGTTCAAAATTTATTTCCTCTCTGAAGCGCTGGGCCGCAGCATTTGCTCAAAACCACTTTAAAAAAAACAAAAAAAACATCAATCGATACGAGACAGAAGCAGCAGACAACAGTGGGTGGTACTATCAGCAGAACATTTATTGAATGACAGCATGAATACTATAGACAGATCAAGCGTGTAATTCTAATATCATTCACAAGAGAATAGCGAAGAAACGATATCAAAAACAATTTTCATGGTTTAAAAAAGAACCTGCATGTGGAAGTGATGAAATAATACAAAGCACAGAATAAACTATACGTTTTGCATTTGGAAGGCATAGAAAGAGAAATGCAACTATAAGGTCAGAATTAAAGACGACACAATAAAAAGAACAGCTTCAAGGATTAATAGCACATTCACAGCCGGATGAATGTGGTAGCTCGCCATCTGTTACCATCCTCCAAAAGAATTGTTCTCTACCCACGTGATTTTTAAGTTGCAATTTTCTTTCGATCCTTTCCATATGCAAAATGTTTCGTTTATGCTGGGTTTTTTTTTCATTTCATGACTTCCACTTGCGGGTTGCATTTTTTTAAGCAGTGGAACTTTCTGATACCGTCTCTTCGTTCTTATCTTGCAGTTGGTTGCAGGATTACACGTTCCATCGGACTTCAAAAGTCATGCTGGAATTCAACATACGTTCAGTTGATAGTACCGCCCTGTGTTGTATCCAGGCGCTATCCTATGTCGCTTGCGGTTTTTTTGCTGTTTTAATGTGTTACAAAGCAATCATACCAACCATGCCATACCGTGGAGCTTGGAGTTTTATTTTTCCGTTATGCATGGTAAAACTACTGCTATTTATGGCTCTCCGGTCTATCTTGCTATTTCCACGCACTCAAGTGTCTCCATGGAAACGAACAGTAGCGTGCTATTTAGCGTGTGCAGGAAAGGCGCTTCATAAATTCAACAATTCTTGTCATTCGTCTTTGTGTGGAAGACATTTCGAGCCGACGATAAAGGGAGCGAAACGAAGTGGTTTTTAATTCTAATGGCTCTATTTCCGCAGCTGCGTTACCAGTCAAAGCTAGCAAGCGCTGCTTCCTCTTCTGTACTAACGCACAGCATCCACATCGAGACCTCTATGCCTCTGAGCGAAGCTAGGCACAACGGCGTATGTCTCAGGGAAAAAGTAGATCAAATCTTTTATGGAACAACAATCCCATGATGTGAGCGCCAGCCCGCACCCGTAGCAGTATGAAGTGGTTGTTCTTCGTCTACGTGGCCATTTCAAGGACAGTTAGTTACCCGTGACGTGCGATCTTCGATGCCGTCTAGTCCCCTCCCCTCCCCCCCCCCCCCCCCGCGCCTTCTCCTCCCCGCGTTCTCACTTCACTGCTGAAGAGACCGTTTTATGGTTAAATCGCCCAGAGGTTTCCTTGCATCACTTGCGAATTAGCAGCCGTCAGACGGTAAATGAAGCTGGTTTGCAGCTCTAAATGTCCGTGCAAATATGTTCAGGAGCACATTTGGAAAAGAGGCCACATTTAAAATCGCATATCCAACGTTAGGCCTATGAACTTGCCGATACGTCCTGAGCTTCCAAGCTTCACGATGACCTGTTGTGCGACATGCTGTGCAATATCTTTATAAAGGCATGAATATAAAATATGAGTATGTTCTAAAGAAAATAAATTCACGAAATATGCCCTTTTCTATGTAGAAAAAGTCTCGAAAACACCCCAGGCAGAATTGCTGCTCTACGAAACATGCTATCTGACGTAACATAATACCACCTACTTCTTAGATTCCGTTCGGCAAGGAGAAACGCCTCACTGTATGCTGCTTTCTTTTTCAATATAATTTGCAGACGCATTACACGGTTCACGTACAGGAAACAGTATAGCGCCTTTACGAGACAAATACAAACGCAGTAGAGGTTCACGGAACATGTGCTAACTTCCATCTGCCTTTATTTGCAGTGCAGGCCAGCAATTCTGAAATAAATCGAGGCTTGGTCAGCAAAACTCTAAAAACATGCGTTCATGGAAATCAATCACGGCGAATCAATTAAGCCTATATAAGACTCGTGATAAGATCACACTTGATGCGATAAGAGCGTCACAAGCGCATTGTGGTGCGTCCACGTCCTGCATTGGTTTTATGTGATAAGCTGCCTAGACATCAGGGATTCCGTTCCGCGGTCAATAAAGAAACGCTCCTTCTTGCCTAGGTAGGCCTCCTCATGTCAGGATTTCATATTCAACATTGGAAACTCTATGACACGTGTTTTTACTGCATTAATCTTTCCGTTCATCGCAAGAAATGCGCAAATCAAGTTGGGCGAGTTTCTAAGGTGCAAAAAACACGGAAGTGCGCCATGTCTGTCGCCACTATTTCTGCATTGTGGGTCATCTTGTGCACATATAGTGTCACTTCTGCTGCAACCGAATTTTTTTAATGTTCGCATTGCTTCTCAAACAGTCCTCGTTTGGCTTCTCTTTCTCGTTTGCCTTCTATATCTACCTTTATCTCTCTAGTTTAAGTAACTGTCCTCAATGCAAGGCAGAACAGACTGCTTCTGTCGTTGTTCTTACGAAACTTTGTACTTATGCTTCTCATCTTTGGTCGTACGACGAAGCTGAGCGAAAGTTGCACTCGAAACCGGACCGGGAGCTGAAAGTTGCCTGTCGTCAATGGACTTCTGCATCTTTCATCTCTTGTCTCTCCGCCCCAGCGCGGACTACGGTGAGCAAACGAAGATCGCAAACCCGTTCTTACAGCTTCTTTCTTTTAATCTATTTTGAATAAAAATACTCTAGATACTGGTTGATTGTAGTGTGGCATTAGTGGAATCAACGCGTGCGTTATTGGAAATTAGGTGAATAGAAATAGGACCTACAGGTTCTTCATCGTCCATGTACTTGAAATCATAGCTTCTTCTCGCGCTTTAAAACTGCCCTAAAATAAATACTTCACTCTGCACAGCAACAGCTCGTGGGGCACAGCAATGCTTTAAAAGACACTGGGAAGAATAAGTAAAAGACACAGGCAAACAAAGAAGACAAAAAAGAGAGCTAATTTGTTTCCTTGTCTTTTTAGATTTCGTATTCGTGCTTTCCGCAGTTATATATCTATTTCATTATGTGCTGGCTAGCCTAAATCTATCTTGACATGGAAACAAACACGTACATCAGTTTTCAGGGCGTATCTCCGGTACAACATTTTCCAAGAGCGACCGCTCTTTTACTCTGGAGGTACTTCTACGACGATCTTTTCATTGAGAGAGAGATAGAACACGTTTAGCAAAGCTACTCAAAGGTGAGCATATTTAAGTGTTGCATGGTCACCAAGGCGAACTGGTGTGCCATCTGGTCCGAGAATACCCAGAGCTGAGATGCAGGGAAATAGGGGTATTTCTAATGGGAGGAATGAATAGTGATTGGGAAGGAGCAAAGATTATCTTTGAGATTAGCATAGAATTCGGGGCAAGGATGTTACGCATATGGATTTAGCGTTTACTCAGCCAGGTCCCGATACCGGCTTCAAGAAATATTACGTAGGTGTGAGGGTTGGCCATTATGCTTCGCACAAAATAACTTTACATCTAAGCAATGGTCTGGTGAATTAAGCTACATTCTACAGTTCTTTATAAAACTGTCTATTATAAAATTTATGATGGCGGCTTTGAGACTGTAGCCCACACGAAATTAAAACGCATCACCGCTTATGAAGGCTACATCCCTACCGACGTGGGGCGTTGGGGAAGACGCCTGATATTTTTTAGGTTTCTTTAATTCCTGAAGCTCCGTTTAAATCTGTGCGACATTGAGCGCCCTGTTCAATCTAACTTTCTTTCCATACGGTAATAAGAATGAAGAAAATTGAGCTTTTGCTTTGCTCTGCACAGCGTGCGCTTTGCGCGCTAACAGCCATGGCATTCACGAGGTGGTCTCGCGCTCTTCCTTTTAACTCATCGAAGAAATATAAGTGAATGAACGCAGAACGAAATTGAAGGTGTTGACCAAAAAAAAAATCACAAAAGTATATAAAGAAATAGAAAGGAGCCAGCGATTTTTCGAGGTAATTTAATCGGGTCTGCGTACTCCAGGCAGTTCTATTTGTATGGTGACGCAACACTTGCTACCGAACGGGTACATTTCGCTCCAATTGAATCTCCAAGACGGCATAGTTACATTCTTGTGAATAAATAAGTTATTACTGATGTGTTTCCTTCATACTTGGAAGCACGAAGTGCGCAATATAGCCACTGTTTTAAAAAAATGGGAAAAATTAAACAGAACACGCATGAAATTGAATCCCCTCGATCATGCATGCAAAAATCATTTACGATAAGAAAGGTTTCGAAAGGTCGATGTAATTCCTCGCCGCCCTAATAAATTGGCTGCTTAATTAAAATATTGATTCCGCGAGAGCGGTAAATGGAAAATATCGCGGTTAAAATATGACTGCTCTTTGTTGTCTCCATGGTTTGAAAGAGATAGGCTGTAGGTCACGCGCATGGTGTGACTGTAAAGAAACGCAGGTTATTATGATCGCACACCATATCGGAGCTACATTGGGTGCTGTGAACACCCGAAAGAGATTTAAAACTATCAGTTTAGCAAAGTTACGTATGTCACGTTGTAATACAAAGCGCAGACTGAAATGCATGCTGTCTTTCATGTATTCTGGTATCAAAGCTGAGATAACGTCAACTCAGCTGATCAATTCCCAGGTATCGATATGGTCTTTCTAGTAGAAGAGGAACAGAAAATTACTGGTTATCATTCCAAATTTTCCCGTCTTTTAAACTTGATGACGTCACAACATTCTGGCCAATGGCGAGTTTTGCAACGGCGCCACTTATTGGGCGATGCCAGGTGTTCGTGCTGAGAAGCCATATAAAGCTTTGCAATTACTAAAGTGCTTGACTAATTTTAAAGTTCCGCCACGCATTGCAGAAGCACGACTCTGCACAAGAACAACATAAAAGGAAGCATAGGACAGAAACAGATATTCGCATGACAGTACGTACGAGGTTTAAAATACACTGAAGATGCTCCATCGCCGTTCATGAAGCAGCCTTGCGAAACGTGGCATAGCGAAACCTTGATAAAATACATAGCAATCACCTTAACGCTCACAGCAAACCGATCATCCGCGTAGTATTACGCAATAGTGTAAGGAGGTCCTTCTGCTTAAAACCCGGTGTTGGCCATCGTCCTGCGTCGCTCGGAAAGAGTCCTGAAATATACAAAAATCAGAATAAAGAAGTAAATCCTTAGAAGAAAATTGCCGCCTTTGGGTATCGAACACAGGCCCTCCGTATACCAAGCAGTCACGCAGCGCATAGGCCACGAAGAGTCTTTTCTTATTCTTTATAGCATGGAAATATACCCACCATGGCAGGCTTCTAGCCCGACTAAACCAGGTCGCATTCCGGAACCTGCCACGAGGGTTTGTTGTATCGAACGTGTTACAAGAGCACCCAGTGAACGCGTTGTAATGTGTATGACTTGGTATCGTGTGTTTGGGGTGTGTACTGCACTTATAGTAAGTAAAAAAGAAAACATATTTAGGTATGCTAATTCGGTATCACATATTGCACACAATTAAAAGGCGAATGTATGGGGCTTCATTGTGCTGACAGAAATGGTTTGTATCTGTATGAGCATGCAGTGGAGTAGTATGCAGTGCAGTGTAACATAGATAACAATTGATGATTACTGTTTGGTGATCGATAGTTGTGATTGGTTATATTAACGTGATTGATAATTGTGATTGTGATCGATGACCGTGGCCGGCAATGTGAATGTGGAGTGGTAATCGTTGAGAAATGAGAAAGAACAGGAATTAAAAGAGAGAGAGAGAAAACGGAGGAGAAGGCGCTATCACCTCTGCTCTCTAGGCAAAGCTCAAGTGTTCTCCTATTTTGTTTATTTTTTTTTTGCTTTTGCCAATTTTTTCTGCCTCTTGTTTTCAGAGTGCGCGCTGTACCTACGCTTTCTTTGCTGGGTTCGGGCGTCGCAGTTTCGGGCGCTGACGTCTCGCACGGGCATTTCATACTTGTATAGGTTGCCATTGCTTTCGTTTTATGGAAGCCTAGCATGACCTCCTAGCAGTTCGTTAAGTCCAGCGTTAGGTTTACAACTATTTCGCATTATAATATATTCAATGGATCCTTTTATGCACTAAAGACTAACTCTATTCGTTGTACTTGCACTCACGCACACACACATGCCTAATCAACCATGGCTTAGCGCTTTCAGGATGATTGATTACAAGTGTTCAAGATCGGCACACGGAGGTCTTTACTATCCTTGCGCCCAAGATACTGCGCCGGCCTAGTTACGCCTTTGTTGCTGTCTTCCGTCCTACTCATGTGATTTTTAATGGAAAAGACGCTTCCTAATATTTAACTTCGCCTTCCTTTCCCCACATCTTTTCCCCTTTTTAACCCAACCTCATCTTTTCTTCAAAACACAGTTGTAATTTCTGCTAGACTGATTTATTTCACCTTTCCTTCCTTCTGAAGTTGCGCCCTCTCCTCTCCTCACACTACTGCTCGCTACATCATATCGACATTTCGCCCCTCGCACTCACAAACTTTCGCAGCTGCTCGACGAGGGGTCTAAAGATATGCCCGTAAAGCGGACGTTCTCAGCTGAGAAAGAAGCGTAAGACAACAAATGCCAGCAAAAATTCAGAACGTGGCCATGAAAGATTTTGGCGACTTCTGTGCTTACTGTGCGCTGGAATAGTGCATGGTGTCGTTAGAAAGGTTTGTTTCGAATACGAATGCTTGGTCTGTTTGATCAACAACGTGTCGCCTGTGCTTGAGGATGTCTACACTGAAATTGCACCTACTATTTGAGAAGAGCCGCCGCATTTATCGTGATGTCCGTGCTGCGTCTGGAGTAAAAGATAATGATGAAAACTTTTATGGGTCTCAGAAGTTCGTGACTCCTGGTCTGGTTGCTCCCCTAAGTCTTGGGCATCGTTGAAGAACAGCCCAGGACGACACTGCTGCTCAAGTGCGGCGTCTGACGTTTTATGCTCAGCCTTGCGTTCCAGCTGTTGCGTCTTCCTCATGTGTGCTGGAGGTGTGGCGTAGATATTCCCCCAGCGAAATAATCCAACTGTGGCTACATTTAGACCAAAGTCACAAAGTCGCTCGGATGATTTTGCTCAAGTGACTTTGTGATAAGATGATCACTGCCCACCCTGTGTTCGATTCACAAGCTTTGGCAGATCGAGAGGTATTGTAAGGAGTGCTGCCATAGCGCTAGGCCAGAACACCGCACGTAGGCAAGCGTATTGCGAAGAGTGAATGTACATAACGCGGCAGGGCATAGCATACAGCACTGCTACAATGATGCGTCTGGGCTCATCTGCACATTGAAAGAAACGAAGAAACGTGAATCATGTAAAAAGTACTGTAGCGTTAACCAAAACAGTAACACGGAGAAAAGGACTGGCTCAAGCGACTGGTACAGCCTCTTGTGTGCCTCTCCATCTTGCATTTGTGCTGTGCTCCCTTGATTCTGAAGAACGAACCGAAAAGCCTAGCAATATTTACTGCTAAGAACGCGACTGTTCGGAATTGAGCCACATCTAATCAAACGACAACCTGAGAAACTGCATGTAGGCATGGAGGCAAACAAGATAGAAAACTTACGTGCCTACAGTCACTGCGATTACAAGCTGTGCAAGACGTTGGCATTGAATACGCCCGTTTAGCGACTGCACCAAGCATTGCGCCATGCGGCAGCATTTTTTCGCGATCAATAATAATTTTGGACGCGCTGACCGGTTCACCGTAGAAAAAACAGACTAGTAAAGAGGTTACCAAGGCCAATAAAAAAAATTCGTTCTCCAGACGCGTGCAGAGAACACGCAGAAGCGGCATAAGCTTAAAAATGAATGCTGGAAAGTTCTTTTGCAATTGGCTTTTCCACTTCGTGCGAGAAGATCAGACCATGCTTACGCAAATTTCGTCGGTATTCAAATGCTGTTGCAATATTCAAGACTGTGCACGTGTCTTTCATGTATGAAATGTAAAAAACTCAAGACCTACTCTTTAATTTGCATCGAAATCCCGTGAATATGAATCGAATCATCTAGTTCTTGTGTATTTGCGGTTTTTGCGCGTGTTTCATTGAATTAGCGGTGTTAGCTTTTCTATGATCATCACTGCCACTGCTCCTTACGTGTACTATTTGAAATATACAAAAAGCAATTTTGGCACGCTTAGTATTCTGCATTAATGAAAAGTATTTAATTATGTCTTCAAAGGCACGGACGTCTTCCTCTCAGTGCGCAGAAGTGAAGGAGAGATATTTGAGCAAATATGAAGCGTTTCGTCTAAAATCATAGCTTGGCTTCCTCTTGACTTGGCTTCTCGTGTGCCAGCTTGATTGATAAGGGCAGTACTGTTTTTTTGTTTGTGCTACGATAGTTATTGTGATCCTTCTGCGTGTGTTTTATGCAATGTCCAAATATGCATTTGGAGTTTGAATAGCGCAAGCAGAATTTTAGTTATAAGCAGTTTTGTGATTTTAATTGGGCTGCTTGTTACACGACGCTAGCCAGAAAATTTCTAAATTAAAATATTACATTAAATAATCATCCAGGATGCACACAGTGTTATGACGCTGCTTTTTCGCTTGCTTCAGTAAAAATACTTTGGTAAAAAATCTACGAAGGGAACGTACAATACCGGCTGGCTACTCATTTTGAAAAGCCTTAGATAAGTTTAAAGCATAACGTAGAAGCCAGTAAAAATATCATCATCTTACATCTCTACTGTTCTCTAATAAATTTACAGCAAGTTCATTTCAAGTTCCCCTATCAAAATTGAGAAAAGCACCCAAGGCAGAGGCAGTAATTGAAAAAGCACGAGTGAAGAGAAAGAGGCTTGAAGTCTCGGTGGACTTATTGTGTAGCAGGAAATATAGTCACTTTGTAACGTCTACCGCTGTGGCTCAGCGGAGGTGGAGCGTCATTTCGAAGTTCTTGCGTCCTTTTACAGCCCTGCGGCTCTCGGAGAATTCATTTTTTTATACCTTGAGATTGTTGTCAGCATGTAAATTTTGCCGAGATTGAAGTATATTTAGTAGCTGGAGCAAACTGTTTTTCCGAAAACTGACTTTTTAGCGATTTTTTTTTTGGGGGGGGAGGGGGGAGCAGGTCTTAAGACACTACCCACCTTAAACAGCTCAAAGAAATAGAATTGAAAACTTGAGTCTGGCATTCCAGGAACGGGAGTTTAGATTCTGCTTGCTGATTTGATAAAATGAGCTGATATGAATTACTTGAAAGCAAAACTTGTTTAGTGTGCAAATACATGCAGTCTCTTCAAAAAGCATCTAGCATAAGGTTTTTTAGACGTTCCAAATATTTTACAATGTCAGAGTACAATGGCGCGTATAGCTGTACAGGTTAGAGAAGCAAATCAGGGGAGGGCAGGGGAGGCAGTTTATATCGGTATTAAATTTGTAAAATTATTCTCTGTAAGCGGCAGACTATGAGTGCAGAAACTTATTTTCTGCTCTGATAAGAGGCTCTGATCCGCGGCGTCACCAGGGCAATTTTATCTCTTCCGTTCGATTTACGAGTACTGTCGCTTAAAGGCAAGGTTCGGGTTTACTCTGGACGCGGTTTTCTCCTCCACCCTGTTGGACGCTACGACTTTGAAGGTCGCATTCCCAGGAGCCACTATGTGACCGGCTGTCATTGGTCCGCGGGAAACGACACATGCTCGATTGTTAAGCTTCTTAACTATCTGCTCGCGTGTGCATGTGGGTGCTCGGGGGAAGTAAGGCATGAGTGTCGGGCATGGGGTTAATTTAAGCGGCAAGGAATACTCGAGCGACCGTTTCTCGCTGTTTCTAAGGATTTTTCATTCCATATTGAAGTTTCTTGTATTGCGTCTGTATTGAGAGCCTGGCGGCCCACCTGTGCGGAACACCTGAGCTTATCACAGCATCCCCTGTGTAACAACCAGAGTCTACGTACATCAAAGGATGTTCACGCCAATCTTTGTCCTCCAGACCAGCCTGCGCGCACCTACTGAAGTCCGCTACCAGGTCGCAGTGGGTGTCAGGTTCGTTTGCAAAGGAAGTACAACACAGTGTCCGTTTTTTCGTATTGTAGCTGCTTGCGCAGTAATTGCTTGAACTGATGAGTTCTTAATTGTCCCAGATTGAGGGGGCGCATGAGCATAGCAACGGCAGGTAGGACGTTTTATTGGTATACGACCTCTCTCTACAAGCTGCCAAGATATGAATTGAAGCCCCGCCTATGGCTGCGAACTGCTTGTAGTACGGGGAGTACACACCCACGAAGCGCATGGAGAACTATCTATGCCGAAAACAGCCCTGCTTTCTGGTTGTTAGAGAATCTGGTGGGCCTAGCATTGAAAGGGGGAAAAGATACTGGTTTGAACGCCCATCACTTTCCTCTACGACGCTGTCGCTGGCCACGTGACCACTCGTAACGTGATCCTCGTTGGCTGGAAGAGGGCATATGCGGTGGTTAAAAAGAGGACAGTGAAACAACTTTTCCTGTCGCTCCTTGACAGCGAAGAACGGCGCAAAAGCTAACAACAAGCAGTTTTTAGAAACAATAAGAGTCCTCCGCGTCACCTTTGCGCCGCAGTAAGCGATATTAAACTATTTCTGAAACTAATTCAACAGTCTAAACATCACGTGTCCCCGGGCACGTTGCTTTTTTTTCGGATTTCTTGTTGTGATTCCTTGAAGCTTCTTTTCTCCCCAGCTCAAATTAATGCGGTATTGCTGCATTAGCCTAGTTCCACTGTTTCGTGCCATCGTTGCCATCCTTCCGCATATGCCATTACGCGGCAAAGAGACAGGCCGCTATATACGTATGTACTAAGATCCGTGCTTAATTATGGCCACCGTACGGCCCTTCTGCCCTGGCGTGCACCACCGAGCGAACTCCAACTGCGGCCACCGGATTTGAACCGAATCACCTAGCCTATACAGTGATGCAGAATACACTTACTTTCACCCAAGGTTACGCCCGATCATTCTTAACGTCCCATGTGCAGCGTTGACCTAGCGGTCTGAGAACCCGCCTCGCGTGCGTGAGGTCCGGGAATCGATCCCTATTGCCACCGGGTAATCACCGGTTATACAATGGGTACAAAATTTCCCCTGGTCTGGTGCTCGGCTTCTTTACTGCTTGAGAAATGGTTCTTTGACCCCAACTTTAGAGAAGAAAATACAATGCGCCATGCCGCTCTATGACCTCAGATGCCCTCGCGCCATAAAAAAATTCATCATCATTCTTCAGGTCGTGTAGCTGACTGTGCATCTTCACGGGCAATGGCGCTCATGCGGTGCGCAATCCCTGACGCCACCACCGAGCGCTGATCACTCGCAATACGCTAAACGTATGCGGCTACAAGCTTTTGTTTTACTTAGTTCATTTTGTGTCATGTTTTGTGTGTGTCTTGTTTTCTCTTTCATGGAGGTGGTCATGGTTTGCGTCCGGAATTGACGCCTTTTTCTTAATAATTATAAGGTTACGCAGCAGGTATAAACTTCACGTAAGCGAAAAATGCGCGTTCCTGCAGTAGAAAGCTGAGGTTAAATATTCCTGCTCGCAAATATTTCTCTCACAGCGGCCATGAACAAATGGACTGAGAGGAAAGTCTGTTTCGCTAAATGCAGCTGACTAGGCAAACTCTCAGGTTTAGTTACGAGTTACTCAAACAGTCAAAGCGCCATTAGAATTTGAGAAAGAATCCGTGCTTGACTGGCTACCACAAGAACAAACACACAACAAGAAAAGCTTATCTCCGTCAAGTCCTTAATTTATGCGCAAATTTATTGTCTTGTAACAAGTTTAGCCATGGTCCTTGCACAGTGCGTTAATAACTAGCTGCTTTTCGTGCCTTGGTAAGGATTAAAATGCAGTCAGTCTTTCAAATAAAAAAAACATACCACAGGCCCAACTGACACATTTAACTAAAGGCAATGTCACTTGTGCACCGCGCAGTTTTGGCTCCCGCACTGTTCATCTGGCGATGCCGATCTCTAGGTTGCGTTACTAAAGAGCTCACACTTTAAGCACCATACCAAGTCGATTTTTTTAACGCACCTGACAAGAAACTATGCTTTGAATAGCCTTCTTCTAGCTCTCCATTATTCATGTAAGTCGTCTTTCCGGGCGAAACAGCTTTGCAAATGATGTTCGTGCTCGTTCAGGCGTCTTACTCTTTTCTGAAGATAATAGCCTCTCTTTGCACGCAAACGTGCGTGCTTTGGAACGGGAGTAAGTACACGCACTCGTTTTCTTTTAGAAATCTTTTCGGAGGAAACAGCGAAATGTGTGTCCACCAACTTCGCGGATGTTTTTCTACTGTTCAGCGCGTCACACGCAAAAAACTTCGCATATCTTTAGCATCACGCAGGGGAAAACGTTTCGGCCTTTCATTTTGTGTTGGTCCACTTTTTCAGTAATGTAGGTCGTTACAAAATAAACCAAGGGCCAAAAAAAACATGATTGATTCATGAGGCCCGACTGTGAAAGTAGCGAAGCAGTTAGTAATGTTTTTGGGTGGGCGTAAGTCCTCTCTTGCTAAACCAAACTTGATAAAAGACTGCTAGTGCTAAAATAAGCATTTTTCGTTTCACGAGAATCGATACGAATATAATTTGCGAGTGTGAAACGCCAACCGATATAGTGGGTGCATGCGCCAGGGGGACTTTTACAAAGCGTGTTATTTTACAGCCATTCGCAGTTAAATGACCACAGTTAGATTAATAAAGTTTCTAATCGTAAAAATTGCTTAGCCTCTCATCCCACTGCTTTCTCCTGCTGGTACACAGTCCAAAATGTATTGTCTTTCAATATGGCACATCCTTTTCTTCCCCATTAGAGCATTCACTTTCAACAGATCGCCAATGCAAGAATGAATAATCACAATTACCTGCCGCTTAGTTTTTGGATCAGACAGACCGAAAACCGTTGCAAGTGTTTCCAGTGATATTTGTTTCTGTTTTAATGTTATCCCGGGATTTTTCAACAGGATTACAGAAAGCACCCAACGGGAATTGAGCGATTTGTTGATCTATATAGTTCAGGGCATTACCTCTAGGTACTGATGCTTCAGCCCTCATTTCAATCTGTTTCCAAGAATTTTATTTTCTTTCGTAATAAATAGGCTCTCTGAGCCTCTTAATGGCAGCTTACGATGTGTTAGCAATGTGTGACAAGTAGTGTACACGAGAAGGAAAGGGTTCCCATTTGGAATCTTCGTACGATTTACTTAATAAGCCAGAGCTCTTTCTTTGGCAGCGCAGGGCATGTATTAAGCCAGTCTAGCAACCACGAAAGAAGGCCGGAGATAAAGGACCACACAGGTGCCGGGCTCTCAGACACAAGAGCAGGCGGCAACATCGGAATGGAGCAGCGGCAACTTTTCGGCAGCCGGTGGTAAGAATGCAACAATGGTCAGCTTCATTGTCAGTGGAGGTGTGCGGGGAAAACAGAAGCACGTATTAGATTGCTCACCAGAAAGGCAACTACGAGGTATGTTCTTTGGTTGTGGAACGCAATAAGCGGTTAGAAATTCTTACTAATACCAAGGGTGAACCAAAAGCTGATTGAAGCAGCGGCCCTCGGCTTCGGTGTTTTATCATTTTCGTCCTCTCTCGTGTTAGCGTTTTAGTTACTGTGTGTAGTTGGCACTGACGATGGCGTCGCAGGCGTATTCAGAAGGTGGAGCACCGTATGTAGGAAGCAATGAGTGCAGAGATAACTAAGGCTCACGTACGTTAAGGGAGTAGAAAGATGACCGACCAGCACTGTCGTGGCGATTGCTAATGTAAGCGAATGTAAATTATGGGAGAGCGATGTCCCGTTAACCACGGTCTTGTGAAACGTGTATTGCAAGCATAGTGATGACAGTAAGGCTTAGACAACCGGTGGGGCCATTTGTAGGAGGGGGTCAAGCGGTGGTCAGCTTATCTTTGGTGCAGCAGCAACCGAGGATGTCACCGACAACTTTGGACCGAAAGAATCGGGCGCGGTAGGCAAAGGTTTGGCCAGTAGCACTACGATATAAGATGGGATCACGAAGATGATAGTGGGTGGTATCAATAGCACTACTTGTAGTCATTGCCCGCGTAGTTCTGTATGGGTTAGCATAGTCTGTTGCATCTGGGACCCATATTTTTCTTAGGTGGAGTCAGGAAGCGAACCCAGAAGATCAAGAAAGACGCGCTAGTGAGGCTCGGCTGAGACGTCAACAGACTGTAGAAGGCCGGCTGGGAGTAATTCTACGTCGTTTCAGGCGTTGGCGCAGGTCCTATGCCCCAGCATTGGGGCTTACTTGTATATTGCAAACAGTCGACGAACAAGCTCGTCCGTGAGGCAACATCAAGACGGCCACTAGCTTTCATCAGTTCCAGATTCCCACTCATGTCCAATTAATAACCGTTACGTGCAGTGCGCTGAAATGTGTCTTGCCTGCATTATTTAGACCAGTTTGACTCAATTGCTCAGCCTGCGTCCAGTGTTTTTCACCTGTTTGATGCTTTTATATAGTGTAGAAAGCTCACAGAATACTGTACACACGGAAATCCAGCATTGCAGTTCAAATGACTAAGTGTGCTTGTGTGCTGTATATTATGATAAAAACAGCAGGTTTTACCAGTCGGCACAGCTGCTTTAGCAAAACTCAGTTCGAAATACGGGCTTCTTACAGAAACCAAAAATATTACCAAGGTTATGCATTTCCTCATCGTGTAAGAGTGTTATTAAGGACATTTAACACAATATTATTGAAGACAACCAACATAGTAAAATGCAGATCATTACTGCAGCTGCTCACTACCATTAGCTCTTTTCCAGTTGATTGTTCGACGTCCTCAATGTTCCTCAGTACAGTAGCCCGTGTGTGTATTCCTTTTTGTGCCGAAGCTCATCGCATCATGTATGTATAAACGCACAGCTCGGCGCACTTCTTGGTCACAATCTTACTCCCATTCATCAGGAGACCCAAAGGAAAACCAGCATTTCGTATTTTATAGGGCGTTGCACTGCTTCACAAGTAATTGACAAATCGCTTCTACTCACAGCGGCCACACTCGATCAGCGTCAGGTCGGTTCCTGCGTATATTTTCATCAAGTGAGCGTCGGAGAATGGATTATTGGCTCCATTTCCCAACTGTGGCACTATAGTCTTCGCAACCATCGTGTTTTCTTCGTTCCTTCGGGCCACTGCACTCCATAGCTTTAAATCCTTCGTTCGTGCAACGTGGGAGCCATTTTCGATTCCCTAGAGAATCAGAAAATCTGTGCGCCCGCATTCAATGTTTCGTTGACACTGATGAGGAGAGCGCTTTTGGGACGCTGCTGATAATCGCGCAGAGTGACGAGACGCTTAAGCGAGCACATATATTTCATCATAGAGCACTCGTAACCCATGCCAAACCAAAAACAATATTCGAACGCTACTGCGAGACAACAGCAATAAAGGAAACGCCACAATTTCAAAACCGCCATATGTACAAGATAGCGGCGATTATCAGCTTTAACGTGGGTGCAGTTTCCATTAGGTGTTTTGCTGATTCATACCTTTTATCCTTTAATGAATTTGCAGATATGGAGGCTCTCTTTACCAAGCAGGCATTAAATTAAACTCCACCACTCAGCCTTCATACCCTTCTGCACACAGCTTCAGGAAACGGTCTTGCGCCATGGGACCTCTTACTGTATATTCCTTGTGCGATTTGTCTTTAACTGTCAATAAACTTTCGACTTCAGCTTCTAGTGTCAGGCGTCCCTGAAATCCTGTGAAGGCACCTTCACAGTTAATAGGGCCTTTTTGTGTGATTGGGAATTTTCTTTCTTCATGTTTTCATTGCGCTTCTATTTATTTATCTCAACGGAATGCGGTTATAGGGAGCTCATCCGGAAGGGCCTTCCGTAAGTAGTCCCTCGCCGCATCTAGTGAAAATGCGGTGGCGCAGCTATTAGCTTGCGCCGCAATAATCATCTCGGGGGGCGCACAATGCAATGGCTGATGCCCAGCTGCAGCAACAGCAATTGTAGAAGCTTGGTGGTCATACCGCCAAAGAACGAGAAGCTAGGGTATCTGCGGGCAAGACCCAGCCGTGCACTAAGCACAGGGTACAGCTGCTCGTGGCTGGGAGGAGGCCCAACATCAGTGTCAGATGAAAGACGCCTACCGACGTGAATGTCGGTAGCAACAGCGGGAGAGCACTTTGGTCGCGTCTCGCCCGTCAACGACCACGGCAGCCGATGATAGAGGGTCGCAGTCGCCGCATCCTTCCGCTAAGGCTATCGACCCATAGACGGCGGCAGGCGCGTCCAAAGACCCCGACAGCTTTTCCGTGATATAAGCGGCGTTAATCCGTTAGCACGGGCACTTGTTATTTTATTATTTCCGTGTTACTTTTCTATTTTGTGTTTCTTAAATCTATACCAACCATAGTGGAGGAGTTCATCGCATGGGAGCTCAGATAGCCGTATGCAGAAAAAAAAACTAAGAAATAGCACAAAGCTCTCAATGACGGGAGATATCCAGAATATATTAGAAACAAAAATACTTGAGAAGTTATAGAGGCTAAGTAAGCACAGTCTGTTTCAATACAGAAGATACAATGTAATGACGAATAAAATTGGTGATGATAATACACGAAAAATATGATAATCAAACATAGCCAGCAATACTAGACACAAGCACTTTTGAGCAGGAAACCAATTCTAAACGCAGTTTTTTTCACATAATGTAAAATTTCACTATAGCAATCAATATATACGCAGATCACCCGACGGCAGTCTTGTATTTTTTTCTACTCACGTTTTTCCTATAGGCAAAAAGCGTGCACCATTGATTTTCTAAGGCAGTCTTAACTGTTCGATGTGGTCGCTGAAAACACTTTAAAAGAAGGATTTTGCTACATATCGGAATAGTGGACCATTACCTTCAATATTACCATAACAGAGTCTTACAATTTTCCAATTCTTAAAAGTTTTTCCCCAGTAAGCTGGATCTGGGTTGCGTAATTTATTCAATGGCAAATCACAGGAAACTCGGCGCTGGCTGTTCGAACGGTTTAGAGTCGGTTTAGGCACCTGTGCTGGCGTATGCAGCAAAGTACTGTGCCTTGCTCCCATTTTGTACTATAATACGAGATGACATTGGCACTTATGTTGCGTCGTGCGCTCTAGTGCAGTATTGCAGTATGCGTTTTTGTATAAACTGGCTCCAGTTGTGGTTACACAAAACAGGGCGTGCAGATATTTAGAGCTCATGTTACAGAAGCGGCCTCCGTTATTTGCATAGCAGATAAGCTTGGGATAGAAAGAACAATGCATTATAATATTAGGAAGTGAAAACTGCATATGAAGAAGGTATGCTTCCTTGAGCACAAAGCAGCTTCAAATATTAAGGCACCATTGCTTTGTACATGAATCAAAGTGTATGAACGATTTTTTCCATCGAATGAACGTAGATGGCTTTTTTGTCTCGGCTGATCGATTGTGAAGCTTTACACGCTTTAAACCCCTGCAAAAAACCGTGCGTTTCTGTTTTTTTCATAAGCTTTTAACACCGATGGCAGCAGTATTAGTGTCAGATTAATTTACACACGTCTTTACGTTTAGTATACAGCAAAAGAATAACCGTACGAGGGCCCTTGTAAATCTTTGCATGGGCAAAAAATTCAGTCGGAGGAATTTGGACTTTTCAAGACGAAGTTAGTATTGCCACTCGAAATCTTGGTTGTGTCCACTTCGCCGCTAGAGGTGAACTGCCCACGATGAGGACCGCATTTACGACAATCGAAGTAGCAGTTGAATTTATCGCCTCCCTGAGTAATAATAAATTTACTCTACAGTAAGTTTACATAGATTGTGCGCAGACCAGTTTATTTCAGTACGGGAAGTCATGAAATGTGTACTTGTCGCTAAACACCTCTAACAATACGTAAAGAAACAAGTTGACTACGCTGCAATCTACACATCAGGGATCGTGGCAAAAATAGCTTTTGCTGTCTTCGCAGGTACGCCTGTAGACAATATAGTCAACACAGAGAGGTGCCCCTGTCTTGTCCCAAAGAAGTCATGCTACCCCACGCGCAAAGGTCATGGCGTCTGCACCGTGGAGCACCTACTAAGGGGTACGCCTGACTTGAATGAGGGGGCTATTAGAAGCTTCGGGATATTTGGGGGCAGGCCAGCTCATCGGAAGCGGCACTGCTAGCGGCGACGTTAGGCGGCGTAACGCACGCGCGATTACGCTTGCTCGAGAGCTCTGTGAGCGCGTGCCTTCATTCTCTCTCCACTCGCCTCTTGCAGTTTGACACGCGCTGCGTGCAGTTTTCAGGGTAAAAAAATGCACCATTCAATTTTCTCTTCAGCGATCACTGAATCAGATTTTGCGATCGGCTCTGACGCACCACCTCCATGCGAGGAACACCTTTCTCTGGGTGACAAACTCACAACATTCCTTTAAATAATTTCTCATTATAAGCTGGGTCGTAAGACCTATCCAGCCGCAGATAAACAGCTCAGTAGAAAAGAGGAAATCACGTGGAGAAAATTTAATCCGGGGTGTTTCCAACCCCTCAACTGTACAGTAAATGGCATTCAGAAGGCTTTAATCCTAGATGTACGCACTACAACAGCACTGCAGATCTAGTGCACATAGTCTGGAGCTGCCCTTTCTATAAAAGCGCGAAAAAAAATGTACCGCCGCCGAGTTTCAAGAGATTCCGGACGACGGTTAGGGGAATGAATGGGGGTTGCTAATGCCTTCTCCCCCGTCATTTTTGACGGGTGCAAATTAAAGTTATTTCTCTCTCTCTCTTTCTTGCTTCCTTGCTACACATAGACGCCTTCCACTACGGCACCTCTTTCTTCCTTTCTTATTTCACTCCCTCCTTCATCGCTTCTCTTACGGCGCAGTTCAGGCGTCCGCCGATATGCGAGACAGATACTGTGCCATTTCCTTTCCCCAAAAACCAATTTTCAATTTTCAATTTCTTGCTGTAATGAAGCCTTTCGGTCTGTTCATTTGGACGGCCTGCTGTAACCTTCCTTCTCACCTCTTTTTTGTTCTCTTATTAAGTTGTGCAGAGACGTCCTAGGCAGATCTGCTGTCCTTTGAGCTCTTTAAATAAAGTCAGTAACAATGTCTCCCGTTTAGCTGCCATCTTCTTCAAATTCATTAGGAGATTCCTCTGTTCCCCTCTTCTACTTTGTCGCTGCAGTTCAAATGTTTCTCGTAAATGAGGGGAATATTTACGTTGAAAAAAATTTCTTTATCCAGAAATAGAGTAGACACCGTGCGCGTCAAATTCGGTTCGAATGAAGTTAATAAAAAACAGGCACCTGTTTTGCTGGGAAAATAAACATCATTCTGGCAATGTTCATAATTTCTTTACACGCTGCAAAGCTAGTTGATGATGCATAGTTTCTAGAATAGTGACTCAACACTACATATTTCAGGGGAGCGCACAGGGAGCGCCCGTCGAGTCAAGTTTTTCTGTGTGCTCGTCTGAAATTAGTAAAGCCGAATTACCATCCTAGAAATTTTTATATTTCTTCCTTTTGGCCCTTTTCTGTAGCCTCGTTCCTCATCCGCTGAAGTATATCGTGACACGCCCTCCCCGCTTAAATCTGAGGAGAGAGAAGAAAAATTCACAGGGATGCCTAATAGCCTTATGTGTTGGCGATGCCATAGAAATTGAAGGTTCTGATGCTTCTATCGGAAGTGATGTCTCTTCCGCACTAATGGCGTCACTTTACTCTAAGAAAGGGGCGAATGCTACGACCGAAGATATTATTTGTGACTATGAGGCTTTTAACGTTATTGCACTAAAGCATTCGTCTCCCTCGACGCCGACAACAGGAGCCACGATGAAATGCTTTGGAGGACCCGTGTGGCCACATTCTGGAACAGCTCATGGATGCTGTTAGATGCGCTTTGTTAGCCAGTATGGGCTTGGTCTGTCCGGGTGGGATTTGACCGGCTTTTAAATACAACCACTTTTCAAACGCGTGTGGCCAGCTTCCTGGGTTTTGAGTGTGTACCTAATGCTGCCGTCGGCTACCTGTCGAACCCCTGTCTGCTCCGGCGTTCAACCTGTTTCATATTGCAAGTTTTGAAGGTGTTTATTAACACCCTGGCGAAGGACGGTCCACTGTCTGAAACCGTTGGTGAAGAAATCAAGATAATTGTACCAGCTGTGACCTTTTCACTATATATATATATATATATATATATATATATATATATATATATATATATATATATATATATATATATATATATATATATATATATATATATATATATATATATATTAAGGAAGCATCCAGTCACCGAAATCAAGGTGCATAGGGGTGCACCTTGATTTCGGTGACTGTTGGCTTCCTTAATATGTTTGAGTTATATGCGCTACACACACATATATATATATATATATATATATATATATATATATATATATATATATATATATATATATATATATATATATATATATATATATATATATATATATTATTTATTTATTTATTTATTTATTTATTTATTTATTTATTTATTTACACATTCCGCAGCAACTGCGAAGGCCATTAATAGTGTGCCACCAGCCATCATGGTGGTGTGTGATTTTTGTGCAAAAATTGCTGTTAAAATCGGAAATTAAAAGTGCCATCCACGAACTGTAATTTGGCATTCCATTCAATGTGGTACCGGAGGAGCACGTTGGGTACAGGACGCTTCTACTCTGTGAAAATACAATCCCTGTAGTTAGCGAAAGGAGCGTACTTTTTCACAGCAATACTTCATAACTTGCTGCTGTGTTTCTTTCGCGCGTTCTGAAAGGTTGAAAAGGAAAAAATAACCATGTTGTTTTCCCACGAGAAAAAAATACATAGAGCCACTGCCCGCACGTTCTGCTTATGGGAGGTGTTGTGACAGCCGGGCCCTGCTACCGTGCAACGTGGTAATTACGACTCGTCGGTGGTCTGCGTGATGCCTCAAGACGAAAAAACAGCGCCCAGTTAACGAAGATAAACAAGGTGTCACCGCAGCAAAGCGTTCCTGCGTACGCTGCAACACGAAATTAGCGCAACGCCTAACACGTGGCCATCAGGGGCGTCGTATGAAAGCCGTTTGCGACACAAAGTAAAAAAAAAAGCGTTCCACTTGTTTGGCACATTTTTTTGTTTATAAAATGGCTATACTAATGAGCCTGTTTTTTTCCTCTTTACTCTACCCGCGTCAGCTTTGGAGCAAAGCAGAAGCATCTCTTGCTAAATGTTGTTTACTTTTCATCTGAAGCCCACATGGCAACTAGCTTAACGAGTGAGTAGCGAAAAATCCTGGTTTTAGCTCGAGAAGGCGATATTTAATATAAACAATAAAACAGGCTGTCCAAGCGTTTTGTTGTCGTCGTTCATTTTTGTTACAGCAAAGATCAGGCCCTGCCATCTGCCAAGAATGAAAGAGGTCGGCCTTGCAAGGGGCGTTATCTTAGCAGTAAAAACATTTGCAGTAAACACAGCGAGACCTGTTCGCACAGTTATTTGCGGCTTTCTTCTCAAGAAGACTTCATGCTGTTGACACCTCACAAAACTTATAACCCACTTCTTAGTTCACAGGGGCCACATTTTATAAGCTCCACATTTTAAATTGTCCATTAAGTAGTCTATCTTCGGTCACTGAGATATACCCACGGCTTTCGAGGGTATATGGTTGGCGACTGGTCCTCACCATTGGCCACCATTGGCTGAGTATCGCAGCCAGTGGTGAGGCCCGGTCGCCAGCCACCCAATGGTCGGGTCGCTTTAAACAGACGCCTGAAAGCAGCGGGTAATATCTGAGTGACCAATGACAGCGGACGTAATGGACGAAAAATGGATAATGGAAAATGAACAGATTACGGAATGCGGCCTCATGTCTCCTACACATATTCAACTGAAGAAAAGTTACTGGAAAATATCTACGAATGAAATCAGGCTTGTCTAGAGTTTGAAGTAATTTCTCTTCAGCTTTCCTGCTTCGTGACAGCCTGGTAAAATGCAGGCAAAATATTAGGCCCCATTTTAGGGTGGTATTCACGGTCGCGTCCAGCACATCGTGGCAGTGCTCAGACTGTGCGACGCTTACAAATAAAAGTTGGCGAATGAACTCCGCACAAGAAATAAATTGAGTGTAGCCTAGAAGGGATGCAGAGACTACACTTATCACTCCTGTTAGGCTTCATAGCTCTACAAAGAGCAATTTAGGTCGTGCACTTAGTAACAATAGAGGGCGCGCACATCGGCAAGATTCGCCCACTTCGTAGCGGAGATTAAACGCGCGACAGTGTTTATCACTTTTTGCGAAGAAATACACAAGTGACAGAACGAAAACAGTTATTTTTGGTTTGAATTTTCTGAGGGAAAATGTGGCACCGGTTGTTCGGGTTGATCGGATTGGAGAGGTTAAGTACAGCTTCGGGGAGGAATATAGTTTTCATTTGTACGCTTTTATTAGCCTTTGCTTATCTTTTAATTAAAAACGGCAGAAATGAATGCTACATGGAAGTTCAATCTTTCCACAAATATAAATACAGTTAAGACTGATAATAATGAAATTGCAGCTGGACTAAATGTTTTTCGCGCGCAACAGTCGGTGGGCGTCTTGAATTAGAGGTTTACTGCAAGTTTGAATTATGTTGGAGAAATGTATTAGAACCATGAAAGGGGAGTTATTCGCGACTTACATAGAAAAAGATTTTGTTTTTTGCTTGATAAGAAAATATTTCGGTACGCATTCTGTGCGATAAATGCTCATTTTGAATAGACAATGTATAACTGGGACATTTGCCTGTTTACGTGAATTCGGGAAAACTTACGTTCACTAGTTTATTGTTTTAGACATGTTATGGCTCATCGACCAACATTGTACTCTCACTCTTCGGACCTCTTACGTTTTCAATCACTCAGTGTGAACACTGCAGTGTTATCGACAGGAGAGTAGGCATCGCTGCCAAAAACTTTCACGGCCATCGTAACTGTTTTGTAAATTAATATTTTTTTTCAAATTAAATTCCCATTTTTTTACTTCTCTATAAGAGGGGGTGATCAAGATACGAAAACACCTACTTTGAAATTTTTGCGAAGTGCGTCAAGACGTGGCCACTTGAAACTGTGCTTTAGTGAGTCGAATTACCTGCAATAAAATAACGGCACGTCCACACGCCACGATGGCTTAGCGGCTGTAGCGTTCGAAATCTGAAGCCAAAGTCGCGGGTTCGCACCCCCGGTTACTGAGGCCCAATAACGATAGAAACCAAGTAGGAAAACGGCCATCCGCTGTGCGAAGCTAGTTCACGTCAGAGACCTGCAGGGGGTCTCAACTATTCCGGAGGCCTAAGTTACAATGTCTCTCACTTCTTTGCAATAGATCCCTCATACAACCTGTCAAGTATGATATGTCGAAACTTCAAAAAATTATTTCTTTAAAACGTCTCATAAAACGAGTGCTCACATTTTCGATTGCTCATTCTTGGGATTGTAAGCGGGCAGCTTTCGAAGAAGTAAAGACTAAATTTGCTACAGCCGTGTACCTCCTGCTACACGCTTAGAATGTTGACCTTCTCAACGACCATAGGCTCTGGCTTCCTAGCAACAACGCAGTTCTTAGTTTATTCATCAGTAGTACGAACTGGCAACTACTAACTGTTCAGTTCCGGCACGAGTACATTTTCGGTGCTGCTCCAGGTGAGAATGCGTACATGTGTAGCTGAACAAGACACCTACTCTGGCGCCGTTTGCTCATCTAAAAGTAGGTCGAGCTTGGGTATAGAGCCTCTCCTCCTATTTTCTATTTTGCTCACTGATCAGCAGATATTATACGCATCATATACTAAATTTGCTTGACCAGACCAAAAAATTATGCTTTTAGGATCCTTTTTTGTAGGTGATAAAATCGATAGGGCCCGTGGCGTATGAACTTGGCACTGATCAGATGTAATAAAATTGCCAACGGCTGGCGCACAGTATGCTTCCTATTGGCTAAAATGAAAGGGAAAGACCATGCATTCGTTCAGCTCGTATACTAAGTGGCGTAATGATGCGAAAAAAAAAACCTAGTGAGATGCAACGTTTCTGTCATGTGAGAGCTCATGTTCTATTTTTTGCTTTAGTCGATTAAGGTAGCGTCTGAAACATAAATAAGCGGTCATACGATGTAGTAACGTATGTGAATAAAAATTAGCGGAAAAGTATGTTGCCCCCTGACGCTTGGACTAAAAATACACCGCACAACTTGCCCCGTGTTGAATAAAAAGAACAGGTAAGAGTAACGCCACAAAACGCGGTTCCTACGTTACCAGCTTTTTGCTCATGGGCTCGTACGGTGTTTAAGGCTTAGGCTATGTAACGAGGGTGACTTCAGTTCCATTCTTTTTCATCTTTTTGACTGAAGAGTCTGGTGGCGTAAAACATTCCAGAAACTTTGTTAATATAATCGGACGAACCACCAACATTTTGTGACACTGGCTTTAAGAGGGGCTTCCAGGAATATGCTTGGCTAACGCATCGCTTGATTTCGCGAATAAAGGCAGCCCTGGTGAAGCGTTGCGTATTATAACTTCCGAAATTCTTTTACATTTTTTTTTTCGTGTGGCTCAACAGGAATCCTAATGGAACATGAACGTCTATACGCATAATCCTAACAACGTATACGGGAAAGCTTATATGCATATATATTCTTCACAATGCCATGCACATCCTAAGAGCGATGTCGAAAGTATACGAAACAGACGCATGCGGAAAATGTAGTAAGAGGGGAGCGCAAAAACTGAAGACAGCATCCCAGAAACACAGAAGAGAGGACGGGCGCTGCCTTTTTTTATGTGGTTCTTAAAGGGCATTCACAGTTTTGCGTATTTTCTGTGAAAAAATGTTTGAAAAATTCACTAAACGATCTAAGTTGCACAGCTTAAGAGGACAAGTGCCGCCAGCTTCTTATTAGCAGCTCGATACTACACGGGTTTGAAGTACTTGTTAATGGTAGCCATTGACTATTCATTAAAAGTGCCTCTTGGCATTACAGCAAACCCCCTTCTTTGTCTGACTGCAAAACACTCACATTGTTTTGTTCTAAAGACCTGACAACTTTTTTGAATGGTGGAGCTGCTCTTCGTTCACCACTCATTTTCCGAATAACGCACTTCACGCCATCTCTGACGAGCCGGTCCTTGTCTCGGTCACTGCATCTCTTTGCCACCTCTTTAGCCATGACCAGCATCTGCGGTCTGTTGGGCGATTGTTCGTAGAAAAACTTTGGTCCTTTATGTAAAATATTCTGTACGTCGCTTGGCAGGGCAGCCGCTCAGAGAAGAGTGAACGAGTGTTGCCTCACGTCCATTACCTTAGTCTCCTCGCTGGAAGGCGATGTCGTGCATGTTGCTACAAACACTCCCTAGTTTTGGCACTCAGCTTCTTTAAGTTTTGGTATCTTCGGTGTTACATGCCGCCAGGCTATTCATTATGAACGGCATATCTGCGGTAGCCTTGGCATAGCCGCACTTGTCTTAATTATTCGGATTTCAGGATCCTTCCCACGAGTCGTGCGTAAGCCCGGGAAGGCTCCAAGGCCCCGAACAAGGCTTGAACCTCGAGCGGGATAATCCTCTTCTTCAAGCAGAATGACAGCATCTCGGTTGATACGTGGTTATCGCTATCAGGTTAACCATTGTAATGACAGACTTGTGCTTGGGTGCTCAACATAGAAAAGTGCCTAATGTGGAAGAAATCCTTTCGACTGACATTTGTGTTTGGGCTAGATGGTTCATACTTGAATCAAATTTTGTGTTTGGGCTAGATGGTTCATACTTGAATCATCAGAAGGCAGCGCAAGAACGGCACAGAACAAGCCCTGTTTGAGGCCTTTTTCGTCGTCCGGGTACCGGTTCATACGAATGTTTAACTGGGCCGCTGCCTACTTTAACCATTTTTTTTCTTCCAGACGCTAACATATTACTTTTGCCAGGAATAGCTGTTTACTGGTGTTCTTTTTCAAGACTCCTGCGCGTATTCACTCATTTGGTGCTTGTTGCATTTAGTGCCAGTTTTTTCTTTTCATTTTTTTTTGTTCTGTGCACGTGGCTTAAAATTCTATTTTCGCTTCCTTGAGCATTCACTTATTTTTAGTTATGATTACCTCTTATTTGCCATCGAGCTTTTATATCTAAGTTCGTGAACTATTTCTGTCTTTGACTTTATGACTATTAAGTATATTCTGATAAATTAACTACAGTAATGCTACCCTATATTTAATTTCTACAAACCTCTAGAGTGGTAGGAAATCAAATTAGCTGAACCCGCAGCACAAAGTTTGGCAGTCCCTCCATGAATGCCTGGAGATATCTTCGGCATATCCGGCATATCAGACGCAGCGTCACCTGTTCAACGACGAACAACATAGTTGGCATAGCTATAGGTACCGCAAATCCATAATCAGACAGTTTTCTCCGAGTGAGCGAGAAACTAATCCCGAGAGGAAGATAAAGAGAAGGCGTCGAAGACAAAAGGAACGAGTTCAATCCGAGTTTCGTGGCCAGACAGAAGCGAGCGACGTGCCGTCGCACAGTTTGAGCGATGGCTTAGTTCTTGCCCCAGCGTTTACTCATCGCAGCATGGCTCAATTGGACACGCGTCTGGAACTGAGACAGAACCGTTCACGGTCTGATTGATTCGACCAATAACGCTGGCCTCTGGTTGATTGGGCACGAAGAATCAAGGAAGAACGGCAAAGAGTAGAAAAGAAACAGGGAAAACAATGTTCTTTCCTTCATGTATGTCATGTATGTCTGAAACAGCCGACTCTAACAAAAAGAATTCATACAAGTGGTAACCCCTAGGCACGGTTCACGTGTGGAGGGGTTGCTGTAGCAACTGGCAATCCATCAACAAAGGGCCACGTGTGGCCATTATTCATCTCAATCCATGCCTTCCTGCTTGAAACTATATCGGGCTGTATATTTTGTTCTATTTTGAGCTTTTTTACTCGGTGCGTTTAAGCAACAAAGATGGAGGCATCCCAATAATAACAAAAATTAAGCTAGAAGCTATAAAAGAAAGCGTGCGTTTGAATGAAATGCCCTACCGTTTCAAGCGACCTCTGGAGAAACCTTAAAAGCGTTCTACACAGCATGAAACTAATATTTTAATTTCGAGATAGCGCACTGGTTATTAAGGAAAAGTGTCATGTACAACTTTCAAACACGCACTAGGTCCTTATATCGAGAATAGCCTGGAAATTTTTGTGTCTATAATTTCAATCCCCTATTTAACAAATTCAAAATCAATGGCTGAAAAAATATAGGAATTTACTAACGCCGCAAACTTCCATGAGCGTAGAATTTGACCCCAACTTTTCTCGAAAAAAAAAAGATTTGTGCCCAGTTGACTGTTTCTTGTCATTCGAAGCTGTTTGCGCCAATAAAACTCGGCTACTGTGCCTTTTAACAAAATATTCCATCGTATCAGAGAAGAAAAAGTTTCAGCACCAAAAACACTTCCTAGCTGCACCGTCGACCTTCTCTACGTCCACCTTTATTACTTGGTTTTGAAAAGCGATCTCTTTTTTTAGGGGCGAAACGGCCCTCTCTTCTGTGCAATAGGAATATGAAATGTAGCCGGCATCCCTGACTTCCTGAAAGCGGCTCTAGAGACGCTTCGAACAAAATGTTTCTTAAAAGTTGCGTGCCGTAGCCGTCCTCCCGGAAAGGGATACTGTCTCATCCGGCGTTTCCGTCGTCAGACTCCTTCAATGCACAACGTCCATAAATGTAGCTATAAACCCGGACCACTCAATCTTACTAAATCATTTGTCATCGCTGCCAGATCATTGTAACACGCCACGTGTACTTCGGCATTGCGAGTTCCGCGCGTCTGCCCTGAGGAATTTCACCCTATTCTATGAACTTACAGACGGGACTCGTTAGGTTCAGAAGTGATATAAAATGACTTCACTGTGCCGTCTAGACACAGCTAACTGAACTACTTGCCATGGATGAACATTTGTCATTAAAAGGCTTCCCAGGTGAAATTCCTTCCACTGGCATATGGAGCAAAAGACAGAAATAAAACCAGGGCAGAGGGATAGAAGCTGCTCTACAGGCACTTACAATCGCTGCCTAAACAAGTTGAACGTAGACACAAATAAACGTTTTCACTTCAATGGGACCTTAAGAACATGGACAACTGGTGATGTTTGAGAATACGCAGGAAAACAACAACGTTGCCTGCTTCACAGTTGATTAGGCTTTTTTAATTGCATGAGCAGATTTGGGGACGGGAAACACTCATGCGAGTGTTTAACACTCGCAAAAGAGAGACTGTATATTGAACAAGTAGTAGCGCCGTCTCGCTGCAGGGTCGACCATGGAAGCCACGCTGGCATCGTGCGGCATTATACACCCAGGACGCTATCTTCTGGCGTCAGATCCAAACGAACGCTTTCCATCAGCTCTACAAACTTCACCTCTCACCCCTTTCTCCCCGTGTAGGGTAGCAAATCGAATATTCTTCCGGTTAAGCTTCATGCTTTTCCTCTTCCTCCTCCTCCTCCTGATACATGTCCGTGGTGCCAGGTCCGGCCAACACTCTTCCACATTTCGTGGGGATGCGGGGCGAAACCGAACCAATTACAGACGCAGTACACGTCATTTGAGCTGTGATAGGCGATGCTGACCAGGAATCGTATCCAGGACCAAAGAGCCCTCCTAAAACAGGTCCGTCTGACAGCTCAAGGCCTGGAATGAGGACCCCACACACAAGCCTCAAGAAACATTCCTCTGATTTCATTAAAGTTTACTTGCCTACCTATGCCGGCGCTGAAGTAAGGTAGGGCAACTGTTTGTTGCGCCATGTATTCGCATTCTTTCAGCGCTTCCTGTAACGAGATTTGTTCAGAGAGAACGGATATCGATTTCATGTGGTTCAACGCGTGTACTTGCTGAATCATTGTCAGGGACCTCAGTAGTGAAACGGTTCGCGTGTGTGATCTCGAAGTCCGCTTCGGAGAGGCAGCGTGCACTCCGTGCGATTACAAGGCGCACATAACACGATGAAAGAGCAAAGTGTGAGACGGCCTATGCAAATGCCGTCAAACATTTCACTGCTTCTCCACATTGACAATAATGATCAATACAATAAAATAGCTCGTAAGCTGTTTTTTTTATGCCAGCGCTTGTGGGTAACAATATAGCCTTCTTTTTATTTTGTCCGCAGAAAGTAGACTATCAACACAGAATGCATTTTTGGTAATTGGTGGCTGGTACATAGGGCTTCACTGCAGCCGGATAATTATCTGATAGCGAATAGTTTCCGGCTCATTTGTAGCACTGAGTCATCATGTCACTTGCTTGCACATTCCGGATGGTGGCATGCTGAGCTTGCGTTCCCAGTAGGGACATCAGGCGCATAGCCAATTTTTTTTTTCTGGAGTGGCCCGATGTAATTTCGTCTAACAGGGAGAGATGGGATATATTGAGTAATGCGAGCGGAACAAGAGTACTGCGGTAATAATTGTGCGGGAGTGGGTGGTTGGCGAGAGGGGCTGTCAATGCTTTGTTTTTCTGGAGGGGAGATGTTTTCCGAGCCTGCTGCCCCCCCCCCCCCCCCGCCTCCCCATGTTTTGGATATGTGTCTGGTCCACCACATTGAGCCTCTCGTCGGCAGCGCTATTTCATGCTATCTCTCGAGGAATAGAGTTCCGTATAATGTGCGCAGTGACTTTAGATTGAATGCTTATGAGACAAAAGCCGATGTCTGTTTCTGACGCGCTAATATTAGGCATTACCTGTACGAAACAGCGAAACCAAGTGTGCGCACACGTACACAAATGTTCAGGAAGAAAAGTGCATGGCAGATCCCATTCATCGAGATGACATGTCACCGCTGTCAATTTATTAACATTTGCTAATAGATGTGCTTAACGCACACCAGAACTCCATTCAGTGCACGACTCATTTTGAGAAGTACACGAATACCCAAACTTTTATTGAGTAATAATGATGGTTACTTTATGATCCGATAGTCAAACGTGAACTAAAAAAAAACAAAAATAAAAAAGAAGACATGGGTGTTGTTGTTGTCGCTCTGAAGGAATGGCATACAGCCACGGTTGATTGCATGGCGCGAAGGTTTTACGGCTTTATGCGCGTAGCTAGCAAACGACGTGCTTGGTCACTGTACCGCTACCATCTGCTAAAAGCACTGTGTTTATGTCACAGAAATGAGACGCTGTTACCGCTGAAACGCTGCCAACGTCGGCCTTCTACGCGAGACTAGCAAACGCGACCACAGGCGATTTGTGCTCGCTCGTCGACCGTCCTCTCGCAAAGTTAACGAGAATTGATTGCTAACGCGCTCACTTCCCAGGCAACCACGCGACAGGTCGCGCAAAAGGAAGACATAAGAACAGCAAACGAAGCAAGAAACAACATCTGCAGCGGACGCGCGTTACGGGCTTCCCATTGCCTGTGGGAGAAGGAAGGCTCGTGCACACTTTCTAACTATATCCGCCGGGGCGACATCATCCAAAATTCACAACTCGTTCGCAAATTCTGCTCTGGTCGGAGACGGGCGTTTTCTGGCATCGTAAAAGGAGTTGCATGTGAGCGTCGTTATCCTTCGGTTGAAACAGAGAGGACGCGAACTGCCTTTTTCAGCCGCAATTTTCGTCACGCTTGAAATTTTTATTATTTTACGCCCCTTCGCGGCAGCGTAGAAATGACACATTTGTCGTTTTTTTTTAATGCAGACCACTTTATGGGCAGATAAAACTGTTGGCTTCTCTAGCATGTTGTCTTTTTTCTGTCTGTGAATAGCACGCGCGTAAAGCTCTTCTTGCCGACCAACGCAATAAAACGACACCTAGGCGCTGGAGGATGATCCGCTTACTAAATTAGATTGACACAAGCTAGTTCATGATGATGGTTGTACACGACGAACAACTTTTGTTTATGTCCTTCATGTCTATATTGCACATCTTCCGCCACAGTGGCTCAGTGGTTAGAGCGTTCAGCTACTGATCCGGAGTACCAGGGTTCGAACCCGGCCGCGGCGGCTGGGTTTCGATGAAGGCGAAACGCAAAGGCGTCTGTGTGCTGTGTGGTGTCAGTGCACGTTAAAAATCACCACGTGGCCGAAATTATTCCGGTGACCTCCAATAGGGCCTCTCTTTCTTGCTTTCTTCTCTCAGTATCTGCTTTATCCCTTCTTTTACGGCACGGTTCAGGGGTCCGCCGATAAGTGAGACTGATACTGAGCTATTTCCTTTCCGCAACCGCCAGTTCAATTTAGTTTACTTTAGTGCAACTTTGCCAACAGGAACCAGCTGGTTAATATCCCATCTTTTCCTCTTTCCCTCTCTCACATCCGTACTCTCACTCTAACGCGAATAATAACTAGACCCATTTTGCGTGTAGATATTGGTTTTATTTTCCACTAGTTTATTGCGCTATAGATATATTACTGATTTCAATTGAATGTCCTTCATTATCTAAGGCAGGAGCAAGACCATGGAAGGGAGTAGTTATTAATATATCTACATTGTATATCTATACATCTATAACATATATGGTATATGTAGTTATAGCGTATCTATACTGCAATTTTCTCCTTTTCTGTCGTGCAGTAGACCCACCCCGTCTTACGTTCTTAGCGCAAAGGCAGGAATTCGACTGGTTGAAAAACCAATGCAAACCTGGTAAACTCAAGTTAATTTTTATTTTTATGTTACTCAGCGAAGATGCAAGGGGGCATAAAGAAGAGCAAATATACGAATGCTCAACGCTGCTCCCGATGCATTTTCGGTTCCCTGAATTGCCGCGAAATTTCGCCCACACGGCGCCTGCAGCTTTCCTGGCTTCTTCCATCGATGCCTGCGAAAATTGAGCTGCGACGGCGATATTTCTTGTTCCTCAATTGGCGAAAAGGATGAAAACCGCTACGCATATACGTGCTAGTCGCCCGTTCTCGCTTCCAAAGCGGCGCAATGTGATTGGGTTTGCAGGAAGCGATAGCGTATGCTCGACGCCTCAGTGAAAAGGGCGAAAGCCCTAAGGCTTGAGAAACTGTGATTTCCTCCAAATAATTTTTTTTCTGCGTACGTCCTCAGTTTTAAATGAAGGTTCACATTCGGGGTCTTCTGAGGTCGACAGCAAAAACGCAAATGAATTTTTTTCCGCAAATAAAAGGACTGAGAACAGTCGTGTGCACGTATTACAAATGTATTAGCTGCTGCGTTCCTTACTCTAAGAGCCTTTGAGCATGGCTGTTTCTTTTGTTTTGCAAAAAGTAATATGTCATTATAATTATAGCGCTTTCAGTTTTGCGGCTAACTTATAAGACAGTTTAAATATTAAAAAGAATTTGAAAAGCTTTGTGACTGCATAAACATAAAAGTTCCTGCTCTTAAACTATATTTGCGTCTGTATGCAAGGAGGATATATGTAATCCTCAGCAGTCGCCTGTCAAGACATATGGACGTATTTTTTTGTCTGTTTTTTGTTAATTTTTGCTTCTCTCCATGCGTGCCCACATCGCCATTCTGCTCCAGAAAGGGTGTTCCATTTTCTGCGTGGAGGGCTTCATTTTCTACCTGGGCTGCGCTGCCCACGCCCCCTCGTGCAGTCTTGTTTATCCCACACCTGTCTGCAATCCCAAGAAAGGTTTCTCGCAGCTTTAAAAGCTGTCTTTTCTGCCAGGGCACGGTTTATCCTCGCCTTTCAGCGCCGCGCATTTCACATCCTGCGCTTCTGAGGCTCGTCCGTTTGACTGCTCTTTCGCTTTATTTTTAACAAGCTTTTTCGAAACTTTGGCCCTGGCATTATATCAGAACTGCACGAAGAGCTCGTGGGACTTCTATACTGCGGTTTTGCTTCTGCAGAGTTGTATAAAAAAGTGGAACAGTATTTGAAGAGCATATGCTCTTGTCTTTGTGCAGTTTGCATTGTGGCGTTTTGGAAAGCAACGTGGCCTCGAAATACATTTTTTTTAGAAATAATATTAGCGAATTTAGACTGAGAACCAAAACAGCATACCACAACGCGTCCATCGTACCAAAAATGAAGGTGGCGACATTTTAAGGGGCCCTTGACCGGTTCTGCACACATCAAGCTGGCCAGCCAGTTGCGGAGTTTGGGCCTCTATGATCATCTCTGAAGAAAATGTTAGACCCAACTGCGCCCTGGAAGGGAGTGAACGTTGAATTGAAAATCGTTCACGTTCTCATTCTACAAACACGTACAAGAGCACAAAAAAACACAAACACGCGAAGAAAGAGACTGAGAGACCATGAGCGCTTACTTCCAACTGAAAAAGTTATTGACAGAAACACACATTAAATCGACCTTGCTGCATGACGTCATCTGACCGCGCTACAGACCTGAATGGCCCACACTCAGAAAATTAATTTATTTGGCTGTCAGTGCAACAGATGGTGCGCTAACGCATGACACACCCGCTTTCCTAATCAGATCTGCTTCTATTATTTCTCTTACAACCTGGCATTTCTGCGACGCACTATGACGCGATGTTTTGAGGTGGCGGGTTAACGCCGAAAAGAGCCCGGATGCGCCGTCGTTAAAGCACTAGGAAGTAAAAACCAAAAATTGATCTAGTAACACGGCGATATGACGTAGACATAAGACGTATTCTGCGCCTCCCTCTAAAGGCGGAGGGGAAAAAAGTTTCTCTTCTCGCCTAGATGAATGATACAGACTTGAAGAGAGAAGGCTAGGAGAAGTGTGGTAAAACTCTGCGATTACGAAGGCTCCAACTATGCTTCTCGGGCGCCTCCCCAATCTAAATTTGCGACTGTAAGTTCCAGAGACAACGCCAGAGAAGCGTAGGAACACAGAAAATTTTTTAACATCGGGTAGTCAAGTCCCATTTCTTGTTACCTACAAGCTAGTACTGCTTCGAAATTTTCAATTCTCTAAACACTTACTTAACTTATGCCACATTTGGCTCGGAAAAGGCACCTGCAACCATTATACTTGGAGGTAAATGCGGAAACGGGTGATAAATTTCTAAATATAATAGAATAATGACTTCATTCTGTTAGTTTAATCAGTCGCGCACAGCGTAAAATAAATGCGGCTAGTTCGGTTTGGAGAGCACAAGACGATCGTGCCCTACGGCTGCCAGCATTAACTTTCAAACAACTTCCGGTCGGTTTTATTTTTGTTGGCCTTCTGCACAGTCATTGTTCTTTCTTCCTGCGAACTTCAGCGTAGAAAAACTTGAGAACAATTCCTCCTCAAAACAATAGCTCAGTTCACGCACAAACACCTGGTCAGAGAGGAAAATTTTCAGTGTGGAAATTCAGTCTCCCTTTTCAGTTGGACCAGTGGGTGAGCACAGAGGTGATAAGCCTGCTCTGCAACTGCGCAAATGTCAACGTATCCCCAGCAGGGACAGTTAGTGACCCCGCCCACGCCCCTCCTAGGACTGATGATGTGTTCCCAACTCAGTTCTCGACTGCGCAGCGGTGTCATCGTGTTATCCGATTTGCCTCAGAAAGTTATTCTAACTTTTCTGAAGAACTGGAAACTCATTGACAATAAGTATGGATCCATATTTTTTGTGAATGAGTTTCCCATTCTGCCGAAAAAAAAAAACCCTCGCGAAAACCCATGAAACAGAGCTCGCGCTGCAGTGAGAACTGATATTGATAACAGTACCACCCGTATTCCGAAAACACCAACCCCCATCTCAACCCCCCTCCATTATGCGTACATGGCTACCAACATGCTCAGCGAATGATATGACTGCAGAAGGCACTTTCTAGTGTCACCACTTCCTGGCCCACGTGTGTTCAATAGCTCATTCCTGCCTGGCGATGCGCACCGTATGGCAATACTGCACACCTATATGCTTCTGTATGGTGCATGCATGGTTTAAATGTGCTTACAAAGTGCATGAATATGATGTATAGATTTATCGTATTTTTGTATGGCTAGCCAGTAGAAGAATGCGGCGCTACCGTCTACATCACACAACGGAGACGTTCAAGTCAAGCTTTCTCGGGCAAAAATTTTGCAAATTAGAAAATTGTAAGACACTGTTATGCAAATGTTGAGAGTAATGGTCCATTATTGTGATATGTAGCAAAATATTTCTTTTGAAGTGTTTCCAGCGATCGCATCGAAAAGTTAAGACTGCCATTGATAACCAGTCGGAAACGCTTTTGACGCCCGCAAAAACAAAAATAGAAATAAAAACAAGACTGCCGTGGGGTGATCTGCGGATATATTGATTGTTATAGTGAAATCTTACATTATATAAAAAAAATTGCGTTCATATACGATTTCCCGCTGTAAAATGCTTTTGCCCAGAATTGCTGGGTAAGCTTCAGCCAGGAGAACGTAGTTTATACAGCTAATCTTGTTAACCCGGAAACTTGATGTTGCTCTATGAATCACCATGCCTGTTATTTTCTCAAGGAATATACTCACAGGTGTATAGGATTTCAACTTGTCTGAAAATCTGCTACACAATATGAATTTTCCACCCAAGATTAGCAAATGCCCACGAGCAGAGGGGAAAAACTCTGCAGCTTCGAGCGTCAAATATCAAGGAGAGAGAATCGACTGAAGCTCATAACGCTTGCCAATCTACACCTGACGATAGCTCTGAAGGCTGCTGGTTTCAGGTGCACACAACTCGTGATAGATTAAGAGTTAATAACCTCTGTCGACCAAGAGATGTCTAGCATATACGAATAGAAAAAAAAACACGTTTGTTGGTGCTCGAACTACAGTTTGATCGTAGCACGACTATCAACCAAGTCTGACACGGCAATCTCTTAATTGTGCACTGTATTTGAAAGCGCAGGTAGATTGAATATATCAGTGGCTAGGCAGCGTACAGCCCAATTGAGAACTTTTTGTTACCAAAGATAGAAAATAGCAGCAGCTAAAAGAGCCTTAGCTACTGGAGTGCAAAAGAAGGTAGTAGAAGCCTCATCGAGCCAAGCGCCACAAATGCTTGAAATTGGAGACGAATGAATGTGCTAAAACAAGCAGGACATTGTGAATAACGACTGCTAAGACGCTTGAAGCCCCACAAAAAATGCACATTTTTCAAACTCCCAGAAAGTAGAAATTTTAAGGAAAAGTTCCATAGGCGATAGAAAGACTCGGGACAGTGAGCATCCAACGCCGATAAAGGTGAGACGACCACATTGCAGGCACGGTTGAAGACGAGTGGGCCAGAATCTTTCCTAGTCGCAGGTGCTGGCCCTAGGCGTTTGTCACGTCCTACATGAAAACCGCAAATGCAAGCAGTAGGCCGCAGTTGTCCTTAGTTCATCTTTCCCTTTTTGTCTTCTGTTAACAAGTATAAAAAGAAATAAAACAGTGGCTATGCCACTTCACAGGTATGAATGGAATGAAATCTGCAGAGAAGACTGGAAAAAGATCAGATAGAAGACGACGAGCCAGAAAGCGCGCAGAGGGAGAGACGGGGATACGAAAGCGGGCTCATCTTTATTTCATGACGCCGGCGAAGCAAGTAACATCTGATTTGGAGCAGCCAAATGCCACAGAAAAAGATATCTGCGCACTGCTGGCATGAGAAACCACAGGGGCTGATAGCGAGCTGCCGATCTCGAGGGCTACTGTGTCAGTCAGGCAGGAAGTATGAGTCTATGGCGATGAAAAGTGAGCGATGAAAAGTGAGCGGAATGACAGTAAGTCGCCCGAGATTCCTGAGAGACAGCGCACTTGCCTAAGACTGGCTTGGGAAGTAAGGCCTTCATGCTACTCTTCACTATATATGAAGAGGTTTAGAGAGCATTTTTTCATTACTATGACAGTTCGCTATGGCAGATAACCTCAGGAAATATACAAAGGACTTTTTAGTTTGTGAACATGCGCTACATTTGTGTAAGTCTATCGAGTACATGATAGAGTCTATGGGGCTATTACTGTCCTTCTACAAGGCAACTAACCAGTCTATTATTTTGTAGTCCAGTTTAGTGAATTAAAAATTAGTTTCTGCACTCCAAATGGCCTGAATAGAAGTAATTTGAAATATAAATATTTGACAGTTTCGAGTATCCACAGAAAAACTATTTGTGGCATTTAACTATTTCTTTTGTGCTACAGACACCGTGACCCATGCAAAACCCGACAGACGGCACGACATTTTGGAAAACAAACCAAAACTTAACGAGGCAGTTAAATAGGGAGCTTTTGTATGTAATCCCTATTTCAATTAGCAGTTTTGCGCACGTACCTTGAATAATTGTATGCATTACCCTATGCCTAATTTTTTGGAGATGAAAAGTGGATTCTTGTGTTGTAATACTGCCAATATCGGCTTGGTTTGACGCAATAAAGAAGTGGCTCGAAGGCGGCTTCATTTCATTGGAAACTACAATTATTTTTAATTTGATGTTTATACCTTGTTAGCGCTATGAGCAAGTGTATATAACTTCACGGCCATTGGAAGACCTTGTTTTTGGGTTGTGGGGAGAGTGCTCAGAAGCTTTGCATGTCAACTTTTGCGAAGTGTTCGACCGCCTGTTTCTAACTACTTACTCATTATAAATTGGAGCTTGGAAGCTGCTTTCTATTTTTCGAGACAAGATCTCGCCATTCTGGAAAGATTGAGGCTTTGCTAGCAATATAATTTCGAATCACATTTTTATTGCGGCTGAACGGGCTGCTCGATGGGCGGAAAGGGTGAAAAAATTTTGCCGCAAATCTTCTCAGAGACTTTGGAGAGTTAGCTGTACTTGCGGTGACCTGAAATAAATATTCTCTTATGCCATCTTCCAAACACCAGAACATTTAAAATGGAGTGTGGATTCCCTCACAGGTTTGGGGGGGGGAGGCAGGAAAACAGGAAAATCGTCATTGTTGACACTAAAGATCACAAAAACACGCGCAATACGACACTGACAGTACTCGTTCACTCCCATACTAATAGGACCACTCACTCCCTCACTCAATCACTCATTCACTAACTCACTCACTCACTTAAACATTCACTCGCTCGTTCACTCTCTCAGCTACTCACTCGCACACTAACTCACTCACTCACCCACTCACTCAATAACTCACTTGCTTACCCACTCACTCACTCACTCGCTCGCTCACTAACTCCTTCACTCGCTCACCCACTGACTAACTCGCTCACCCACTCACCCGGTCACTCACTCGCTCGCTCACTCACTCACTCGCTCACACATTTCCTCGCTCCTTCACTGAGTCACTCACACACACATTCGCTCGCTCACCCACTCAGTAACTCAGTCACTCAATCACTCATTGACTCACTCACTCACTTAAACACTCGCTCGCTAGCTCATTCACTCACTTAAACATTCGCCCGCTCGTTCATTCACTCACCTAATCACTCGCTCACTAACTCACTCGCTCACCCACTCACTCATTCGCTCGCTCGCTCGCTCACTCACTCTCTCACTGGCTCACCCACTCACTAACTCGCTCACCCACTCACTCACTCACTCGCTCACCCAATCACTCACTCACTCGCTTACAGATTTCCTCGCTCGCTCACTGAGTCACGCACTCACACATTCGCTCGCTCACCAACTCATTCACTCACTCGCTCACCCACTCACCTACTCACTCACCTAGATATTCGCTCGCTCACATACTCACTCACTCAATCACTCACTGACTTACTTAAAAATTCGCTCGCTCGCTCACTCACTCACCTACTTCCTCGCTCACTAACTCACTCGCTCACCCACTCACTCACCCACTTGCTCAACCACTCACTCACTCGCTCACCCACTCACTCACCCACTTGTTCAACCACTCACTCACTCGCTCTCTCACTCACTCGCTCACCCACTCACTAACTCACTCACTCGCTCACTCAATCACTCACTCACTCACTCGCTCACTCACTCGCTCACTTACACATGTCCTCGCTCGCTCATTCAGTCACTCACTCACACATTCGCTCGCTTACTCACTCACTCACACACTCAATCACTCATTCACTCACTAACTCACTTAAACATTCGCTCGCTTGCTCACTCACTCACCTACTCACTCACTAAATCGCTCGCTCACTCACTCACTCAATCATTTACTTGCTCACCCGCTCACTCACTCACTCGCTCACTCACTCACTCTCTTACTCGCTCACCCACTCACTAACTCAGTCACTCACTCGCTCGCCCACTCACTCATTTGCTCACCCAATCACTCACTAACTCGCTCACTAACTCACTCACTTACACATTACCTCGCTCGCCCACTCAGCCACTCCCCCACTCAGTCACTCACTCGATTACCCACTCACCCACTCACTCACTTACACATTCGCTTGCTGACCCACTCACTCACACATTCGCTCACTCGCTCACTCACGCACTCACTCACTTGCTCAACCACTCACTCACTCTCTCGCTCTCTCACTCACTCGCTCACCCACTCACTAACTCACTCACTCACTCCCTCACTCACTTACACATTCCCTCGCTCGCTCATTCAGTCACTCACTCACACATTCGCTCGCTTACTCACTCGCTCATTCACTCACTAACTCACTTAAACATTCGCTCGCTTGCTCACTCACTCACCTACTCACTCGCTCACTAAATCGCTCGCTCACTCACTCACTCACTGACTTGCTCTCCCACTCGCTCACTCACGCACTCTCTTATCGCTCACCCACTCACTAACTCAGTCACTCACTCGCTCACCCACTCACTTATTTGCTCACCCAATCACTCACTCACTCACTCACTAACTCACTCACTTACACATTACCTCGGTCGCTCACTCAGTCACTCACCAACTCAGTCACTCACTCGATCACCCACTCACCCACTCACTTACTCACTTACACATTCGCTTGCTGACCCACTCACTCACACATTCGCTCGCTCGCTCACTCACGCACTCACGCATTCGCTCGCTGAAAAACTCACTCACTTACACATTTGCTCGCTCGTTCACTCACTCACTCACTTACACATTCGCTCACTAACTCAGTCACTCACTCATCACTTAATCACTCACTCAGACGCTCAATCAATGGCTCGCGCGCTCATCCATCTACTTGTATCGCAAGCTTATGTCTGGGGCACCCTCCAGAAAGCGCAATCTTTCGTCAAATGTACAGGTCGGGCTAGCTCTTTCCTGACCAGGCGATAGGCGGTCGGTCATATATGACACGTTTTTAAACGCCCTCTAAATGTTCAAGACGGTGCTCCTGAACATGCTGCGCCATCTAGTTTGATTCTGCAGCACCATTTCCTAGTTTCAGCTTTATTTCATTTTCTAACGCGAGGAGTCGACGTGAAAAATAAAAATTTGACCGGACGCCGGCAGGCGATCATGGCGTCCGTTTCGACGCGCGCTCTCTAAGGCAACAGGCCACACTGAGTCCTTTTGTCGGTTCTTATTCTGCCTCTCGTTTTTTTTTTTCTTTTTGAGCAGTAGTGGTGAGTTCCGAAACGACACGTGGAATGGCCGGATTTAACCTTCAGTTGTGAGATTTGGTTTCAGAGGCCGCAGGTGTGTAGTTTTACCGTTCACGTTGTATTTTATGTAGAGCCCTTCAATTGTAAATAATGAGAGTGTTTTATTTGGTGCTTTGTGGTTCTTTGTAACATACTCCCAAGATATTTTACCAAATGGGCTAGCAGATATTTGATTACAATGATGTCACATAAGGCCACTCCTCGGTTTCCTCGCCACAGGCTACCGGTCATTAAAAGACCGACGTTTTGAGCCTGCCGCTAAAGATAAAAGTCGGAGCTCCAGATTTGCTTCTATAGCGCCAGTATTCGGTTCTAGTTGTTTTTTTCATAAGACGAAGCGGTGACGTGAAAAATGAGATTTTCACCGGACGTAGTCCGCCGGTCGGAGATAATGGCATTTGTTGCGCCACGCACTCCTGGAAAGCGAGAAACTACACTGAGCACTTTATTTTTTTAGATCAGCAGTGGTGATTTAGACAAGCATGTAAAAAGTTAAGATTTCAGTTCTGTCTGCCAGACTTCTCAGAGGCCCATGTCATCACCGCGTGCTCACGCGCGTTTCGTTTTGCCCTTTACGTTGTATTTAGTGCAGTGAGCTTGACTTATAAGTGATGAGGGTGGTTTTACTTGGTGCTTCAGGGACTTTGCGACATACTTCCAAGGTGCTACGAAATGCGCCAGCAGTCGTTTGATTATGATTACGTCAAGAAAGGCCATGGTTCCTTTAGCCCATAGAACGCATTCACGACGAACCAAAAACAATTGGCGGTGGTTTAGCCCTGGTTAAACCTGGAGTGACGCGATAGCTACAGCTGGCCGAGTGAAACTTATTCCCGTGACGAACCGCCGGCAGCTGGTCTGCACCACTTGACCAACCACGTGATAGCGTGGCGGCGCAGCCACAGGGTGGCGGCGCCGCCACGCTGAAGGCTCGAAATGCTACTGTAATGTAGCTATCGCTCGAGAAACTGAAAGAACGGGAACTGCAAAAAAAAAAACGAACCTGATTAGAACTCATAGAAAGTGTACTGTGCAGCGCATGACACATCTTCCTCCACTACTTGTCCGCACGAAGTGGCACAGCAGTTATATTGTCTTGAAAGGCCACAGAAAGTACAGTGCGTTATGTACGCAGCTGTAAATGGCAAGAATGGTAGCTAATAACATGTGTAACATTGTGAATTTTTAAACTTGTTGTAATAAATTAGTGCCTCAGGCAGCGCCTTAATTTTTGCTTGTATTCGTCTTTTGCGTTAACAGCATATTTAACCAGTAAGTTTTCGGAAAGTTTTGCAAGCAACTCTGGAAAATGTTTTTCATTCAGAAGCATAATCAATAAGCCATATTTTGGTGTATTGCAATGCGCAGTGCATTTAGCAGTCCTTTAAAAAACTGATTTTCATTTTAAAACTTTCAATATCGTTCATTTTTGCGCGGTGAGGGAAGAGTTCGGGCCTTCTGACGCACATTCTCGAAGGCAATCTTTCCCTTGTCTGATTCGTGCATTGGGATTTGCCAACATCCCGAGCGGATACTGGCAAATTGGAGCGGATAGCGGATATCATGAGCGGATATAGAAAATATGGCGTTGAAATGGCCTTTCTCTCATGGCGCTTATATTTATTCTGAATATTCAAGCCTGTCGATAACAAACTAGACGTGCAAGCTTGTTTGTTGAAACTCTTGTTATTACCGCATTTTCAACGTGTTTCCCCCTACACCTCCAAAGTTAAAACTTTGACTGGAATTAGAATGCTCTATTCTGCAGAATCCAAGATATGCAACACTGCATTACACGTGGTTTCGTGCGACAGCGAGCGACGTGCTAAATCAGAAAAGATTGTCCATCTATGGCAGTTAGAAGTTAAATGTGGAGTGTCTATCAGAGTGAGAAATTTAATGGCCAGAAGTGAGAGACAGTCTAGAACTGGTGGTGCTTCTTGCAATACTAGCGGTGCAGCATTGCAAAAACATTCGGCGGTATAGTGCACAGCAGGTGGGCAAGTAATGTGTAAAGTATTCACCTCAACTTGACTATTCAAAACATAGTTTCCCCTCGATCAGCTTCTGCAGCAGCCAAAGTTGTTTTTTATTTTAGAAAATATTCCCGCGCACCCCTCTGTAAGCATCCAACCGTTGTTGGACGTGTTCAAAGTTGCAGTGGAAATGGTGCGGCACCCACTGTCTTTGTTAAGAATCAGTGCACATTTTCTTCACGTTATTATTGTGTTTATTAGTGTTCATGTTGTCAGCAGCAGCAGTAGTCACATCAATAGCACGGTCTTCACCGTATAGCATGTCTCAAAGACAGAAATGTCTCCAGAAGCAGCTGTAGATGAAAACTACTTTCAAAGAGTAGCCTCATCGCATACTTGTTATGCAAGACGCAGGGAACGGCGCTTACATACTTCCTAATGAACACAAGTTTTTCACTGCTCCACCATTCACCAAAAGGCGTCTACACGTCACTTACGTTCGCGCTAATCTAAATTTCCCGGGTATGTGGGATCTAGTGATGTAACTGAATGTAAAACTCGGAGGTAGGCAGAATCGATTATTTCAGTGTAGCTTAAGAAATTATCGGCAGCCTGCCAAAGTGAATAACATCAAACTGGCATAACCCTTCTTATCTAACCACCGAATGTTATCCTATTTACGCGTGTTTCAAAAGACCTACTATCATAATCATGAATTTACTTCGCTCTGCACACCTGAGTGTTATAGGCTGCCAAGTGTATGGGGTGGTTATGTAGATCGTGCCCTGAGAAAGAAAAACCGCCTCGAATTAACCTACATTCCCCCCCCCCCCCCCCCGCCCCTTTCCGCGCCTGTCGACGACCGAAGGAAATGTTTCGAATACTCCATCAGAAAAAGCATATTGTTGATTGCTATCTTGAAACGGTCACTCAGGCAAGGCTGAAGTGTGCCTGGATCAATAGAATACATAGTGTTAAAGGCAAAGACTCCGTTTTGTATAGAACATACAGCTTTTAAAAGCCAGAAAAGGCCAAAAAGCCAAATAGAGATATCAACATCACTGACCAATTTCGCAACTAAGCTGTGGTGCGTCGACACAGTATTTCGTACACAGATCAGAGAGGCCACGCTACACAGCCATTCACATCAAAAAATGGGATACGAAGTATTTGTGAGTGCAGATATTCAGGGCTTGAGTAGGCCAACTTGTGCTGTGTGAATGTACATGACGAATATCAGTATACAGGGAGTGTCTTGCGAAAACAGAGCCTTAGACACAAATCTGCTCAATCTCCTTTATTTGCCAAAAACGCTGCAGTTGATCGAAGGAGAACCATTTAGATGCTTAATCTCTTGGAGCAAGGACGCACGCACGCCCACACACACATACTCTTCGACCTGGACCTCGTTGCTTTTCCTGTCGGCTTATGACAGGCTTAGAGTAACGTCTAGGTATCCGTGCGTGTCACGCAAATGAACCCCAGGCATGCATTTTGACCGGGGGCCGCCTGCCGGAAAGAAAATCGATGAATGAAAGCGGAGAAACGACCTCGCAGCCATCGAACGTGCAGGCTACCGCTAATCAGTTCAATATCAGCGTTTACTCCCGGGGGCGGTGGCTGCGCTACTTATCACGCGTCGAGTCCATTATTCGCGAGCTCTGGATAGAATTATCGGTAATATCTTCTTTCCGTTGAGCCGTTCTTTCAACTTCTTTCCGTTGAGCCTTTCATAAACTTAACTGTCGTCATGCACTGAGTGTTACTGCAGGAAACTTCAATCGAAGATTTTAGAACTGAAAAAATGCTCAGTCGTGTGGTTCGAGCATGCACCTCGCATCTGGATGGTGAGGAGTTCTAAACCCAGTGCTGCCAGGTACCAATCGGTCACACAATGGCGCACGCTTACCTTGGCTGGTGCTCGAATTTTTTAGGCTGAAATTCTTGGCTTATGTGTTTTTTACCCCAACTTGAGTAGACGCAAGCTCCTTGTGGCCATGACGCTCTTTTGCCTCATATGCCGTTGACCTCTAATCATTTATCGTTTGCATTGTAATCATGAGTATCATTATCATCATCATCATGCTGACTGTAATCAAATCCTAGATATTGATCTTCCAACATATAAACAACCTCCTGCTAACACAGGAAGGAAATTCACCGTGAGCAGTCGATTCTACATGCACACGAACGTCTGCAATGTGCAGATGGTCAGACGAAGAGAAGAGTCGGAAAGGATTGACAACCACATACCTCCACTCCAGCTACCACAGCTGCTATTTCCTTGTGGCTGGCGACGTGCATTCCTTGAGCGTAATGGTTTCCGCCGCTTGCTTTTGTTTCCATGTTCTATTTCTTACAACTATATATTTTCGTATCTCTGCAGACCCACAGCTAGCAGACAAGCTGGATTCCTTTCGCTTTATGGAGTAACTTGGATTGTAATTTATTTTCTTTCGCTCTCTTATAGATTCGGTGAATATTGGATTTGGTAACCATTTTGCCACATCCTCACAATTTTCTGCTCACGTGCGCAATTGTTCATTCAGAGTTTATTCGCTTCTTTTTCGGCGCGTTTTATTGCGCCTTTTCAGCTCACTACCCAGTATACACCTTCTGTTTTTCTTTGCCTTCTTTGGAGTTGGAATTGCCTTCTTCCCCTCTACTTTACACGCTACGGTGATCTCATTTCCCCCGCAATAGCGCTGCTCTTTCTTCGTCCCCAAGGATTGAATCTCTTCTACAAGATTCTTTTTGAGCATTTGACTTCATGCGCCATTTTGCTTAACTGACAACCGAAAAGACTGCGCTCTTAATGGAGCGCTTCATTTCCTATCTTGCGATTCAAATATTTTTGCACAAGATGCCTATTTTTTTTTCTGCACCTTTTGTTCTCATGCTCCTCATCAATACGTCCTGGAAGCTTTATCTCACCTCATTTCATCCCTGCTTTAATGGTTCCTATCTTCTCTTTGCCGGAAGTTCTCGATTTAAAACGCAATGAGATTGCTTGGCCGCTTTCTAGTCTTGGATGCCTCGGTACATTTGAGATAATTTTTGTACATTTTTGTGGTTCTGTGGGGAGCCATTCTCTACATCTGTGGAATGTTTCCCCAAGGGTGGTGCGTCTTTTCAGATGCTAAACCTGTGCTGCAGGTTTCTGGGCGCTTTTCACGGCAAAGCTTGTGGTGGTAGTTGGCACGCGACTTTGCTGACCTTAATTCATCTGCTCAAGAAAAAGGCCGCCGCATTCTGTTTCAACGGGTCCGGGACGCTGAGGGTACGGCACAGAAAATAGAACACCAACGCGGGAGCAAAGAGCGCCATGAGCAATGATCTGAGAATCGTTGTACCGTTTTCAGCATCGGATGCCACCTGCCCTCTTCCCGGGTTTACGGAGTCTAAAAGCAGGACACATGGCTCTTCCAGATTTCAACTTATGTGTTTTCAAACGCTAAGTCCGGCGGTGATAATTTTATTCCGCATAAAGTGTCGTGTAGCTACGCAAGGCTCCTTCATTGAATAAGATTGTGATCCACTTTGAACCTCAGGCACCCGCAAATATTTCAACTTGACAACTCTTCACTCTGCTCTTCCTGTGAAGCCACTGAGACTGTGGAACCTGTACTTAAGATACGCCCTGTTAGTGCGCATTGAAGACTAGCGTTGGCCGCTTCATTGGCGCTCAGAGTACTTTTTACTGCACGCTTGGCCGAAGTTGGAAATCTCTGAAGGCCGCGTCTTCATTCCTTGCGCAGCACAGGTCTCGACTCACAGTTGTGATTACGGGCGTTCTGGTAGTGGTTGCATACATTTTCTTCTCGCATCTGTCCACAGTGTCACCATTCAAAACCTTCGTTATACCACTTCCCTCCCCCGTTCATTGTAACCGGCTAGAAATGATCCTGCAGGCCGTCTTGTTTCCCATTCTCTAATATACACCTGTTTTTGCATTTCTTCTAGCCTGAACACTTAATCTATGTGTTAAACGTTTTTACATAATCAAGAAAACTATATTAAGTTCTTTGTAAGCATTTCCACCGAACAGCACACCATCTGTTTGCAGTTAGTCACAAAATATGCTGCTGCACTTGCAATAATGACACGCATCCGAGTCCCCCGTTTTGGTTTTTGATTTGTGAGGGCTTAACGTCTCAAAGCGACTCAGGCTATGAGGGACGCCGTAGTGAAGGGCTCCGGAAATTTCGGCCACCTGGGTTTCTTAAACGTCAACTGACATCGCACAGTACACGGGCCTCTAGAATTTCGCCTCCAGCGAAATTCGACCGCCGCGGCCGGGATCGAACCGTGCAGGTGGTCGGAATTTCCAGAGCCCTTCACTACGGCGTCCCTCATAGCCTGAGTCGCTTTGGGACGTTAAACGTCCACAAACTAAACCAATTCTAGTTGCATTAAAGATGCGTGATCCTTTTAATTGGAGTGGATGCTCTGTCTTCTTTAAAGCGAAAACATATCCCGCCTGTGCCTATGTGATATTCTCCCGGCCCGAAGGGTCGTCTGTAGAGCCGTGTGTATCGCTTACGAATATAGTGAGGCCTCAGAGCTCACCATCTATGTGAACGAGAGGTCTGCTCTTGCTGCATAGAGTGGAAAATGCGGGTGCGCTGCAAATGTTCGGTTGCACGGAACCTTAGTGAACCGTGTATGCCGAACTTTTGTGACCAAGGCTATGCGCGCTTCAGTGGAACTGAACCTTAGTACCCCAAAGTATTCACCAAGCACAAACACTGCAAGCCACCACCGAACACAAACACTGATGTGTGAGTGGCTAGGTATATAAGGTACAGTGGCATTTCTACATTCCTGTGAATGAAGGCTTCATTAAAGTTAGGAAAACTGCTTAGTTCGAAAAAGTTTCCCGTTAGACCGAATAGGTCTAAAAGAAACTCGATATTTTTAACTCGAGTTTTATTAAAAGATTGCATACTTGCAATTTCTTTTCCCGCATTTAGCAGCTGTTTGCGAACGAGAACAGTCATGGACGAGATATTTTTTCCCTTTTGTTACTGTAAACACAGTATTAAATGCAGTCTCCTGTGGTATATTGCCCTCTTCTTTACAATTACACGCAAGTAAAAATTAAGAAATGTGCAATCCAAATGTTTCTACATGTTTTGGTGCTTCAAGCTACCAAATTTTACTCAATTCAAGCAGCTCATCGGTTTCCAAATCAAGGCCATCATGTGAACTTAAGCAAATTCTGTGTTTAAGTACCGCACAGAAGTTTAAGTACCGCACAGATTGTGGACGACATCACACGTTCGCATCAATGTTTCGGCAACTGGACGCGCGTGGAGTGTTGGTATCCCCGAAATTTATGCACCGTGTGTAGATGAGTGACGAGTGGATAAGGTTATCCGCAGCTTCTGAACCATTAAATGGTCCATCTTTGTAACATTTCACTTTTACTCAGCTCAGATGTAAACATCATCCTTAATTTACAGTCAAGTGTGCGATTCATATACTTTGAGACATTTCTTTCGCGGAGGAATAGACCTCATTATCAGTTGACGAATCAATTGCTTAGCGACTCTAAGAGAACACGCAAGCTAACTCGGGAATTTTTTTCTTTTTATAGATTTATGAGAATTTTAGAGCGTAAAACAGCTCTTTTGGCAGCATGTATTTTTTTTAGAGTTTTTGCATCCTTATCAAGTATTTAGACATTTGCCCCTCTCTCTCTATTGCTCTTGATTAGTCCCAATGGTACAAGGAATCGGGTTCCACCTTTCAGTTTTTCAACAACAAAGACTTTAGAAGTCTGCACTCTGTTCCTTTCTTTGATTTGAGCCTCACCTTTGAACCTCACCTTTACCCTAAGATTGCAGAGTTCACCCACTTAAATGTTTTGCGTTCTATATGGCCACTGTTGTTTATTGAATTAGGGTCAAGCAATCAGCTGCTTTGTAATCTCTTCATATTCTGGCCAATCCCAATGTTGTGGCCCGCCCCTAGCTTTCCTCGGCTCCACCGTAATATGCCTTCAGATCGAACGAGCTCCAAGGCACTCCTCGCTGGTCTTCTTGGAGCGAGTACTGATACCATCGCAACTGACGATTAGTGACATGTGCAGTTCTCCTTTGCTTGGAGTTTGCTAATTTTGTTAATTCTGTACATCAGTCGATTCTGAAATGACATCATTGAGATCGGTGAGCTGAATCTCTGAGGATGAGCAACATACAGAGGTCGATAGCTAAACACCTTTCGTGTTTAGAGCGTAGGAATGCGTAACCGGAGGTTGGTTATTGTGCAAGTAGTAAAGCATGGCTAGAGGGATGGAATCCGCAGGCGGAGGCTGACTACCATGGCAACCGCTACAGCCGTCTCCTAACAGAATTAACGGAAGGTGGTTACCATAGAAAATAAGCCTGTATCGAGAGCGTAGGAATGCGCAAAAGGCGGTTGGTTACCGCGGAAGGAGGAGGGATGGCAGGGCTTGACCAGAGGAATATGGCGGGGTCTCTGCATTTATCTGCAATTATCTGAATCCCACAAGCGACTTTCGTCTTGTGCACTGCATGTAGGTTTTTCATTACTTCCTCTTTCGTTACTGACTGGCCGGCCAATTTGTCCACATGACTGTCTTCATAATTAGCATCCTGATTATTTTGGCTACTGTTGCGATCTGTTCACTTGGGCCAGTTGGTATGAGTTCATACTGAAAAAGAAAACAGCGTACAAAAGAGAGAAGGCCAGAAGACCGAAAAACAGAGGACGATCGCTGACTCACTACTAAGGCTTGCTTGTTTTTGTGTTCATGTTTTGCCTTAATTCACGTGTCATGCCTTTCATTCATCATTTATCTACCCCAGGTGTTATGAATAAAGCCTTAGTTCTGAGTCAGCGCTTGTCTGGTGTCTTTCTTTCCAACATGGCCTTTGGCTATATTGAGCATCACATTCATACTAATAATGACTGCGCCCTATTTGTCTCCTAGGGAGTACATCTGTTTGTTGCAAATGAATATTTTCCTCTTGACCGCTTTTAGGCTACCTTCCTTCTTTAGAACCTTTTCGATGCTCTTCGTGTTATATTTACTTAAGTCGTTTAGCTTACGCTTATTGAAAACCTTTACAGCTTTGAAAACTCTTTCCGATCTATGAAGTTAGAACCGCTCATACTTTCGCGCTTCCTATTTACACATTTCATCTCCTGAGATCGTGGTAGAATTCTGCCTGGCTTTTCTACCCCCTACTTCTGACACTGTCTCTGGAGCGTGAGTTTTCGACAGTAAGTATAAGCAGTATCATTTGTATACAAAAGTTGCACTGAGCGCTATGATGAAAACAGTAAAGCAGGACTGCATTTTTATTTAGACCACTTTAAGTTCTGCAACGTACCGCGAAGTAATCGACACATTTAGTATATGGTGTTCCAGCTTATCCAGAGTGGAGTACGGGAGTCCGCCCACCGCTAGTGCTCACGTGCAGATTGTTCTCTATATGGCAGGCCTGTGCGCAGCTTCCGGGCACTTGACGCTCTCTGACACCCTCAAGGCGATCTGCGCATGCGCTCTGCGGGCGTGAGGGCTCCCCGTACTCCGGCAAAGGTAACGGTAACGCAGTACATGGTGTGTTAAATGTGTCTACTAGTGGACGGGAGTTTTTGCAATTCGCTCCTATCAAACTGCCACCATAGCGGAAAGGCGTCAACCTGCGCCATTCGGGTCGGTAGCGGAATACCGTAACTACGCAGCCGACACAATATGTGTCGTTGTATTAATATTTGTCACGCGCTGAAAGTTATAAACTGAGCTTTGGTGTATAGGGCATGTACAAACACTCCTGACGAACAAGATCATATCCATGCAGTGCATACTCCTCTAATCTACGGCTGAAAGAAAGGACATGCGCAGAACTCTGAAGGTAGCAGAGAATGAGCCGTGCTCTCAGCAAATGTAAGTGGCCCCATGCACACAATGACACTCATGCGAGGAAAGAGGCAAATATAGATAAGAAGAACTAAACCAAAGAGAGAAGTGACTAAGGGAGAAAGCAGAAGAAAAATTAAATGGGAAAATGAGCCTGTCGTTCACTTTAACGACGCCTCCGGAGAATTCATGGGAGGACAAGCCCCCCCTCCTACGGCTCTCTCTGCTGCAACGCAGCGGGGAGGGCCTTCCACGTAATGTCCTGACACTGAGAGCTTCTGTGCGGTGCCTTGCGCGAAGGAAAAGCGTAAAAGAGAAGGCGTAAGAACATACTAAAAAATACAATTTGAAAAGAAGGCGCCGTGAAAAAGCAGCAAAGAAATAAAATGTAGCAAAACCGCTCAGCCGAGCTGTGTCTCAAACATAGCCGGCTTTGTTCAGGAGGGCTGTTCCCAGGGCCCGCTGTGTTACCTTCCAGGCTACGTGCTTTGCTCTGAAGCCTCAGTACATAGACGAAAACCAAGAAAAAAGAAGAGGAAAAAGAGGCACAGTCGGCTAATAGAACCTGCGCCGGCGTAATCTCGAAAAGGAGATGGTATGACGGTATGCTCCTTATTTCACCACGGTCTCCTCGCACTTGAATTTTGTTTCACAAATCTTCTTTCTATGAATTAGTCACCGGAGATGAGGAGAGAACCGTACTATTACCGGAGGGAACCGGAATACTAACTCAAAAAAGCATAAAAGAGACTCAAAATATTTGACAGAAAAAGGGTTGCGACCAGGAAAGCAAAGCTCACATGCGGCCTGTTTGAATAATTAACTGTGTAATTGGATAATCTGATCGTTACTAGGAGAACAGAGTGCTATAACTGACCCGCTATCACACGCAAAATCGGCGCTCAGGTAGCATTTTGTGGTATTGTTCTTCCCTCGCATTAGCCGCTTCACGCTGTCTTTTGCTTCTCAAGCAAAGCAGTGTCCACTGGATGCACTATGCAATCGTGCCGGAAAAATACAAGAAAAGTTTTGGATCTATGCAGCGCTGCTTTCAGTCAGAATCCACACGCCATGCAACACCTTCAATTTTTGGTGTCTTCTTCCTGCGTTCTTATTGCTTTCTTCCTGTTTTGTCTCAATATAACGTTTGCCTCATGCATGCATGATCAATCTTTGGATTGCGTTGCCGCTTCCTGCAAGCACCGCTCACGTCGCGCAGTGCCATGCTAGGATTATTGGCCTCTCCACTTCCTCTTTCTATGTGTTAAGTTTCTCATCGAAACATTGCTTTAGTTTTGGTAGTTTTAGGACCCGTGCACACGCGCAGTTGCGCAGCTCGCTCAACCACGAACTGGTTTCAGACTTGCTGAGGAGAACCCCGTCAGTATATGAGGTCCGCAGCCGTGCCCATCACGCATGCCGAGGAAACATACTTGCAACGCCCACGCCGAGAAAGAAAAGAATGGGGCTAACGGGGAGAATAGAGGCCATAAAAACAAAAAAAAAAACGATAGACGGGAGAGAACTTCACTTGGTGCTCATAAAGCGTTACCTGCTAGCATATGGTGAATGAAAAAGATAGAAAGAAAGAAAGAGAGCCAAGTCTTTCGAGCGAGAATCAATGAGCAAGCGCATCAAGTTGTCCGCTTTGTTCTTAAGCTGCGCTTCATGCTAAAACGAAGTACTTTCATACTATACACGTTGCCGCTAATAGAAACCGACTGTGGCTGTCCAAGTCAGCCTAAGAAGTGTCTATATTTATGCGACTAAAATAAAATGAAAACTGGACGGGGTCCGTACTGGAGCGTCCTGTAGCGCTCCCTCTGGACGAATGTCGTTGGAGCTTTCAGTTCTTTCAGAGAGGAAATTAGCTAATAGGATGTAGGGAAGCCTTGAATCAGCAAATTAAACATCTTGTTGATTTTCGTTATCCTGTGATGAAGAAACTCATGTCTTAATTTTTAATTAAAAAGTAGCTTAATTAAATAAAGTAGCTACGTAAACGGTCTACGCCTAGACTACATCACTGCAGAAATGCATTCACGCTGAGTCGTTTTTTTTTTCTGAAGGCGTACTTGCTCTCGCGCTTATTCTGTGGTCAAAGTCTACGCCAGACGTTTCCTTAGGCGATCGTACTCTCAGGTCTTATCCGTGGTAAAGCTCTAGCCTATCGCTTCCAAAGAAGACCGCGTTCTCTGCGATTGGCAGCAGTACTTGTGGAAGGTTTCGCCGGTGTTGACGCCATTGTGTTGGGTAATACGAGCCCAGTCAGCGTTTGGAATGCTCGGAGGCGAGTCAAAATGATCAGTCCACCTCAAGCACCGGGTGAAAAAGATTTTCGCGCCGCCAGTGCGCACCCGCTGATTGCTCGCATCGCAGCAGGCGTGCGCCAGCCTCGCCGACATGTGGTGCCATCTGAAGCCATCACGGCGATTCTTGTGTGGAGGGCCACGTAACACTCGCGGTGTGTGCGCAGGCGATGAAATATCCTGCGAACTTCCGCTGCCTGGCGATAAAACACTTTCTTTTGGGATCCCGTGAATGTCTGCCTTTGCAACGTCGTTATTGCAGGTGATAATTTAAAGCCCCAGTGTAGTTCACCCAGTTTCAAAATAGAGGATTGTTGGGCCAGTTGGTTCATGATTCAAGACTGAAAACGGCACGAAACACTGGACAAAATAGAGAAACCGAACTAACAACTGAGTGTATTTCATGCGAGAGCGCATTGTATTTATTGCCATTTCGCATGAAATACACTCAATTGTAAGTTCGGTGCTGTGTGTGTTGCTTCTCTCTATCTTGTCCTGTTTTTCGCGCCGTTTTCAGTATTGACCCAGTTGATATCCACGATGTTGTGCAGTAACACTAGCAGATGAAACGAGAAATCTTGAATCTCGTTTAAGGTGAACTCGTGAACTTATGAGAGTTCAAGAAATACGTGTTTGAATGGACGGGCACACGAAATCCGGACAAAACTTCGGCACAAGAAGGGGAGAAATTGGAACCTGTCAAATGCATTACTGCATTAATATTTCCGAATAAAAATATGGGCGTGCAGAATCAACCCTTTTAGACGAAAAAGCATTGTTCACTCTACTGTATTTTTTTTATTGCGACAGTGTGCCTGCTAGCATAAGGTATTTACAAATATAGGTACACACTTGACTCTCGAAGAAAGTCCAGTAATATCGGATGGTGTGCCCCAAAAATCTGGTGGATGGCCTGGGGGAGGTCCGCACCGGAGTAGCCGCTACCTGGTGACACCAGGCGGCATCATTCATCTCGTCCCCACAAAAACGGAGCTTTCAGCTAAGTCTAGGGAGAAAAAGAATAGAACAACAAATGGAGAGGCTTCACGGTAAAAAAAAATAAATAAAAGAACGCCGCAGCGCTCGACTCTTACTGCATGAGTCGTGCTTGAAAAAATACACCGAAAAGTTGATTGTTAATCAAAAAGACACAGTTTAAGGACATCTTTTCTGGTATTGCTAAACAAAGAGTGCGTGTGGATTGTAGCTTCCACTGCAGTCACCCATCTAAATGGCGAGCATTTTGTTGCTAACGCCCTCATTGGTCTTGGTGCAGCTGGTACATTGCTTACAAACACGGCCAAACACCGAGGCAGTATTTTTTCTGAAATGAAGTGGGTTTGTCACCTTAAAATAGATGGTTTCGGTGAGTGGCAGTTCTGAGGGCTGCATCGAGTACGCCTCCTGCATGCAGGAGCGGAGGTTTTCTCTGAAAACTAGTGTGGTTAGGAGAACAGTTTGACAGACCGGCGCACCGCTCTGGCTCTCATGACAGTAACTCTATAGCCTGTCTCTCCTCGTGTCACTGTGTATGTTTCGCGCTGCTTTTTACAGCCTCAGCAGGACGCGTCCTTCACTTGCTTGTGCGAACATTGCATACAAAAACTTAGAGAACCATCTTCCGGCCGCATTTCAGGAGCCCGCTCAAAATGAAGCTGCAGATTTATAAACTAAGATCAATTTAGGTTGTGCCTTTCTTTCTCTACCCTTCATTTCGTAGATATAGCTTTCTTGGCGTGCGAACTTTCAATTGTTAACGCGTGCATACACATTACTAAAGTGCTAGTGGCTCCCTCCACTCGATGTATACGAAATGCGCAGGGTTGTCTGGGGAATTCGACCATCCTGGCCACTCCGCGGGAAATCCTCCCACTCGTTGTCGACCTGCATGCATCGCAGGGCAACATCTTTAGTGAACTTGAGATCACGAAATGAAACCGAGGTCATAATCAGAGAAACGGTGCGATTCTGCGCCGTGCAATGAAAAGTGTAATTACTCCTGTTTCCTTCTGGATTGTATTGCACTTTACTTTTTCATTGCTTTACTGCCCTTAACTTCTGAATATGCTCTAGTGAAGACAGTGAATAGAAAGCGCGGGAACTGAAAACAAGTTTGTCGGAAGAGTGCGTGCTTTGTAACCCTTTTTAATAAGGGACAGAGAAGAGCAGATGCGCAGAGCGCTCCAGAAAACTCTCCTCGCCATAAGCGTGAGACCGGAGAACGAAATATGGCCCGCTTGTTCCGGCCTCGGCCACAAAAAATGTTCAGACCAAGTGGCCCACTCGCAGACCGAGTAGAGACATCAGGCTCGTTTCCTGTCGGTCCTCGTTCTTTTGAGCTTGCTCTCATCGGCTCAGGCAGCCGCGTGTGAGGCGCATTACCGGGAGGCCGGCGGCGACCGAATGTAGCAGCCAGCTGGCCACATCTGTATGCAATGCACAGGCGTTGCCTGCTTCGCCGAACTGTGAGGGGAAGTCGAGGAAGGAAGAGGTGGGAGAAAAATGGCCAGAGCGGGGTGTGCTTGCTCACGCGAGCGCTTGCAAGATCATCGCCTACCAGGCGAAGACTTCGGGGCAAGAAGAGATGGAGATAGACCACTCGAGATATGCGGGCCGGGATGAAAGGAAACCAATCACCTGGGGCGCAGCAGTAGTCTAAACACGCAGGGATGAGACCCGTTTGTATGAGGGGAAGCGCTTTGTGAGCGAGATGATTTGGATGAGCAGAGACGATGGGGGGGGGGGGGGGGGGGGAGCAATATTTGGACCCGTATGTTGGCGAAACACGGTTCTGTGCTAGCAAGTGTATTTAGGGAGGCTGGTTTCTGGCCCAGATGCTGCCTAGCCGTCCGGGACCAGGCAGGCGCCGCTGCAGGTCTTTTCTTCTTATTTTTTTTTCAGCGCGTTTCTAAGGACGTAGAAGGCAAATGAGGGAATGTCTTTGGCAATGGCGAATGATGTAGTACATTATAGATGCTAAAAAGCTTGGCCCCTTTGTGACTTCTTGAGCGCGCACCCAAACACAAGCACACAGAGACGCATATACAAGACTGCGGACACACCCGCAAGCACGAGGAATAAAACGGGGAGCCGAGCTGAATAGATGGAGAATGAGCGACAAAGAGAACGTCAGTGTGAAAGTGGCTTTCCATATGCGCTTTGAACGCCTCCGGAATGCCAAGACTGCTTCGCGAGAGACTGCGACCGTCGCGACCGTTTTTATCAAAAGTGACTGCAACCGCTTGCATAGAGAGCGTGTGCTGTATGAATTCAACCGGTGTAAATTTAGGAACCATGAACGTGTTGTTGCGAGCGATTTCCTTTTCTAGTTCGTTTGGCTGGTAGGCGGAGATACCAAGAGCTCGGGGTCATTGACCCTTGCATCGTGCAATAAATGTAAAGAGAAACTGCCCTCACGAACTGCTTTCTCAGAAAATGTTTACTCAATTTCTATATGTGTTCACCTGAAGTGACAAGTTTTATCTGGCACCTCTTCGAGAGCTCAATTTTTAGCACCCTGCACTTCAAAGGTGACATCTTCTGAGGGCTATGTTTAGTTATCGTAAAACTGTTTTGCTGGAACAAAACACCAAAACTGTGTGAACCTACTAGTATGAGGCGAAGTGTTTTTTTGGACGGCGCTGAAAACCTACGTGTAAGGATTCCAGACTCTAAACAGAGGCGCCGCGGTGGCTCAGTGGTTATGGGGCTCGGCGGCTGACCCAGAAGACGGGGGTTCAATCCCGGCTGCGACGGTCGCATTCCGATGGAGGCAAAATACTAGAGACCCGTGTTGTGTGCGATGTCAGTGCATGTTAAAGATCCCCAGGTGATCGAAACCATTCCAGAGCCTTTTATTACGGTGCCCCTCATAGGCTGATTCGCTTTAGCAATTTAAACTCGTATAAACCAAACCAACCAATCAAAAACAAGATATCTAGTCTTCCACTCAATAACAAAAGGGTTATTCGTAGAACTTGTTACGTAGCAGAAAGGGTACAAGCCTAACGACTAATTGCTGGTGCACTTTTCAGCTGCGATTTGATAGCCGACAAACCCACTGCAGGCATGCATTTTCGTATTCACATTTTGATCCTTTCAACCATGCAATCCTAAAGGAAAAGGCAGCAGTTCGCCAGCAGCTCCGTTTTCCACGCTCAAAACTTCACAAAGCCTAAAAAATAAAGTTGATATAGACCTCTTACGCTTCATTACGACTTCCTGGGGCAGGAATTGAAATGTGTAGTTAGAAAGCACGATAATGTTGGTGCAAGTGCTTCACATATGCGGCTGATGAAGAAAGTTCGAGATAGATTTGCTAAATAGTAGCTGCGCTTAAGCACCGACGATGGTGGGACTACATTTGCACATTAAGGCTATGACGCTGAGGCAGGCATAACCGCAAATCCAGCTCTTTATTGATCGACAGTTCTGCCACGTTTCGAAATCCCCGATTCATTCATTGCTAACTGTTGCGTGTTACTCTGTTGTTTTGCGTAGTTGGAGCCATATTAGATTACCGAGGTAGAATTTCTCTAGCGTCCATGCACGTGAAATAGTAGCTTTTATGAATAAAACAATGTGGCGTGGTTCGAAAATCTCCATAACTTCCCTAATTTACGGAGCAGAAAAGAATGTCATGAAGTTTTGACTATAAATAAATAGGTAAAGTAGAGGAAATAGAAAAATACAACAGGATTCGCTGATAACAGTGGCTTGCTTATTATATGTGCAGAAACGAGCAGAGCGGAGAAATCTGTCGGATGACCTGAGGCAATCACCTCAACTTATTTCCTGAGATGAGCCCAAGTCCAGCTTTTTCGAGCGAGAATTTTGAAGATCAGAAAACTGTACTGCACATTCATGTAAATATTGAAGGTAATCATTGATTATTCTGATAAGTAGCAAAATCTTTCTTTTAAAGTGTTTCCAGTGGTCGCCTCGAACAGTTCAGAGGAACATAGGAAACCAATGAGGAACACTCTTTACGATAGCAAAACGTGAATAGAAAAAAAATTCAAAGGCCGCCATCGGGTGAGCTACGGATATATTGATTTTTATGGCGAAATCTTTTATTACATAAAAAAATTGCCTTCATAAACAGTTTCCCGCTCAAAAATGCTTTTGTCCATAATTTCTGGATATGACCGATCTCTGGTCTGTACGCCAGCTCCCGCTCCTTTAGACGGCTCAGTTGGCGGCCGACACACTAGATTCATGGACAACGAACCTCAGCGTGAAGCGGAGTGCGCACAGACATCAAAATAATGTTGGCTGCATATTTATTCACTGCCACAGTGTTTCGCTTCTCCGCTAAAGGTCGCCTCATTAACGCCTGGGCTTATACCGGCGCGTTTTTGCGTAGGAAAACTGAAAAAATTGCTGCGTTGGCAGATTTGCACGCGCTTTAAGAAGCACCACTTCTCGAAACGCTTCTCTCATAACCTGAGTAGCTTTAGGATGTGAAATGTCATAAAGGCAAAAACCAAAACTTGTTGAAACGTAGTCTATAATAGTCCCCAAAGCGTCCCCTCGTTAACCCCCTTCCTAGTTGGGACTTCAAAAGAAAACAATCATTTATGCATTCAAAGGAAAAAAAAGCATACCTTAGTGTTGATTTAAATTATAGGGCTCAAATAAATGAAGTAATTGGTCACCCTCACCGTGCGATAACGTAAAAGTGTACAAAATGCTCGCAAAAAGGCAGAAAAGAAAGTTTGAGTTTTTCTTGTTCTCTTAGTGTCAAAAAAAGGGAGAAGAGAAATAGAAACTAAGTCTTCACAGAGAAAAAAAAATGCAGACAGACAACATCCGGCTGCAGTGATGGCAATTAATTTAAATTTCGGTGTTGAAGCACAACGCCAACATAGAAGCCAGCTCTGAAACAGAAAGGAAGTTTAGGTAATCTTCCACAAACCTCGTTACGATCAAGCACGAACTTGAAGAGCCTATGTTAAAGCTGTCTCCATTTTATTTCTTTGTTCAACACGACATTGGCTACCCGTGGGATAAAAGAATTTACACATGAAAGCAATTTTTTTTTCTTTGCACATTCGTAAGCCTCGGCGCTAACCTGAACTTTTATGTGTTCGCGAATTGGAGCAGGAAAAATGACACATAAAAAGCAGCCATGCAGACGATTCGTACAAATGCATTCAAAGAAGGAGACTTTCTATATAGGATGCGCCGAACAGATAAGCTGTGTGAGGTCATCCTCACACTGTATATATTATACGGAGAATTCCTTGGTGTGTTTTAAACTTACGCTAATGTAGCAATGTAGTTTTATCATTCCGTTCTTGTTCATCTGTTGGGAAGCTTGTTTGTAGTGCGTATAATAAATGAAACATTTGCGAACAAAACTGAAAGAAAATGAAGCCTGAGGGAGGGTGTGGATGGAAGAGGACATAGAGAGATAGCGGATTATAACGAAACCACTAGCAAATAGATCTGCCCATAAACCCCTTCCATCCGCTGCTGGCGCCGCCGTGTCCGGTCAAAAACCGATTTCCATGCGCTGCCGACCTCTGTGCGCGTGGAAATGGTTTATTTGGATTTATTCTTCTTTTAAAGCTACGCCGTAAAATCCACCAACGCCAATCTCGGCGATAGTGGCTGGCGAACATTCAAGTTGGTCGCCGAGCGGAAAAGTTTTTCCGCCTCCACGGCAAATACCGTCTTTTCACGCGTTATGGCACCAAAACCACTAAATTTTTACGACCGCTCCAGGTACACGCACATACATGTATACGGAGTGTTTTCTTTGCAGTCTTTCGAGTTTCGTGCTTCCGCGGGCTGCTTTGCTGGCTGCGCGTGAAGGGGTGTGTTGCGTCCGTGCCCTAATCTGTAAAACAGGGAATGGAGCGTCGTACCGGCGCGCGAAGGCTCTGACCAGATGCACTAGACGCAAAACCAGATCGGCTGTATGAATTTCATGTACACAACATCAAGCATACAACTTGCACATACTGTGATATGCGGACGCACTTCTTTTGTGCAAGTGCGATTGGCGCCTCCGGTGAGACGCTATCTTGACCACACTCGTGCTGCCGGGGCGAACCGAAAAAAGGATGTACTTTCGCGTCCATAAATCACACATATGTGTAAGGCATCCTCATACCGAACAATTTTGGACAGAAGCATTTTTAAGCGGGAAATCTTTTATGAATGCTGTTTCTTTTTTCATAAAATGTATGCAGGATTTCACTATAACACTCATTATTTCCGCTGACCACCCGGCACCAGACTCGAATTTTTTCTATTAACTTTTGTGATGTCTTCAAAAGCGTTCCCCATTGGTTCTTTTTGCGGTCTCAACGCTTTGATGCGATCGATGGAAACACATTAAAAGAGAGATTTGGCTACATATACGACATTGCCGAGGAATAGACTATTAATTTCAATATTTTTATGACAGTGTCTTACAATTATTCAATTTTTAGAATTTTTGTCCCACAATTTTCCACACGCTATAGTGGGCGGCTCAACATTGACAACGACCCGCCGCACTTCAATAACATGCAGGAAAATCTTAACATACGGGTGGATTTTCATTTCACTTGCAACAAAAGATAGCCACTCGGGCTGAATATAGATTCCAGGAATTAGTGCAGTGAGAAAAATGCACTTAAATGGTAACAATGTTCTGTAATAAACAACAGCGCTCCATTGAAAATACGAGTTGATATCCTGCTGTATGCTCGAAAAGGATTTCAGTATATCGCACAAAATCTTGTTTCATTACAAGTGTTGCTGATGCTGGAATAAAAGTTATGTATTTAAACGGATCTGATACATTCGCCCAACCCATCCGTGTGTCAAGCTTGCGTCAGTTGTGCTTCTTTTAACACAGCAGCAAGAAACAGCATTGAGGCAGTTACTGTGATGCTGCTACGCTCGAATTGAAAGTTATGTTTATTAACGCTACTACGTTAGCTTTAACCATTTACTATTTCTCTCAATGCTTATTTGCGAATGAAATTTCCGAACGCAGGCAGCTTTCTATGGTGATTTACATTTATTGACTTAACAGTTGATAAGGCGCGCGCCACAACGCAAAGCTCTCTGGTGTGTTACAATGGGCAGACGTGTCCGCGCTGAGGGAATTAAAACGCCTAATTTCATTTCTCATACGTCTTTGTGGCGCATTTTAAGAGTGGTTCTTATCCAAATGAATGCGATGGCTTAAATGTGGCGTGAACTGTCAGTCAGCCAGCTTGACAAGATAGAGAAGAGTAAAGTTACTGCTTAATAAAATAGGAGCATTCAGTATAACGAAGGGCATCGACGGATACAGAGATTCCACTGAAAAATCTGCTTTAATCACTCAGTCTGTTAACATTCAATCATCGTCTTGTATGTTGTTTATTGCCGCACAATAACACAATGCTGCATCCAAAGTAATTGGAAAATTATTTTCAGAAGTTATCAAAAAAACTTTCCTTCAAATTAGACATGCAAAAATTTAGGCGAACAAGTAACCAAACACACTTAAACATATTTAAACATGCAGTGCTTGTGCCACAAAATGGAATAGATGGGATTTCCATCATTGCCAGCATTTTTAACGCTCTAACCTACAGAGTGAAACTGGAATGATCTCAATAGTCGAAGATGCCGTCACGTGAGTGTTCAGTCACAGCAAAATACTCTAATACGTGACATTCGTGCTGGAAGCTTAAGAAAACAGCAGCGAAAGATGGCAAAAAAGGCAAAAAAGAAGTAGAGATGAGAAGTCGTGCAGACATGTACACTTTCAGATTGAGAGCGCTCGTAAGATTTAGGATTACGGGTGTTAGTTGCATAGAAAATAAAAGTAGCAGGATAAACATGGGAACTGGAATAAGGAAGGTTAAAGCAATTATGCATGCGCTGAAAACAGAATAACCATTTCATCACAAAGAACTGAAAACGAGAATTCGTGGCCCAGGCAGCGCTTGCCACTTCGCCGTGTGGCCGCAGGCAGGAGTGCCCCCTCCTCCTGAACGTTTCTTGGCACATGCAAATCAACTCTGTTAGAAATTTAAATCCGGCAGTCGAACCTTTTGTGCATTTTCTATTGGCTTCTGGCGACCGCAAAGGAGTTCTTCCCTTTCGCGCCTCCTCGTCTCTTAATCCAATTCTTTCTTGCCGTCTGGGACCGTCGGCTCTCCTTGGCGCTTATTTATTCGATGCTCATTTAGTAGGCATTTGCTCTTCTTATATGGAAGACTTCACTGTTTTCTTTTCGTACTTGGGTCGGCAAAAGCCCTTTTGGTTTTACACTGACTTTGATCTTCACAAAGTGAAATGTTGGGCTTTAACCAAGACAGAAAAAAAGATAAAAAAGCGACGTTCAAATCCTGCTAACGCAGTAGTTTCTGGCAAGGTGCAACAGTGATAATGAGCTAACACAAGCCGCGTATATTTTCGAGACTAATTTTAGTCAGCGACGCTCAGTGACGGAAGCAGCAGCATGAGTTTTGCTTAGGTTTCTTGCTACTTCCACCGCAGTAGGCATTTGAATGCCGCTATAGGAAATATTTTTTGTTGAATATGTAAAGCTGAACTCAGGAACTTCTACATCGTGTGAAGTTCAATTAAAGGTAAGTACAATTTAGATCTTTTAAGAGGAGTAAGATAGAAGTCGTAAATTTTGTTAGTAAAATCGATATACAGATGCACTCTCCGTATTTTTTTCTGCATGGCAGCATCACTTAGATTTTTGGGTAATAAACAAAACTTCTGATCCATCAAGCGAACGACAAAGAGTAAAATGTATATATTTAATGCAGCTTTATGTCTTAGAGCTGCCAAGTGGACTATGAATCATGGTACCGTGGAATTATTACGGCCGATTTCGATCATCTCAGGATCCTGATTTCCAGTGAAACCTCAGGGCAGTTGCGTTTTCAAACGAACCACTGCGGATTGTTCCCATTAGCACCTTCAGTTACAATGCAATTCCTCCAACTTTCAGGTCATCTCTAATGCAGTGACGTCAAACATAAAATTGAAGAAGGCTCAACATCTTTTTGTAACTTTCCGCCGGAGGAAAATCATTTCATTTAATAAAATTCGTATCGAACGACTCAAGATGAGCGTAAACTACGGAGACACGGCCAGCTGTCGCTCCCCTGTCTTTTCCTTGCGACAGGCCGAAAGGCTGAAAGCTTCATTTAGCCCTTTATTACTCACCTCGAGCCAAGCATATGCAGTGCTGAGTAAGCTTGCCGAATTGTAGTGAGTTAGTACGTTACAAATTCATATCACTGAAAAGGCTCCTCAAAGCTCATTGTTGATGGTATATTTGCTTTGTCTCTGACCCATCCCGTCTCTCGTGAAAGCAGCTGGAAGCTAATCAATGCTTGGCCCGGTTAAGACACCGCAGTTCACGCAAGTGCTCAGTGACGCGTCAGGTTTGTTTTATACTTGTTGATCCGTCATGGAGTATGTTTGCTGTTTTTTTTTCTTTAAGAACAAGTGCCTATAGTAGCCTTCTATCTTTAAAGATATAGCCAGCTTACACAGATGGTAACTGAACGTTGCTGTGCATGGGAAAGGAATAAAAACTGGAACAGGCAAACAGTAGTGCTGCTAGGCCTCTTTGTTGTGGTGAGTCAACAAGTGATCGTTTAAGCCCACTCAGTTTTCCGTGACGTAGGACGATATTGGCAAACGTTCTAGCTGAACTTTGGATGGGCTTTAGCCGTGCTGTCTTCAGCTATATTTCACTCTGCTTTTGGCGGAGTAAAAGAGTGTAGAGAGAGGCCAAGGGAGCCTAATTAGCAAAGTCAACGACGAACCAACGGCTCCTATTAGTACGCCGTTCGTAATTAAAGCAAACTGTGTTGGAGCAAGCCCGTCACGGCCCAGCGAGAAAATTAGGAACTTCGATCGATGAACAAGATTAATCTCGGTCTGCTTTTTCTGAAAGCCAGAACAAGTTAAAAAAAAAAGAAGGAATGGCAGCTAATCTTTGTAACCTGAGGACCATCGCCCGGCAGTACACGTTAAGGTCAATTCTTTAAGAAAACTCAGAGAAACTGAGTCATATTTCACTGCTTGCTAATTTCTGGTTCCCACGTAATTTCGGTTTTTTTCGGGGATGTTCAAACATCCTTCATATTCTTGTCCGCGAATTTCAACAGATTAGACCTCCCTGCTCTTTCGCGTAAAAAAATTGGGTTCATCACGTAGACAAACGTTGTGGTTAGCAATTGTCCTTACTCGTTGCCTCCGGGTTTGCAAGCAAGACCAGCACGCCACTTTTCTGTCATGAAACGTGGGCATTCACTCGCTGAAAACTTTGTACAGACAACTTTCGGACGATATCGGAATATTATGTCCAATAGTAGGTCTATGGCTCCATAAAGAGGCCGTCTCTAGAACGGGGCACGAGCAGACTGCCAGTTGGGCCTATTATATGCATACTTCTCAACTGCGCTTGTCTTTGCACAGAACCGACTGTTTTAAGCCATAGTAAGACTACGTCTGTTGACTTCGCAGAAACAAAGGGCGACAACCCAGCGCCCACTACGCAGTCACAAGCAGTTTGAAGTGACCAGCAATGGGCAGCAAGCAAACGTTGCATTGAAGTTCCCTATGGCGCCTCTGATGGCTCTTGTCTGAACCCGCCAGACCACCATGAGCGCACTCGAGTGACATTAAGAATGCAGCGGTTACGGCTGTATGAAACGTAGTGAGAGAAACTAATCTCATTTAATCTTTGCGTACCGCAGGCGCAATTCTGTTTTGAGGCACGCTGTGTAATGGAGGCCCTCAATTTACATCGTGCATCCAATCTGAGCGTGCCTTGAAACGTTAGCACACGAATGCTGTCACCTTTCGTCTCTATCGCACTGTGATGACTACATGCGCTGATAGAACGGAATTTCATTGCATTAGCATTACAACTGTAAGTGAAACCAGAAATAGCGAGCGGCGTCTGGCAGTAGGCAGTGGCAGGTGACAACCTGACCACCGGTATACGAATTAATTTAATATACTTCCCATACGCGCTTAGAATACTACCTAGGATATAGCGAATCTTACCGTACTCTCTCAGATATAACGACCCATCGTATGTAACTTGCGATACAATGATCCTTACTGTGCCATATCGAATATAACAAACTCGAGTACGTCAACCTCGGATATGACGAACGTTTGGCTGCTAACGAAATCGAACTGTCCACAATTACCACTGAGAAGTTTTATTATCGAGCGCATAGCTTGTACAGAGGGTTCCGCTACTGTCGACGCTCTCGCCACAATTAAGCCTTTCTGGCCGCACGAATTGACAGCCGTTTGGCGATCACGGTGGCTGCTTAATTAGATGCGTTCACCTTTAACCTTCAATTTTTCGCAATAAGGAGCGCAGCGTCGTCCAGGTAGCGCTTGCGATTAAGAGAAGTTTGTGACTTCGATCCATAACTTAGCGTCGGAAGCACTGCCCTCCAAAAAAAGCCCCCGTATGTGATAGTACAAAATACATCATGAAGATAGAAGTGCCTGGCATTCGCACAACGCCCTCGCTAGCTCCAGAACCTGGAAAAAGTCGATGAATAAAGGGCGGAGCATTGGTTACAAATGGAGGTGGACACCAAACTGTAAGGACCGATATATAATCGCTAAAGGAGGCGAGGGGGGGGGGGGAGGAGAGGAGAAAGAAAACGAAAAAAGATGTGGCTAGAACTTGACCAACCTGATAGAAAGAGAAGATTCTGAGCAGGTGCGGAGGTAAGGTGCAGCACAAGGATGAGGAGGAAAACGCACCTCAAAGAGAAAGGATTGCGAAGGAGATAATTAGGAGGCAACAGAAACACTCAAAGAAGATGCAGGTCGGGCGACGGCTAAGAAGAAAGGGAAACATCGAGTGCATTTGAAGGTTCAGGGCATCCTTCTAACTAGCCCTAAGGAACAACCCTTCAAGCCGCCTTCGGCGTCCCGGAGGGCATTGCGCCAGGAACCGGGTAAAAGGTATCGTGAGAGACGGAGGGGGAGGGGTCAAGCTACGCCGCTAGTTGGGCGAGTTTTCGGATCGATAAAGCGACGGCGTCACCCGCAAAAAAGAGTAGTCGTAACGACGGCACTAAGTTGACTTGGTCCCCGGCCCAGCCTAAATGAAGGCGCTCTCGGCAGCCTAAGCACGAAAATGACGTAGTTCAGACAGTACGTGCCGTACTTTCAAAATCTCTGCATGCACGCTGCTACTAAATACACTTGCCCGCCAGCTCAAATGGCCTAAACCTTAGTGCTAAACGACTTACCATAGATAACGTAAGCACTGAGAAAATCAGCAAAAAGGTTATTTTACTACGGAAGTAACGTTTCTTGTTACTGAAAACTGTTCTCACCCATAACCTACCTTCGGATCACAAGGCGCCGAAAGACGGATTGATGGCTATGATGAATTAATTTTCGTGGCACTTCTCGCTTTGTTCGCAAGTTGTACTGATCGCCTGCCTTAGCGGCAGATTGTGAAAATAGAAAACAGAACTAAGTGGACCCTTTTTCACACTGGTGTAGGCATTCTTGCGAATTGTCGGTGTGCGACGCTTGATTTGCAGGCGAATATATTCGATTTGTCATTCCTGAAAATGCATTCTACATTTCGACGTCTATCAGCAGCTGACACGTTTACTTCTAATCGGTTTACCCCATCTTTCTCACTTTTCAACTTAAGATCCTCCAATGTTCAGACAAAGCTGACTGCTCATAAAAGAAAAAAAGTTCCAGGAGTAGATTTCACCAAAATATGGCTGGCAGTGTAACCTCTCATAATCACATACGTTTAACGCAACTTGGACGGAAAATAACCTTTCTAAGGTCCCGTGCATTATCAATAAATCCCAAAAGTCACGTCTAAAAAGGGAGATTGATGGCAGAAAAGAGACGGGAATATATAACAAAAGTTGGGAGGCGCAAAAGGTTTGAAAATAATGGCGAGGTTCAACTGCAAGGAAGGAATATCCGAAACACCTGGGCTGTGATAAAAAAAAACGGCCGTATCGTTCTAGATTGGTACCATGCTTTAATGAGAAATTATATTTATTTCCTAGCATAGCCTGAAGAAAATCGAAAAGTGTTACTTTTCAATTAAACAAAATGGACATTTATAACAGAACGTTATATTTTTAAGACACCGAGTAAAAACATACATAATGCCACAAACTGACGGGTACAAAGGAGAAAACAGCAGTACACAAACGCTTGTGCATTGTTGGTGTGTTCAATGAGAGTTTGCAGCACTATGTTAACATTCAGTGCCCACTAGCCCAAACCCTCATGCTGTTAAGCTTACGTACGCCCCCAAGAGAAATTTAAGTGCTTGCATGATTTGTACAATTTTGGCAGCTCGTTTCTCAAAATCCCTACCAAAACGAACAGTAATTTCTTTATATCACATCTAAGTTGTCTTACTGCTCATAATACGGCTCTTCATTACGATGTTGTCGACTCCAAATGCATCGCTTTCTATACTGCACAGCGCACTAACCTCGCCTGACAGACGACCATTTTAGGCCATGGTAACATGTCCGTAATCAGTAAGAGAGTGCTGCTTCAACTGAATGTCCTCGAAGAAGCATTTTCGTGCAAATAATTGGCAGCACGCCGCATGATAAGTCGCATGGCATAATTTTTTTAGCATTACAGGCCCCACATCTGCGCAACCATCATCCATAAAAATGGTAATTACTGTTCATTCTAAATGCAAATAGTAGCCCCACTGTGGAGTTTGCGTTCTAGAAGGCGCAATTCTGGTAGAAAGAAACCTAAATAACTGGAGCGTTTACGCAATAGCGTTAAACAGCACGTATCGCAGGGAATACGGCGTCGGCTTCTTTCTAGATGAACATGAGCGAAAAATCCACGAAAAATCCTCAGAGAAGCAACCTAAGAGGCATGGGAGGAGGAGGCGCCCAGGTACCGCTACCTTGTTATGTCGTCACAACCTGCCCACCGGAATGGGAACAAACTGCGCACCTTGCAGGTGCCAGTTAATTAATGATTGGTCGTGCGAGGTTGCTTGGAAAGAGCAACCTTGATGGCACAAGCGCCATCGGTGGCAAACACCCGCCATTACAGCCACAATCGCTAAATTTAGCACCACTGCGCCACTGGTATGAGGGTTCCCTGGGATCTATGAATGTTAAGTAGAGTATGGCCAATTCTGCATATATGATATTAACCCATTACCACAATCGCGTCTTAAAATTAAGACGGAGCTAAAGTGTCTGCTCCAAATTCTTTTCATTATTTTGACGAGAACAACGTTGCAGCCATTTTTCTCTAATAAATTGCTCTTCCCGCAACTGCGTAACTTGTATAGGACTAAATAAAACGAACTAAGAAACATTTCGTAATGCTACATATTTTCACCAAAAACAAGCGAACGCTGCTTCAGATAAGGCTCCTATTTGGGACAACGGCGAGGAAGAGGAGACAAATTGTTTCAAGAAGGGGTCATTAAATCCGCAAGAGGCCCGCATCAACCGATCTCTCCCCGAAGAGATAAATTGTCGAGGAAGGAAAGAACCGCCCCTGCTTCTCGGCAGCAAGGGGTTTATCGGCTCAGCTGGCCAGACCTTTCGGGAATAAATAAATGAATAATGAGAACACTTTTACCAGAATAACGGTGGTAGCGAACTATGTTGCGGCGCACCTCAATTCAAAACTTTTTGTTTGGTAGGCGACCTACTGAAATAATATAAAACCGACCTTATATTTTCGGGTTAAGACATAGAATTGAGTGGCGTGCCAAAATATAAATAAAATAAATGATCAAGAAGAATATCAGAGACGTTTTGGTCAAATTTAGTCAATTTAAAGCACATTGTTTGTTGAACTCTCTTTTTTGCAGCATTTGCACCTTTTTTTTTCTGTGATCTTCTTTTAAACATAATCGGCTGATCGTATAGCCATATCTTAGCAGACAATTTTGTTCCAAGGTCTTTGCGTGCGTGTAACATTGATCTTCTTGCAAGAAAATTTGTTATTTGATCAAGATCCGGTGGGATCCACCTTTCGATTTTCAGAACTCCTGCACTGGGCGAAATAAACCAGGCACGAATATTTAAATATAGTGTTTTCTTGCGTTCTGTCTTGTATACGTTAAATAAACTGAACTTTGCTAGCAACACATTTCGAAGAAAAAACACTATTAGTTATTACTGGCATCGACAAAATCAGATTCAGTCGTTATTTTATATTATACAGATCTGCACAGCTTAGAAGCCCGCAGTCCGCACTCAAATCCTCCACGAAGGAAAGTTTAAGAAATAGAATCCCCTGCTTGACTGGAGGTGCATGTGTTGACGACACATTGCCGCGCGTACAACAATAGCCGCTCGACGGCTTTTCGGCACGGAGCTTTTGCGCCACGCAGCTAGTGCGCTACTGAAGAAGAAACTGACGTTCCGCTCTGGCTGTCTCGGTGTGCTGTCCCATCTTCTCCGAGCTTCTCGTTGTTGGCGTTTCTTTGCCGTCTAGACGCGAGCTACCAGCACCAACTGCAACGTGACACTGGTGGAGTTTGCGGGCCCGACGCCCCATATCCAGGACCCCTCCAGACAGCCGCTCACCGAGTCCCGACCATCTTCCGCTTGTCTGCATGCCCGTACACCGCGGCAGCCGCCGCCCCCTGGGACTGGTCCCAGAGTTTGGTCTCCTCCACAAAGAGGCACGCACTCACTGACCTGGTGATTATACCACCATAACGCAGGCTAGAGCGTTACCCTTGACGCTTCAGCAACCCCGTGTGTCAGCCAGCCTCCATGGCGCCACTTTTGAAGACGTTAAAGACCGGCTTTACCAGTTTGAGCGGGTCGCCGATTTCAATCAGTGGAGCCCTGCGCAGAAGCTGCGGAACGTTTATTTCGCACTCAAAGACGGAGCCAAGACTTGGTGCGAGAATAGGGAGGCCGATATCCAGAAATAGGATCCCTTTAGCCAGCAAGTCCGGGACACGTTTGCCAGCATGGACCGCCGGGATCGCGCACGGCGCCTTCTGGACGCTAGCGTACAAATGCCTAACGAGAGCGTTGCCATGTTCGCCGAGCATGTGACCCGCCTTTGTCGGCGCACTGACCCAGATATGGCGGGTGCAACGAAGCTCCGCCACCTGATGCAAGGTGTGAAGGACCAACTCTTCGGTGGTTTGGTCCGAAATCTCCCGCAGACTGTAGCCGACTTCATAGAAGAAGCGCCCGCCATTGAGCGGGCCTTGCAGCAGCGCTGCCGCCGAAACGAGTCCTTGTGCGGTGAGCCATGCAGCAGTGCTCCGCTTTGAGCGCGTCCAGCAACAATTCGTCGTTGCGTCAGCTCATACGCGCGGTCGTCCATGAAGATCTCCAGAAACTGACCCTCGTCTCGCCTGATCCGACAGCTGCGGCTCGTCCAGAAGTTGTGCGCAACAAAATCCGCCAAGCATTTTCACCCTCTCCTCCAGTCATGCCACAGCCACGATCCATGGGCTACGCCGCGGCTCTATGTTCCTAGTTGCCACCTGTGCAACGTATGGCATGCCACCCACCGCCGCCGACCGCTCCGCCGGCGTCATTGTACCAGCGGCCCCAGCAAGGACCTGCATTACAGCCACCGGCTCGTAAGACGGCTGTTTGGCGCACTTCTGGCAAATAGCCGCTTTGCTACCATTGTGCGGAAGCCGGCCACCTGTATCGCCGTTGCTCCTACCATGAAATCGGCCTCCGGGGCTTTCCACGTGATGCTCCCTGTCCCCGTTTCGGTGAGCGACCCCACAAAAAAGAGGAATACTCTGCGGCCCGTGACACTACTTCTACCTGCCGACCACGATCTCCGTCTCCCGCAAACATCACGTCGTCCTCCGCCAGGCTTTCGCAGATGGCCTCCGAGGCTGGTCACCAAGCCCGCGCCGGGGAACTGAAAGTGGCGACCTCAGGGGGGAAGGTTGCTGACAGCAGATATTCCGAAGATCCCCGAATACCGCCGGAGCGTGATGCCGAGATCCCGATGCCGCCGCAGCCTGATTCTGTGATACTGAATGTCCCTGACACCGATGCAGCGGTTAGCGCCGACCTCCGCATTCACGTTGACAGGCACCCAGTGACGGCTGTAGCTGATACACGCGCGGACTTTCTGTAATAAGCAAGCACCTTGAGGATCGCCTCAGCAAGGTGAGAGCAGAATGGGATGACACACAAATTCGTGCTGCTGGCGGTGACCTCATGACGCCTGTCAGAAGGTGCACTGCAGGAATCGCCATTGCGACCTCTGCTTTTGTTGACTTTTGTTGTTCTGCCACACTGATGCAGGTACCTAAACCTTGGAATGGACTTCTTGCGCGAGCATGGCGCCATCATGAACCTTCCTGGCCATCTGGTAACATTTTCGTCCCCTGAGACAGTTTCAGCCGACACCGAACAACGCAGGGTCGTACTGCGCATCACAGACATGAAAGTGACCATGCCTCCGCGATCCTGTGCCCTCTTTGCCATCGTTTGTGACGACTGGTGCAGTGCTGATGGCGTAGCGCTACGCAAGGGTCTGGCAGATAACCCTTCTTACGAATTTCCGGACAAAACGGCAACACATCGCCAAGGGCACCGCGGTCGCATACTTCGAGGGCATCGACGAAACTCACGACTGTCTTGCACTCCAGAGGGAAACGTCCGTCTGTCGCACGCCCCAGTTGGTCCTTCATGTGAACCCAGGCTTACCATAAACCGGGCGGGAGACTAGTTGGCCTTCTGCATCAGTTCCAAGACCATTTCTCGTCTACGTCAGCAGTTACACAGACGCCTCTCGCTAAGCCCCGCATAATAACGGACGATAGTACCCGACCAGTTCGACAAAACCCATACCGATGTCTCAGTGCGGGAGCGTGAAGCCATAGCCCAGCGAGTGCAAGAATTGCTGCAGGATGGTGTTACCCAGCTATCGAGCAGCCCCTGGGCTTCGCCTGTGGTTTCGGTTAAGAAGAAAAATGGCAGTCTGCGAGTTTGTGTTCACTACTGAAAGCTTAACCAGGTTACAAAGAAAGACGTCTACCCGTTACCACGCTTTGACGACTCTCTTGACCGGCTGCGGCTCGTGCGCTACTCTTCTTCGCCGGACTTAAGAAGTGGTTGCTGGCAGATCGACGTTGACGAGCGGGATCGCGGCTGCAGGATCTGCCGGCCTGACGTTGAAGCCCGAGAAATGCCACTTTGGTTAGGAGGAGCTCCTTTTCCTGGGCCATGTCGTCAGCCATCGCGGAGTCCGGCCGGATCCTACTAAACAGCTGCCGTCGCCAACTTCCCACTCTTCGGACAAGAAAACGGTCCGTCGTTTTTTGGGCTTTTGCGCGTGTTCCCGGCGGTTCACTGCCAACTTTTCCCGACTTGCTGCACCATTGACGCATCTTACAAGAGAAGACGTCCCGTTTGCGTGGACCGAACAGCAGCAGCAGGCATTTGATGAATTACGGCGCCACTTGCAAGCCACGCCTCTCCTTGGTCATTTCGATTCTCGTGCCCAGACTCTGGTCCACAGAGATGCCAGCAACGTGGGCCGCGGCGCTCTACTCGAACAGACGCAGGATGGCGCCGAGCGCATGATAGCATACGCCAGCGAAACTCTGTCTCGTGCTGAATAATTATGCTACGACCGAAAAAGAATGTCTCGCCGTGGTGTGAGCAGTAGCAAAATTTCGACCTTACCTTTACGGCTGGCATTTTTAAGTCGTAAGCGACCACCACTCTCTGCTGGTTGACGAACTTACGGCAACCTTTTGGCCGCCTTGCGCGTTGAAGCTTACGTCTTCAGGAGATCGACATGACCATCGTGTACAAATCAGGGCGCCAGCATAATGATGCCGACTACTTATACACATCTCCAGCCGAGGTTGCTATAGCGCGCGACGACGGCGAACCGGACTTTCCTGTCATCGCAGCTGTAGACGCAGCAACTTTTTCCAGCCAGCAACGTGAGGACCCAGCGCTGAAACCTCTCATCGACTTCCTGGAAGCACCTGCCATGGAGGTTCCCCAGCCCTTCGCAAGAACGCAGTCCTCCTTTTGCATGCGCGACAACGTGCTGTACAAAGTCAACTTTTCTCCAACCGGAAGTGACTGCCTCCTCGTCGTTCCTTCGAATCTCCGTGAATAATTCTTGCAGGCGTGTCACGACGAGCCCACTACCGGTTACCTCGGCTACGCCCGCACTCTGGCTTGGATCCAAAAGAACTGTTACTTGAGTAAGCATGCGGCAACAGTGCGACGCTATGTGCGCACGTGCCGTAATTGTCAACGACGAAAATGACTCTCTGTCAAACAAGCTGGACTTTTACATCCTGAACAAGTGCCCAAAGTCCCGTTTGAACAAGTTGGCATGGACCTGCTCGGCTCTTTCCCAACTTCATCTTCGGAAAACCGGTGGATCATCGTCGCCACTGATTACCTTACATGCTACGCTGAAACTAAGACCCTCCAGCGAGACATAGCAGCGTAGACTGCGAAATTTTTCGTGGAACACATCGTCTTGAGGAATGGCGCCCTGGAACTTATCACGGATAGAGGCACCGCTTTCACTGCCAAACTCTTGGAATCCCTCATGCGTCTGGGTGGCACTACTCCTAGGAAAACAACCGCGTACCATCCGTAGACAAATGGCCTGACCAAACGCCTCAACAAAACTCTCGTCGACATGCTGTTTATGTACGTTGACGTTGAACATCGATCTTGGGAAGATATCCTGCCATATATTACGTTCGCGTATAACATGGCTCAACAGGCAACTACGCCGACGACGCCTTTCTGTCAGTTGTACGGCCGCGAAGTGACGATAATGTCGGAAGCAATTAATGCTGCCTCATGATGGCCGCGACCTCGACGTTGGCGTCGAGGAATTCACACTTCGCGCAGAAGCTCGACAACTTGCGAGAGTGCGCATCCTGAACCAACAAGGCCGTGACGCCCTACGTTACAACCGCCGCCCCACACTGATGACGTTCGCCCTGGACGACAAAGTGCGGGTATGGACTCCCATTCAACGCCGTGGTCTTTCCGAAAAAGTTCTAAACCAGTATTTCGGCCTCTACATAGTTCTCCGTCAGCTAAGCGAAGCAACCTATGAAGTTCTTCCAGATGGGGTTTCCCGGACTATACTCGCCGTCAGGAGAGACCACATTGTTGATGTAGGGCGGATGAGCAGTATTTTTCCAGAGACATTTAGTGGCTTAGTGCCGCGCGTTGCGCAGTCTTGTTTTTATGCGTTGCATATTGCAATCACTCAGTTCAACCCTTGGGCGCGACCGGGCAGCCACCATTGACCTTTAGCGCAACCACGTGACGTGACGTCACGACAGCCGGAGGAAAAGCTGGGCCCCAACTCGCGCGGTCGCGCGCGGCCGCAGCCACCCCCTGACTCCCACTCCTCCCGCTAGGGGCGCTGTGCCGGCGCGTGACGTCACGGAGGAAAAGCTGGGCCCAACTGGCGCGGTCGCGCGCGGCCGCAGCCACCACCTGACTCCCGCTCCTCCCGCTAGGGGCGCTGCGCTATGATTGACGTCATGGCATATGTATAAAAGAGCTGCGCTCCTTCGCCGGGACAGTCTTATACCCCTGTCACACGGGCATTTCGAGGGCCCTCGAACCGATAGTCTATCGACTCAAAGGCGATCGAGCGCTGCTACACGGGCAGTTTCAATGGCGATCGAGTGAATAGCCTATCGAGTCAACGGAGCAGCACGGAACTCCATCGAGATATGCAACGCATTCTTGGCTTAACCAAGCTAAGCCTGGCCATTTTTCTTTCTCCTTATTGCCTTGTTAAAGCATCGGGCCGATGGTCTTTCCGTGAGGGAGGGTAATCCCGCGCCTACAACAGTAGCCGCTCGGCGGCTTTTCGGCACGCAGTTCGTGCGCCACGCAGCCTCGTGCGCTTATGTAGAAGAAACTGACGTTCCGCTCTGGCCGTCCCGGTGTGGTGTCGCATCTTCTCAGAGCGTTTCGGTATTGGCGTTTCACTGCCGTCTAGATGCGAACTACCAGTACCAACTGCTACTTGACAAATAATGCATCAATCTGTCACATAACACCTCCGAAGCGTTACCGCGTTCACTTCTTGGTGTATGACGTGTATACTTCTCTGGAGGGCTTGGGTATATTAAAAATTTCTTCGCTCAAGAAGTCAACACTAGGTCAGGTCGCGTTTAAGCAAGACTTGCGACTGTTTTGAGCGAGGCCGATATCGCTGGGAGGAACATTTTAGTGTTGTCGTCTGAAGCGCCCAGGTAACGTGTCTCTACCTAGTCCGCTCCTTCAAGGAGGATTTCTCTCCTCTTTTGATGGGAGGACGCAAAACACTTGCGACAATGCAGTTTCATAAGAGAATGTTGGCATAGCGTGTACCGCCACCGGTAACGCTTATCACACCCCCTCACCGCGCATGCGTAGATGGATTCGAAGCTGCAGGTGAGCCCGCATGTTTGGATGGATGGATGGATGGATGGATGGTGGATGGATGGATGGATGGATGGATGGATGGATGGATGGATGGATGGATGGATGGATGGATGGATGGATGGATGGATGGATGGATGGATAGATGGATGGATGGATGGATGGATGGATGGATGGATGGATGGATGGATGGATGGATGGATGGAGGATCGACGGATGGACGGACGGACGGACGAATGGATGAATGGATGGATGGACGGATGGACGGTTGGATGGACGGACGGACGGACGGACAGACGGATGAATGGATGGATGGATGGATGGATGGATGGATGGATGGATGGATGGATGGATGGAAGGATGGATAGACGGATGGACGGAGGATCGACGGATGGACGGACGGACGGACGAATGGATGAATGGATGGATGGATGGATGGATGGATGGATGGATGGACGGATGGACGGTTGGACGTACGGACGGACGGACAGACGGATGAATGGATGGATGGATGGAAGGATGGATGGAAGGATGGAAGGATGGAAGGATGGATGGATGGATGGAGGGACGGAAGGTAATAGCATCCCCTTCGAAACAAGGTGGTGGTAGTTGCCACCATGCTCGGCTTTTTTTTTATTGATATTTCACCAACGGTCAATACATGCGTCTACAAAAAAGCCATTTTCGTTAAATACATTTTAATCTCACGCTTTTAGCCTTATGTCACATCTCTGCTCTTGACCTACCTATCTTCCAATCGTTTTTTTCCAAACTTACACGGCAGGTTAATTCACATGACCTTATCTATGAAGTTAGGGTCTCAGGAAGAGTGACTGTGCCTGCATCAACATCCGGATGGATACTATCACTTTGTAATATAAGATGTTCGATTGTTTTTACACAACTTCCACAAACTGCAGATCGGTTTTTTTATTGGTCAGGGTTCTTTTTGTAGCTTTGTGTTCTTAATTACCCTGATCTATCTTCAAAAAGCAAGGCACTGTCTCTTAATTCATCATAGAACGATTCTTTCCTCATCTGCCCTTACCGTCTGCGTTTTTTACCTGTCTTTTAAGGCGCTTTATTTCTCCGTCCTTGTGTCCTGCAGCCGGTCGGCAGACATGTGCCATCGCACGCTTTCATAGTGGTCTGCTGCTGATGATGATGACTATGAATTTTTTTATGTCGAAAAGGCATTTGTGGCCAAAGTGCGTCATGGGACAAGGTATATTTCTTCTTCTCAAGGTGGGTTCAAAGACCCATTTCCCAAGCATTTAACCCTCTATAAGCCGAGCACCAGACCAGAGAAAAGCTTGTACCGATTGTATCACCGGTTTGTACCCGGCGGCACTGGTGATCGAACCCCGCACCTCCCGCATGCGAGGTGGATGCTCAACCACTTAGCCGCCACTGCGGTCGCCATAGTGATCTGCGCATGCGCACTTAAGGTACTCGGTGTACGGTAAGCGGTAGCGGTGGATGCTATGTTAAAGTGCCTACTAACTAATGGAGGTAAAACTATCCTAGCGCTTAGTTCCACGGTTGCGCAATGCGTTCCCACTAAATCCATAAAAGAAGTTGCAGCTTCTATCAATAATTTAATGTTGCGCACGTATCATGACCTTACTTCATTGCACTCCTCAATAGACCCTAGGTGAGATCTGGTTTCTTTTGTGAGGGAAAACTTTCCTTTCAAATACTTAAAAAGCGCCCTGTTCTCATTTGGATCAAGAGACATATATTAGGTTGGGGCAACCTATAAAGACTGAAAAATATAAGGCCTTGCTTGCTGGATCAAGGAACAGTAGAGGCGTATTCGCAGTTTCAATCACCTTCTTCTACTGCCAACGAATTTTGCGTCTTTCAACTTTCAGTACATGGTTTAACAAGCCAACTCAAGCGAAATGGTAGCGAGGCATCTTACTCGGTGTAATGTGTGTGCTCTATACTTGCGACCATAAAATTAAGTACCATAAAATTAAAATACAAGGCGTACATGTCTAAAAATTTGAAATCTTGGTGCTGCTGAGGACGCTTAATGGCAGCGTAATTTCTAGTTCCGAACGTGAGCATCAGCGCCTCCTGTCATAAACGACAGATACAACTGTTCAGTAGATTGCCTTGCTGCGTCCGTGAAGCTGAGTTGTTGACCCTCGCCCCGCTGGCGCTATTGCTAAACAGTATTCAGAGAACTCAAAGGCTTGTATGCACATCCCAGTTTATCCGCACTCGAAGAACTTTACGCATGACAAACTCGAGTCTTGTTGAAAGGCTCAAAACGGGGTAGGCTGCTGCTGGAAAGTTTGCAACAAACTCGTCAAGCACTAATATTCCTCGAGCGAGATATGTCGCAATAGAAGTCGGCAAGGCTGTGCGGATGTGTTAACTGGATTTGTTGCGACACTTTGGTGACTCTGAGAATTACAACTGCTTCAGTTCTTTCCCTGACGGCCCACACTAGCAGTCAAAGGTGAATGGCTTTGCCTGCGGTCACATCTGAACATTGATTAGAGAAACAAAACTAAAATATTTTCAAATTCGTTAAGTGAAGCTATGGAAACATGCGACGGGGAGCTCTGCTTTGCAACGTATGAATATTAGTATTCTCTACAGATCTACATGAAAACATCCATTCATGATAGAAATCTAGAAACATTTATTTGACCCTATATTTTTTTTTTGTTGACCCAAAACGCACTACCCGATTGCACTCTCGTCTGGTGTCGTAGGTTTACTGGCCCTGGGTGGCCAAAAAGGAGCAGTAAGGTCTGAAGCATACAGAAGGGTACATCGTGGCATTCTGAGAGTGAGAGTGTTTCTCCATATCGGCAGGCAGGAATGCAACATGCCATAAAGAACGCAACCATTCTTCACACATTTTCTTGCTAAATTATGCATATATTATTCAGAATAATAAGAACGCTTCCTCTGTGAGGCAGTTATCAGACAGCACGTCACGAATTATGTTTGTGTTAAGGTCACAATTGTTTTATAAAAACATTTCGCGTGTCATTTGAAGTGATTCTGATGGCTACTGATGCTGTTATTTAGCCCGAATACATGAAAAAAGGCATATCATTGTTTTAAAGCTCATCAAGTAGTTTGTATACCATTGCTAGTTATGAGTGCCTGAAAGCAAGGAACGCCTACATTTTTTTATATCTCAGTACTCATTTCGATAAAAAAACCACTTTTCCGTATTCTTTGGACATATTCATTTGCTTAATAGCCTGCTTTCTTCTTGTCATCACTGCAGAAGTGATGCTAATCACATGACCTGCACTGCAATATTTCGATGTTGTGCAGGTGATGGCTAGCCAAGACAAAGGCGCACTGAACATTCTACGAATCACAATTAATTTCCAGTGCATGCATTTTGTGGCTATATTAGCTGTACATGACCATTCTACAAAAACGTCCTCAATGAACAGCACCCAGAATAGTTCAATGCTATAATAACTGTTTCGGTGGATAAATTGCTTCCACTCTCGTAGGTAACACGGAAACTATCGCGGGTTTCGGCTGCATCGGGGTCCAATCAGTAGGAAGTGTACTTCGTGCTCAATTCAGCCGATGCTTTAGCCCCTGAAGAGCCATTCATTGCGCCCAACTAAACGGCTGACTGAATCCCACAGAGCAATGCGTCGTTTCTGCGAACGCCAGCGCCATCAATCAGCTGTCCGCAATTACGCGTGCCATGCAGTGCGAGCCACCAGCGGCATTATATTCGTCCTCCCCCTCGCTGCGAGGCAAGTGATGCGAAAGACGGTTCATTAAGCTAACACGAAGCTCTCTGTCTTCGTCTATGGCGGGGCAGAAGGGGGAGGCCGGAAGCTTGGTTCAGTCTGTCTGAAAGTGGGTAAAAAAAGGAGGAGCAATGCACGCGGACACTAACACACACTCTCGCACACGAGCACGCGCGCGCAAGCCCGCACGCACGCGCACGAAATTTATTCGTGCCTTTGTCGCACAGTTGGATTAGTAGAATCACCGAATTTAGTCGATAGAGATCCGCAGCTGGAACCGCTGAAGAGGCGAAGCGGGTAAATTACACTTGATTCAAATCGAAGATGTTGAGCACAAATGCGCAAAATTGTGCTTAGTAAACTTAGTGTCTGCCCATTTCTATATAACAGAATTGGCTTTCGCATTGCATCTTTATAACCGTGCTGTTTTAGAAGCGGGGACCCTGTAGGACAGGAGCGTACTTATTTCGTTTCTTCGAGAAAAGGCGCTTTGTGCCTTGGTATAATAAGAACTTAGGTAATCTTAGGCAAACACCGGTAGCCGGGGAGAATTTCAACTCATACTCAAATTGTTTGTTGCAAAACTCGCTGGTGTGTTTGTGTGTTGAATTTATGTGATAGTGTGGATCCGCTATATTAATGCGCCGTGAAAAATCATGCTTTTTTGATGCAGGGCAATGTCGTCTGAATTTTGTAGAAAATAATCAACAATTTTGTTTTCTTTAAAACGAGAACAGCAGCTAATCATGTTATTACAAATCGTGTTGCAATTTATCGTAGGAGCTCGCCTAGCGTGCAGACTGCAAACGCGTAGCCCAGGTGTATCGAAGATTCAGCTAACTTGGAAACATTTAATTATTTCAGCAAGAAAACGCATCATATAAACTAGCTCCAATAGAAGAAAAACTGCTCTTCCTAAAAGCTGGATTGTATGGAGGTCCAGGCCGATGCACCAATTCTGGTGGCTGAACGAATGCTGCTAGGTTGTTTAATATAGAAACTTTCTGCAAAAGACTTCTTGTCTGTGATATTCTTTGAATGAAATCGCGGCAAATTTTTTCGGATGGATAAAGCCGCTGCTGTGATTATATTCAGAGCTTAGTATTATTTTTGATATCGCGTAGTAAGTTTTCACAATGAAAAACGAAATTGTGCAATTGCGCACCTGCATTCTATTGTTAAGTCAAAATATCACTGTTCCAATAACAAAAAAGCTTATTACCAAAATATTCAACCTTGCAACTGCATAATCAATACTGTTCATGGAAAGTTGCCGCTGATTTTAGGCATGAATTATATACCACAATGCCATAATAAACAGACCTCGGCTGTTCTTACTGTAGTGCTTCTTTGGACAAGAAATGCTTAGTACCTCTCGAAATGCTACAATCGGGCGCAGCGGGTTCGTATTATCCTGGTCATTTGTTTTCATTAAAGATCACGTCTTGTGGCCAGTCGAAATCTCGAGGTAGCGCTAGCATCAGTGATGTGGCCAAAAAAGTTTACTTCGAAATGCACTCCCTCTTACTCAATTTTCATCTGACACGGTGACAGTGTCTAGTATAGAAACATAAGAGTGAAAGCAATGCACTATTTGCATTTATTCTTTATGAATATCCCTAGTCTGAAACTTCCATCGCCGGTTGAGCTAATAAAGGTTGACGCTTGTGAACCTTCTGTGCTGGTAGACAGCGCCGTGCAGTCAGAACACGCAGCGCTGATCTAGAGAATAATTTCAAGTCGATGATAGAGCATCTCGAATTAAGACAAGAAATTTCAAGTATCTGTAGCATAGTGGAAAGAACTGATAACGAGTGGTTTATTCGAGACATTCCTTGGACCGTAATTGAAAGTTCACAACCGGTGGTATTAAAGCCAAAGGAAGTGGCGAGCTTCTCAATGGCGTAGGGATAGGAAAACCATTTGGCGCAAAATGGCGGCACTTGGAGACTACTGACGGAGGCTTTTTGTTTCAGCCGTGCACATAACGCGCGTTATTAATGAAGAAGAGGTAGCTGCCATGAACCTCCGACTTAAGAACGCGAGCGCACTCTCAATGGTGTTCGAAAGCATTTCGCAATAATCAATTGTCATCTTTCTTGCTGATGGTCTCTGGCTCGAACAGATTCAAGGATATAAACTGGCACGGAGCAGCATACCAAAATGTTGAAAGCAAGCAGTTCTGCTCCTTTCTGCTTGCTTCTTACGATTGCTTGCCAGAAGATGATATTCTATGATGATTCATGTGTTCTGATTGAACTAAAAGGAGAGAAACTATAAGAAATGACTGGAAATTTTGCTGGTGAATTAAAGACTGCTAGCCATGGTGCATCCTGTGTACAGTTCTGTCTGATTTTTAGTTATTTTTTTACAATAGCAGAAATTACATGATTCCAAAATAGATTTTGTCTACCAGTCATTTTATAATGAGTGTCTATGTTGGTGACGGCGATATCAGACAAAACTTTGTTAGTGAATTACAGAACTGCTATGTATGAACCACTGTTGCGCCAATCATTAGCAACACTAGCGCGTGTACGACACGTAACACAGTGCTTTTTTCTTTTGCTTTTATCCGTGTCTTTGCGTGGAGCATGCCGTGAATACAACGCTACCGATTCGAATGTTGATAAAAGCCGATACTAGGCGATAAGGAGAGAATAAAAGATTAGCCCCTCCCCCCCCCCCCCCCTAATAGGAAAAAGAGGCTTACCCGGGTGAGCCATGGCCAGCAAGCAGAGCGAAGCAAAGACAAAGCCAGCTCTCGATGTCGGCTTGATCCCCATGATAACTTCAAGTGGCAGTCGGAGGAAGAACGGTAATCCGTCTGGAGCCCTACGCGGGCACGACTAAACGACTCAGGGGTATTAGCAGTCTGCCCAGAAAGAAAAATACAAGTGAAGCAATCTTGTCTGCCAAGCTAATCCAACGGCACTAGTGATGCTTCACTCACACCACGTTCATATCCACGCTTAGCTAACGAATAAGTATCCCGGTTTTTCAATGTGAAATGAAACTCAGGGCACAAGATCACGATCGCAGTTGGCTATTAGGGAGTCAATAGCAAGGAAGTTGTAATCCAGAGTTCAGGCACAGCACAACAGTATCGTAGTCAATAGAAATCCACTTGCCACTATCTTATGAAATCCTTGTCATGCCATCATGTCCGTTTCATTCAAGAACTAGGTGATGCGGTCCGACAAAGTGTGCACTGATCACACCGACAGTTGTGCAGGCAGAAAGTTGTAAGGACACACAGCACAAATGATGTATTGGAGGTACAAACACTGGAATACTGTCACTGTACTTGCGTGTTTATAGTGAACTGCCTGGAATAATTATGCTCCCTAGACTCTGTCATTCCCCGATGTGCTAGTAATGAACACCAGCATCGTCGCTGCTCAGTGCTTCAGGTCGGCAGAATACACACAATCCACAGTTCCTAAAGCTCGCGGATGGCACCAACAAGGCAGTGCATTTCGGGGAACATAGAAAATTAAGAAGGCCAAATACAGTCCACTGACGGCACCTCTAACGACGACGGGGAGATACGACGGGAGAAACTAACGGTACACTCGATGCAACCGCAGAACGCGGCGCCGTCAAGCTTGACGCGGTGGGCAACCGCAGACACGAAGCAAAGGAAGCGCAGCCTCAGGTCGGCGCACGTCAGCCACTCGCGGCTTCACAGAGCCGACTCCCGGAACGCGAGCAGCGAGCCGGCGTCCAACTGCCGCGCGCCGCCAGGAGCGCCTCTAGGCTGCGCGGCCTCCGACAGAAACCACGTGCGTGCGTGGGGCGCGCGCGCGCTCCTTCCCTCCTTCCCTTCCGCCCCCCCCCCCCCCTCAGTTGCAACTTTCCAGGACCCATCCAGAGCTCCCCTTCCGCCGCCCTCGCTCTCTCCCAAAGCCTTTCAAAGCGGCTGCTCTGATCTCTCCCTCTCCTTCCCTGACATGTCGGGAAAAAGGGAGCGTATCGTAAAGACGACAGCGGTGGTCCGGGAATCTTCCCTTCCGCTCTTTTCAGGATCATGCTCTGACGTGAAAGAGCTGAAAGAGAACGGCGCAGCGAAGGTGACTGCGAAAGCCAGGAGTTCCGCAGTTTTACTCTGCTAGTATAAACTCGGGAATGAGTTTTCGGATGAAGTCCTGTTTTCTGGTGCGTTGTTTGCGAGTGCGCGCGATATGCCTTAGATGGTAGTTATTTAAAAGCTGACACTGGGAAAGCAGCAAAACACTTGATATTTCAGTGGAGTTCTTATTTGCGCCTAATTGCTTTTTTTGAGATTTCACGTTTATAGGGTCTACCGAAATTGGTATCTTTGAGAAAAAAAGAAGCCACTAGCACTGCAATGCTCCGGAGAATACCGTTTTGGCCGAAGGTGAGGTGCGCTACAGGTCGCCTGTCACCCGTTGAAAGATCATGACCGGAAGTTTTTGACCGTGTTCTTCGTTTTTCTTACAGAAGCAAACAAGTTCCCGCACAATTCTAATTTGCTGTCGGTGAGCCTGCATTGTAAATCTGGAAGTGTACAAAAATATTTTCCCAGCGCCGTTAATTTTTTTGCGGTCCACTGATTTTGCTAATATGCGCATTTTTTATTTTCCAGAGGATGCCATGACACAAGTCCTTCATATAATATCACTGCTTTCGTAGCCTGTGTGTTGGAGGAGATTTTCAGCAATATTGCACACAAGTTAATAAATAAACAAAACTACAGTTTGTCAATTAGCTCATGGAAGCAACAAAACGATCTGCAGCAAAATAAAACTCAGAAATGCTGCTTGCGGGAATAGTGGCGTCATAAGAGCGGAAAGATGGGACCAAAAATAAAACATACCCTTAACGCACACAAGAAGGTTATTCTGTGTTCCGCTCCTACATTTCAAGGTGAACCATCTAAAAAAGGTGCTAACGTAACGGCAGCTAAAGCGCTGTAATCCATATGAAAGGCGTGCTAAAGGGATGCAAGCTCTTTTTTCTTGCTTCCTCACGGCGAATCCATGAATAGTTACTAAATAAAAGAGTAAGAAAAAAAACGAACATCTCGTGAAGGCGTAATTTTTGAAAACAGAAGTTGTGCTGATTTCTTTTTCTAGCAATAAAAAAAATCTTGCTGTCATGGCAGAGTTTATAACGCCCCGAAGCCACACATGGACTCTGAGAGACGCCGTAGTGAAGGGCTAATGGTTAATTTTGACGAACTGCGGTTCTTTATCGTGTGCTGACGTCGTACAGCACGCGTGCGCCTTTACGGTTTCACCTAGCTCTAAACCCGCCCGCCACGAGTGGGAATTATCTTGAGTCTTCCGGTTCAGTAAAAGGGCGCACTGTTCACTGAGCCGCTGCGACAGGTCAGTTTATGCAATAAAATGCTACTGTTACTGTCTAGCGATATGCTTTGTCTCATGCATGTGCCTATACCCGCGACCGCTTCCAGATCAATAAAAATTGATACTGGCCTAGCCCTGCTAGGCCAGGATATACGTAGTGTAGGCGCGGCGACATCTGGTTCGGAAGAGTTAATAAATGAAAGGCGCGCATTCACTCATCATCATCATCATCAGCCTGACTACACCCACTGCAGGGCTAAGGCCTCTCCCATGTCTCTCCAATTAACCCTGTCCTTTGCCAGCTGCGCCCACACTAGGCCTGCAAACTTCCTAATGTCATCCGCCCACCTAACCTTCTGCCACCCCCTGCTACGCTTGCTTTCACTTGGAATCCACTCCGTTGCCCTTAAGGACCAGCGCTTATTTTGCGTTCGCAGTACATTCCCTGCCCAAGCCTATTTCTTCCTCTTGGTTTCGACTAGGATGTCATTCACACGCGTTTGTGTCCTCACCCACTCGGCCCGCTTCCAGTCTTTTAACGCTACACCTATCATTTTCCTTTCGATGGCTCGCTGTGCTGTCCTTAACTTAAGCTGAACCCTTTTCGTTAGCCTCCACGTTTCTTCCCCGTAGGTGAGTACCGATAAGTTAAAGCTGTTGCACACTTTTCTCTTGATGGATATTGGTAACATACTATTCATGATCTGAGAAAACCTGAAATATGCGCTCCACTTCATTCGGCTACTTTAGCTATCTTATCAATATTGCTAATGACATTGCCCTCCTTGTCTCTTAAGATCGGGTTTTTCACTATGCCTAGTTTCCTCTTCCCCGCTTTTAAGCTACCTCCGTTCTTTAGAGCATGCTCGATTCTCTCCATATTAAACTTCTTTATGTCGGATACCTTGTGCTTATTTATTCTGCGCCTTTAGTCACGGTTAAATATCGAGCCGTCATGGCGGAGTGGTAGCGTCTCCGCCTACACGCCAAAGGCCCTGCGTCGATTCCCAGCTTCGACACAGGGCTTTTTTATTCACCTTTGTGGCGTAACTGCTCCTCGCGCATGCTCAGCACGGCTCTCCAGGATGCACGCGAAACTGGTCAACCTCGGCCAGTGTAGCTTACGCTTCAAAATGCATTTTATGTGGGGAATGAAGGAGGAGGGAAACAATTTCATTGTTCTCTACAGAGTGAAATGCTCGGGACGCAGCATGTTGCACGTAGCCATACTGCCCGCAAGAGGTGTAAACGAAAACAGCCTCTCCCTTTTACATCCCGAGGCTATCAACAGCGCCTGAAAAAGGCCGCCCCGCTGTTTCGCCGTGTCGGTATCAGCCGCGTATCTGCCTGAAGGGTGCGTATTGCACACAGATATCTGCCTCGTTTAACATTCATACCTTTGCTACAGGAGTTTTCCCAACATAATACACCCAGTGAACTCATCTACCAACGGGTTGCAAACAGAACTCACAAACCGTCTCTCCAAGTTCATCGTTTAAAGTCACTCCTTCCACAGTCCTACTGTCAGCTCACAGACAATCGCCCCACTGTTTCCTCGTCAGTATCAGCCGCATACCTGCCTAAGGGTTCATACTGTACACGGATGCATCACATACAGCAGAGAGGGGAGTTACTGCCTTGTATAGTCCCTCCCTTCCGCATCTCAACTCTCGCGCGACATATATCGCGGACACGTGCACTCCCCTGGCAATGGAACTTAAAGCCATTTACAATGCTATTGATTCCCTTCCGCTCATTTCCACATTCAATACAGTTCACGTATACACCGACTCCCTCGCCGCGCTTAAACAGCTTAAGGCTGTTCGGTGCACATCCAAGATTACACAATCAGTTCATGTGCTGTGCGCAAAGTGCCCATGACCTGTCCACATACACTGTATTCGCGGCCATGCTCAGGATCCGCATAACATTCAAGCGGATGCTATGATTCACCTAGAAACATCAGCGGACACATCAGACGACCCGCCACCTTCCCCTCTTCCCCCAGATCCCCTTTCGTCCTATGTTTCCGGTTCCCAAGTTCTGCGCCAGCGAACACGTGCTCTAATTCCTCCGTGTTCGTACTCTCTCTCCGTAGTCTTAATCGGTAGGAGGAGTTATCCGTGCGCCGGATTCGGGCAGCGGTGGCTCTGACACCGTCTGTCCTTCATCAGTGACGTGCAAAATTTGTGCCAGCAACTGACAGGAGCCCTCAATGTGGTGCTACACCGGACATTTGTGTTGTGCAGCACTTTTTGTGGACGTGCCCAGCGACGGCTGCTAATAGAAAACGGCTCTTCTGGGAGGTGAGCCTGCGGTCGAACTGCGAACGCGGCTATGTGAAGTGGACTATCGAAACTATCGCTAATGGACTATTGGAAGTGGACTCTTTCATCGGCAACCTCTGCGACTACCTCTGCGTAACGGGTCTTCACTCCTTTTAATTTTCTATCTCCTGCATTGCTTCCCCGTTTCTCAGCCAATGCCTCATGGCCCACTTTTTGAATAAAAAAAAGGCGCATAACTTCTTTACCCCAAAATAATTGGGAAGGGTTAGACCCGAGGTCGTTAAATTCATACGTTCATGAATTCAAAGCAAGATAATGACAGCAAAGATTTTTTCCTCGTCCCATATGCCGGCTGGGGTTCAGTGCCGGGATATTGGTTTTGATTATATGGGTAGCACTTGCTTTAAAGGAAATAACCGACAACAGTTACTCTTCTTAGCAACGTTAGCTAAGCGTTACCTAGCGTGTCGGCTGGCGGGCAGATGAAGAGTCCTGCGGCAGGCTCTCTAGAAGTGTGTGGCTGCAGACAGTCAGTTCCCGGACCGTCATGTTGGGCTGCAGTTTGCGAGCTAGTCATGGACTCCAACCTTAAGCGACTTTGAGTCGTGAAGGGCCACCATCCTGAACACGTACACGGCTGTGAGATTACTTGCGGTGGCTCTCCCTCGTTTCTGCCGTGGCTGGCACAATTCGCATCATTACAGTTTGAAGGCTTCGCCTTCCATGGAACGGGTTCCGCGAGTCGTGGTCTCGACCGACGAGTGACGCACCCACAATCAGTGCCAAAAGACTGGTTTTTCCCGGACCAAAACAACGCTTCAAAAGAATGAAAACAAAAAACAGGCGCTAAACCTGAGCACGGCAGAACAAATAAACAGACTCGGAAAAGCAATTAAAAAGAACTACACTGAAGATATATTAAGACGCGGATAAGCACAAGCGGTAGCGATGAGGGCTTGCAACGCTACATAAAACCTGGCTGCTTGCGTAGCAGCCACTCACGCCCAAGGGCTATTCCATCCTTGCAGATGCCACTTCCATCTGCGCTCTTCATCCCGGTACGGTGCCGCCCCGCCGTCCAAACGCATCCTGCTGACTCGTGCTGAGCGCCGAAACCGTGGCCATGATCTAGCAACGCTCCCGCAGGAAAATCCCCCCGCGCACCGCTTCGCTGGCCTTATCAATGATTCCTCGCAGCAATCGCCACATCTGGCGAGCAACTGTTCGGTAATGCGCAGTTGCGCTGCCTGCGCGCGCATATAGATGACTGCAAGATAGCGCGCGCATTTCAAATGGCTGAAAAATGGGCTGTAGAGCCCTACAAGTTTCACCTTCTACCACTTTTCATGTAAAAGGTACGTTCGAAAGCATAAGTCGAATATGCCTTAATATTTATCAGTGACAAGCTTAACAACCTGTTCGCCTGCTCAGCATAGGCGCCTACAAGCTAGCAAAGCAATTATTCATAAAATATTAGGCCTAACTCTTCCTGGCTGATTTGCCGTGACGTTTACCACATCAGCTTGTACGGTGTATAACACAGCGTTCCTGACTTCGCTAGATTGACTACAGTGTATAACGTCCCGTTTACTACAGCCATCAACCCATGATTCTTCGACATCAATTTTAATTATGACGCAGCTGTGGAATATTGTAAGGTACTGTTATAAAAATATTGACGGTGATGGTTCATTGTTACAATACATAGCAATGTTTTTCTTTCAACGTTTCTTCATCGCTCACATCAAGTAGTTAAGTCTGCCAAAAGAACCAACTGGGAATATTTTTGACGGTAGAAAATACATTAATAGCAAAAAAATGCAAGCCTGCCAAAGAAATGTGAGCGGAATTAGTGATAGCTATATGAAAATCTTGCAATACATTAATATAAAAAGCGTTCATAAAGAGATTCGGATTGAAAAATTCGCATCTCCAGAATTTTGTGAGTATATTCATTGCTCTAAGTTCGCATGCTCCCTGTTCTGAAACTGGCGATGCCCTACGCTTGAGCCAAACAGCAGCAACCAAGTGGCCAGCGCTAGTGGACTGGCTATCGTTTCATTTGACAATTAACAGTTCGAACGTCATCGACCTCTCCCTCGCTTCACTCTACCGAATGGCCGCCTGGGCGCTTGACAAGAGGCGCCAGAAAACAGAGCCGTGTCTGTGCACTTGTCTCGTCCTTTGACCCCTGCGCTGCTCAAAAACAATGTCACACCAACTTGCCCAAGCTTCTACAGTACCAGAAAACTAAGTAAGGGCTGCGCTAATCTCAGAAGAGTTTGGCTTCTCCTAGGAGGCGAGTCGATTGGTCAGCCTGACGCCTCTCTTATCTTCTGTCGTTGACAGCTCCTGAAGGACGTGAAAACTCATCTTGGAATCAGTAAGCAGCTTTCAGCGATTTTCCCATGACGGCAGCGACTGAAAAGAGTTTCAAGGCATCCAAACGATGCCGCTCTACGCGCCTCTTACGCACCTGTCTGGTGAATATCTCGGAGGTCGAAAGGAGTACTCACGAGCAAACTTTTAGAGGAGCATCCGGCAGATGAAACCACCCAGGTACTATCATATCAGTCTTTTAACAGGTCTAGTTGATAAGTAAGGATCGACTGATCCGACGCATAAAGCAGTATGTATACGAAGGATTAGGAACGCAATGTTTTTCACATATTTCCACCAAGATGAGCTGTTGGTCACTGTACAAACTCGCCTACATGTTTTCTTGCAAACTTCAAACAATAAATAGATACCAGCTTTTTTCTTTGTGAGTTTTCGCATGTGCTTCTTGCCTCCGTCGTTAAATGTATCGGTTTATAAGTATAGATGCTACACTTACGCCCATATGTGCACGGTGGAGAATGCCTAGAACATCAGAAAGAAATTCGCCTTCTATTTATATTCAGCTTCCATGAACATATTTGCAAAATATTAAAACATAACGCATAGCAGTGAGCGCAGAATGGCGTCGTAAGTTGGCTAGTTGTTTTTTTTTCAAATTTCTACAACCCACTGTCTCTTCATACAATGTCTTCCGCCTAAGATTTTACACAGTTTTTTTAAAAAAGGCTTTTTCAGTTACAAGAGCGCTTTTTTCGGCTTAGCATTGTCAGCGGTGCAGAACATCAGAGTATAACGAAGACGCGCTTAGTAGCAGGTCAGTTAACTAATACTGTATAGTTAACTTTTTAACTATTGCTGTTAGGCTCCTTAATTATGAACAGGCGTGTTTCCAACCGTAACATTACATCAGTTTATTTATTTAAAAAATAGGGCTACCCTCGGCGCTGTGGACCATCAAATTTTGGCTATTTCAGCGATATACGTGCACTGGAGAGGTTGTGTTGCGTGCAAATTTCTCAAAACCGTGTATATTTTAGAGCGATGCAGCCAAAATTTGTTGGGCCACAGCGCCGAGGGTAACTGCGTTTTCGAAATTCTAAAAAATAATACGGATATTTTTTCCTGCAGGCTACAGAGCTCTCAATAATTAAGGAGCCTAAAAGCAATAGATCACAAGCCAATCATTTAATATTAGTTAACAACCTTGCTAGTAAGCACGTCTTAGCTGTATGCCGATGCACTTCACTGACAATGCTTGGTTGAAAAAAGCGCTCTACTAGCTCAAAGACCCTATTTTTAAAACTGTGTAAAATCTTAGCTGAAACACCCTGTATAATGCACCCACGTGTTGGGTTTGGGAATGGCTATCGTCTCATTCCTTCGGGAGCCTTGTGAATATCGCACAGGAGCTAAAGCAAAAGAAAATTGATTAAGAGCACATAATGCGCGTTCGCCACGTTGACTAGTAACGCGCGTCCTGTCTGGAAGAATACTACCTCGCGAAACAAAGAGAAAGCAAAATCAAGAACGAGGTCAGTACGTCCACGAGAACATATTTATTCGGGTAAGGCTTTTGGAGAGCCACCTAGGTATACTACGCAATGAATTACAACGTAATGCAAGGCAACACTACACAATTTCATTGTGCGTGAGATACAGGGAGTATCTTCGCCCACGGAAACATCTAGCCTTTGTGGGTGGTGCACATGTTGTTATTTGCCAAAGTTGGACAAGAAAGGCCTCCGACAGATAGTGGAGTTCACTATAAACGCACAAGTAGAATCAAGGTTAAAGAGAAGCAAAAGTAAAAAAGAGCGCAGCGTATATTCTGAACAGAAAGGAGTAAAAAGAAGGAAGATGTACTATAGCGCACACCCTTATATGATAAACAGAGTGCCTTAGAGGACAGCTTACTTCAATCTTTACTCCTATATAAAGAGGTATTTTTGTTTAATATGTATATTTCGATTCCTCATTACTTTACTTCTTCAGAACACGCTCAAGATGTCCTTCCTGCAAGAAAATCAGGTATGAGTGTCCTTCGACATCAAACGCTTAATTCACATGAGAAAGGCTGCTACTTACCCCACTCGGCTAATGAGCCGAACATCTTCCGAACCTGAAGGTGAACACGAGTGATAATATGAGAGCAAATATGAGGTAGAAACTTGCACTAAACACGAAAGGGAAATTTTCTGAAATATTCAAAGCTTTCTGTACGAATGGTATCCAATAGATAATTGGATTGAGTGACAGCCACCTCAGTAGCCCATTCAAAAGGCCCGGGTTTGAACGCCCAGGTCTGAGCTGGTCAACCCGACCTCCCATTACTCGAGAATAGAAACTTGTATTATATTCCGGCGGCAGCACCTCTTTACATTTCCACAACATGTGATGGTAAGTGGCTGTTTCGTCACATAGTATAGATTCCAGGTCGTAATCACCGGGATAGAATTTTGATAATAAGTAAACAGCCATGAAGAATAGCCTCAGGACTCGCCTCCAAGTGCTTTCCTGCTCCTTATATAAGCTTTTGTCTGGAGAGGGGAAGATACAGGAGAAAACAGCTTCCGCCCAAAGCGGGATTCGAACTGGCGGGAGCTTTGCCTTCCACTGCTTTAGATCGCTCGACCGTTGGCGCAGCGCCTCGCGCCGCGTGCTTCACTGGTAGCCTCTCCCGCTCAGCTTTGGATATCGTTGCCTTCCTCATCATTGATTCCCTTTTTTGCATTTTGAATGTTTGAGAAGGCACCCAAAAGAAAAATTATTTTGAAGAAAGAAAACTAGCAGTAACTGTAGCACTTTTCATAGTGAACCTCAGATGCGCATTGAAAAAAGGGTGATGGGAATGAAAGAAGAGAGAAATAAGTGCAGCAGTGGAGCAATCCGGGTTAAATTGGACCACCTGGGATTTGTTATCCTTGTCTTAGATCGCACAGTGCATGGTTGTCTTTCGCATTTCGGCTCTCCCAAAATGTGGAAGCCTCGAATCAGAGTTGATTCTACCTCCTGGGTCTTAATCGCCGAATGCCTTAACCTCTAAGCCGCCGTGGTGATCGCCACTGAAAACCGAGCGAGCTTCCGGGCGCATAAGACCACGAGGGTGACCTTGGACTAGGGTGGTGCCTTGGACTAGGGGCGCCAACCACGCTCAGCCTGGAAGACTTCGGCAGTCTCCGGGCACGCAACCAAACCTCTCAATTGGAACAATAAAGTTTACTCTCTCTCTCTCTCTCTAGCGAACCAACTCACCAGCATCGGTGCGTGCCATAGAAGAAGTGGAGAAAGCGCGTGCTACAGAGTATGCTGGGAATTTTGTAACGGCCGGACGCCTCCGCGGCCGCTCGCTACACAGGCACGTCGACGTAGCTGCAATAATTAATGTGACCATGTCCGTGCAGTTGACCGCAAGCGCGACCTGTAAGACCGGCAGGTGATGACACCACGTCTTCTTCGGAGAATGGCGCAGATCACTCGAGTCTAAACAAACTAAAGCGACGAATTTTAGCGAGCGCGTTGTCGCTCGTATCGAAAACCTGAGAAAAGTGGATGATGAAGGAGGCTGCAAGACTCCAGTGTGACTACCATTGATCTTTCCTGGAATTCGCCACACCTTTCCTTAAATGCTTTTAGTGCTCACTTCAACTCTCGACGCTGAGAAAGACTATATTATTTTTACAAAGTGCTTAGCAGCCCGTTTGATATCAAACGGCCACAATCATAATATAGGTCTGCCAATATGACCGAAGACTCGTGTTTTCTTTAATACAAATAATGAAAACTCATTCACATTAATTCAAAGGTAAACCTTCGGTTTCATATCGGCCGGTACGATAACGTTTTTGTGGAGGCGATATCTAATAAGCGCCATGTAAATGTAATTCGAGGCGCGCGAAACAACCCTAGGGAGTCAAAATTTATGTGGTTAACTTTTTAATTTAATTTTTATGGGTAACTCGACATAATCTCAAAACGATGACTAAGTCCTGGCAGTTAAAGTTCATTCACAAAAATTCAAAAAATAACTAGTTCGTTCTTTTGGGTGGCTATTCTCTGGAGCACGCTGAAGATGACAAGAGAGGCATGGCGGGAGCGAATGAAGCACCTATAACCCTTGAGCAAGAAAACAGAGATTTCATTGCGGCGACAGGTCTCTATTTCAGTCAGATATTTCTTGCTGCCTTCAAGCCATGCTCAATCAATTTCTGATTTTCTCGCAGCGCAGTTTTGGCCTCAGTTTTCGCGCAGGTTTGTCGCTATCCGGCTGTCATGAACACCTGGTGCATTTCATCTCAGCTTCGCTCGCAGTGGTATGAGGGTCCGGTCACCCCTGAAGGCAGAGGAAGAAAACAGTAACTCGAGCACTGCAAAAAACTCTATGTAGATAGGCTTCGGCCAGCGATGCTGTCTTTGCTGATATAGTTTTCATGATTGAATAGAGTTCTCGGGATAAGGAAGAATTTTTACGCTTTTCGCTCACTAACTTCCTCTCTAGGGTCTGTCCGTAATAGCCTTGAGGAGGAAAGCAATAGTCGTGCTCGCGAATAAATTGAATCCTGCGAAATGACTGCCCATTGCGCGGCAACAAAAATGGAGTGCTGCCTTGTGTTTGCCATTCGCAGTGTATCATATAGCAAACCCTCGAATCTCTGAATGAGGGGAGGAGAAAATTGGATGCCTAGTGTAATATCCACTCGAAATGTGCATTAGAAGGAATAGATCGCTTTGGTTGGCAAGCATAAACTGAAATGGCTATGGTGTGCGAAGTTATGACATCGTTTGTGTCATATTGCGCCAGTCCGTAATGTAATGTGAGAGGCGTGGTAATCAGTTCCTTACGCAGCCCTATGGGCAGGGCTACGTGTAAAAGCATATTTGTGCGCTTATGCCAAGGGACGAAGTAAAAACACGAACTTCAACACACTAGCCACATTTCGAAAATTGCGCATAAAATGAGTGCAGGTTTCCTGAAGGCTAGCACCTCTCCTGTCAAAAACATGCTTCCCGTTCTGTGTAGAGAATTATTATAACTTAAGCAGAGCAAGTTTACTTTCAAGCGGTGACAGCCGCTTTATCCCAGTTAATAGTTTATCCTGTCTACTCTTTATGTCCAGGCCAAGAAGTGGCAGAAAAACTGCCTTTCGCAGCGCTATTTTGATACTTTCTGAGGTGCCATCTGATTTTTTTCTGTTTAGACTTTAAGGGGAGTGCATACGTAATTATAGCCAAGTTCTAACGAAAGCAAACGCGAAGCACTACAGGAACCCAGCAAAGCAGAGATTAACACTACATTATTAATGTCTCTCCTATGTCTAAGACCTATTCTGGCTTTTTATTTGTCTATGAATTACCAACTAACTGAGTCAGTCACCCTTGAAAGTCACAGCTATGACAAGAAGGCTCAGTATTCTATACGTTCTGGTTAGTGCACATTATCTACTTTTTAATTCGCGCAGATTGCACATGAAACTGCGTTTCATAAGTATTAAGCGCCCTAATATTAGGCATGCCCCCACCACTGAAACTCATGAAAAAGCTGGCGCTGCTCTCTTAACTTTTATTTCTAATAAATATTTACTTCACTGCAACTTCAGTTTCAGTTTTCGGAACGCCCGTGTTCCAAAGAATGAAGTCTGTTTCATAATGTTCTGATTCTTGGCTTTCCGCTTTGAATTTAATATTTAGGTTTTGCTGTAACCTCCTTAACTCATTAGATTTCGCAATCGCAGATATCAAGTACCTTTTTGATATTTTTTTTTCAGCGTGGAAGCTGTTTGTGCGAGTGAGAGCACCACTTGAAAGCTTGAGCGAAGACAAAAAGAAACCACACTCAGTGCCGGCTTATGTGTCGCTTATTGTTAGCCGTTCGTCTTTTGGTCTCCATGAGACAGCTGTATTTGTAAATAAATAAATAAATAATAAAATTAATTTTCCAGCGATTATTTCATTCAAGTTTTTGTTCGTACTTCGAGTGCCTTCTACATCCCACTACTCTTCTTCCTGAAGAGCAACATTGCAACAGCTCTTTGGTGTAATAATCAGTTGGAACTTTGGGACACGCCTTCAGCTACCCACTCACAGATGTAGAACGAATTGTTCACACGCGGATGGGACACTTCTCTTTTAACTTGCCTTAGATTGACATGTAGACGGTGAGCTCTCCTTCGTGAAGAGAAACTTTTTATGGCACAGTTATTTCGCGACCCTCCATATTCCCGCGTGAACGGGGCCTAACCTGTCCGCTCATCATTTTTCTGCCCGTCGACGCAGGTGAAACTGTGCGCTTGTACAAAGAAGTCTATCCTCTGCTCTTCACTGGTGCTTATTCTTTAGACAGGGGCACGTGCCCCATTGCCCACACGCAAAAGAGGTGAAATTAGCCAGCATTCTTTATACTACTAGCTCTGTATCACAAAGATTTGACTTGTAGGGCACCGAAATAATACATGTGCAAGCTCACCTTGATATGGAAATAGTTCTTTCGTATTTGCTGACGTAGGCAAAAGCCACAAAGAATACTGGGCCCATCTGGGAACTCAGTAGCGGAAAGCACAAAGAGAAGGCCCGTGCCGCTACAAGAACACCGTAATGCACTTCAAGCAGTAAAATAACCCAGGCGTCGCGCGTATTAGCCTGTATGACTGTTACTTGATTAAACAGCAGAGACAGGTTGAATCCAATCGGGGCGCACATTTTCCCTATAAGACTAAAAGAGTTCATTATGCCTCTAATCACGGGCCAGGAAAGTATATTGTGACTTTGACTGCCGCTTTTTTTTTACTGTACAGAGTACAGGGGCGTAATAGTAATTTTAAAACGCAGAAAACCTTCCTGACAGACAGAGCGACGGAGACATTGCAACACACGACCTCTTAGTCGTGTGTGCCGATAGCGCAGCTGAGCGTAAGCGCCAATGTTTTGAAAGGTAGTGCGTACCGCTGTATTAAATATGCCCTGAGGACAACTGGACAAAATTACTGTTCTGAGTGAAAACCCATTCTCTTTTTCTTCCTCCCTGTGATGACGTTTTATGTGCAACTGAGAAAAGGCACTTATATACGAGAAAACAGTATCTAAAAATAGCTAAGCCTGTCGACTCAACCTTACGACGTCCTTGCCTAAAAGGACAGGTTGCCGCCGCTAAAAGTGAGTGACGGTGTAGCGTAGCCGCTGGCATTTACCAAAGAATTGATGTCGCAGCAACCAGTTGCCATATCAGCCGATTGCGGTGACACGTGCCTTTAGTTTTTTAAGGCGCAAACATTACTCGCCCCATTAAGAGAAAATCTATGAGGGATTGTGTGTGTGTGTGTGGGGGGGGGGGGGGGGGGAGGTGGTTGGTGACACTGGATGGTTCCCATAAACGATGGCTTCCGCAGACAAACTGACAGGTGGCTGTTAAATTAATCTCTGGTCGTGCGAGGTTGCTCGGGAAGAGGAACTTGGATCGCACAAGTTCCACCGGTGGCAGCACAGCCCATCCCAGGGCAGCTGTGCACCGCTTAACCGCTGCGCAACTGCGTCAGGAGTAGCATGAAGACCACCAGGAACCTATGAATGTTGACAAAGACCGATTCTGCATATATGTGCATAACCTATTAGCTATTGCGTGATACTCCTAAGGCGAACCAGCGCGCCGATTAGAAGGTGTGCGGCGGCGTCGCGGGGTAGCCGGCTACGCAGAGCCATGCAGAGATAGAATTGCGAGCTGCGTGGCATTAGGTAACCTCACGCGTTGGCGGGTGGTGACTATGTTCACGAAGTGAGCAGGAGGTCTTACGCCTTCTCACGCGTAAGCAGTCTTCAGTGCGTCTGCCGTTTTTTTTTTGTCTTTTAGTGGCTTAAGAAACTGTGTTTTCGGTGCGAGTAATTTCTTTGCAATTAGAACGCGATGGCCTATAGGTACACGTCAACTTCTTTTCGTCCTCATTTTCCTCATTTACCATTATATGTTTACCACGACACACACGTGTTTAATTGCTTTGTCGCTGGAACACCATTGTCGCATCATCGAGCAACACCCGCGGTTTTTCGCGCTATGAAGCGGCTTCTCGTGTCTCTTCCTCGACTTTGGCTTCCATAGCGTTCCTCCTTCCCTCTGCGTCCCGTGTGTTCGCGCACCGCTAGCCTTTCCTTCCTAAATTTGCCTGATGCGCTGTGTTCTGAAGATGGCGTACCTCTTCCTGTTCTCTGAAGAGTAAGCGTTCAGGTTGCTGGAAGGTACGGCGGTGCGGAAAGCTGGTTCCGGAAAATTTCATGCTAATAGCTCTCTATCTGTCACGCAAAACAGGCTCAACGCATTTAATTCACCAATATAGCTTAACATCCAGAATTAAATGAATCGCAGAAATGAACTTATTCGAGAGGAAATCTAATCAAGATCAGGGCACTTCTAGCGGCAGTTATTTCTCAGACAACGCGGGCAGATGCTCCATCATGCAATGTTGGTTTTCAGCGTCTAAAGCAAATCGACAGTAATATTAAACGAAAATTGACACAAGCGTGTTTCATGCGATATAATTGCGTTTCCTGAAGTTGTTAACGAAAGAAATTGTGGCAGTAATATTTGTTCGATTCTTTATTGCTGCACGGGGACCAAAACAAGACAGAAATCTCATCAAAAATTTTAAAATTATAACCTTTATCACTGGCAGTTATCACTGGCAGAAGTTGCCGCTCTGCAAAAGCGCATCCGCTGCGGAAAGATGCATGAAACTATTGTGGGAAATAAATGTTCTGAGCGACAGAAAGCCGCTTGTACATTCTATGAATGTTAGAATAAGGAGAAATTGAATTAAGGAGGAAGAAGGGCACCACTGTAAAAAGAACAGTCGTCATAGGTCACGGGAAACTTAAAACAAGAAACTTACGATGAAAGATGGCGGAGGAATTATCTTCTAGAAGTATCTGATTGCAGTTACGTTTGCAATGCAATTATTATATTGAAGAATAAAATAGATTGCTATACTAGAGATGTGCGCGCTATATATGTAGTAGTTCTACTGCAAAGTGCCCTGGCTAACCGTAAAAAGACTTATGAACGATCATGACTTAGACAAGCCCAACTAAAGAGCTCCTTGACTTGGTGGACGCACACATATAGAAATTCAGTAAATGATATTTATTTGTCTTTAGAATACTGTTTTAGTTATTTGCAGAGTATTCTATACCGCTCCGCGTTTTGTTTTCACTTCGTTTCCAATGTCTTAAATAGAACAGCGGAAAGCGAATTGATTCCTTCCCAACTAGATTCTGACAGAGCTGCACTTACTGCTGTAGCTCCATTACCAGTAATACGGAGGTATACAAAATAACAGTAATGGCGGCTAGATGTTTACTTGAAAAAAAAAGACCCGGAAAGACGTTGTTAGGCGAAGGCCCGGCGAATTGTGGAGTGCCGTGCTAAGCTTTACTTTATTAATTTGTTGTAGCAGCAGAAAGTTGTGGCATCAGTTCGAACAAAGTCTATCTTTGGCATTTTTGAAAAACGAAACCCAATTATTTTCGGCTGGACAGTCCAGTCGATGTGCGCATGGTCCGAACAAGTGAAACTGGAGCAACCGAACTTGCACTGTGTTGGTATAGGAAGAAACAAACTCAGAGCGAAGAACGTACTAAAACAAAGAAATGAAATTTGCTAGTACGTTGAACTCCTGTTATAAAAATATAGCTCGAAAAGTTCGAATAACGACCGCTCGTGTTGCCAAGAATGATTCGGATAAGAGAGCGGAGAACTGCATCAAAATGAGTACAACAAATGGCGAGACGAAAAATTCAAAACTTGTCTCTGCGACTGACATCTGCTGCAGTAGCAAAAAATCGCTTTATTAGGGAGCTCGGAATAACTGCACTGAACCGAAGACAAAACAGACAAGCTGGTACACGTGAGCACGAAATACTGCGAGACGGGATGGACGTTGTCTAAGAATATATAAAAAGGGCGTGCATTCCCGAAAACGCCTAACTTCGGTGCCTTTGTCCGTCGTGGCTTTAGTTGGCCCAGCGGAACAGGTCTGACCTAGACCAAGCTTGAGGTTGCTGCAGTGCATCACAAATCGATATATTATGCGTCGTAACTTGTTTACCATCCGAAAGCCTCGTTCGAGTGTCAATCTCGAAGAAGGGAAAGAAAAAAGCTTGACCTGCGCTGATAGAGAACGAGACTTGAATGCAAGTGGAATCAAGCGTAGAACTGGCCCTTATTCGGATACTTCTGCTGCTGGCTATGACGATGTTGATTGAAAAGAAAACAAAGCAGCACTTTTGACGCGGTGTGCAACGCGAGCTAAAAATGGAGAGCAGCTAGTACGAGACGGTAATTATTCCTTCGACCATTCTCGCATGACGGAATATAAACATTGCCTTGCACTGCATAGCCAAGAGACAGATATGAAGTTTCCAGCCACCATGAATACGTTTCGAACATAAGAAATGATAACCGGAATATGAGGCGAATATTTCGTTCCCGGAGCAAAAAGCAAATAATGCAGTGGCACGATAGCGCATGTTCGAAGCACGTTACTTCAACCAACATTACTTACTCCGTGTTTCTTTTTCGCTTGAAAGATAGAAAAAAAAAGAAAATATTTTTTATGATCGTAATGTCAGGGTTTTTTCTGCCGAAAAGTACGAGCAGATCTGTTCTTGAATAAAAAACACCCCCTGAGTGTCTTCGCAAATAAATATGTAGTAGGTTTTGAAAAGTCTCAGCATTTTCTTCCCCGAAACCAATGTAAGGTGGACCTCAGAATGAGAAAAAGTATGCATTTTTGATAGAGTACCTAAATTCTGTGAAGCGCACTTCTTTCCGGCGCAGTGCGCTGGTTTTATCATCTCTTCTTAAATTAAACCAACACGTCTTGCGAATATATTTGCAACTGCAACCTCCTGGCTGTATACCTTCATCAACAAAAATGCGACTGACTCCGTGCAATCGCATATTTCCACTGCGTCTGCCGCCATACATGCAGCAGCTTGCATGGCGGCAGCTGCAAGCTCATATTGTATAGTAGACACGGTCTTTATTAGACCTAGAAACCAACCAAAGAAGTAAAGAGAGACCTAATGAAGGACAGCTGAAGAACAGCCATGCAGATTAATACACAGGTAATCAAAGTTTGGTGAAGAAAATGGACTTCAGGTCCTTCGTTTCAAAGACAATGTGTTAACCCAGACAGGCTCTGTCCATCAGTGCGGAAACGCACATCTGGCTGAGAAGCTTAATATTCAAATTGTAATATTAAATTTATTCTGCCACCTAATGACCCGTTTGGTTTCCTGTTGACGATATTTCTGCTGGAACCGATAAAGTTAGGAAGCCGGTTTATTGTTATCGCCCTCAAGGAAAAATGGAGCGTGACCACTGCCGGGTTTTGCCCAAGGCACAGGCAGCGACTGACAGATGCTCCAAAGTAGTTAAAAATATTTTATCAAGGTTAGCAGCACACATTTATGAACAAATCGTTTCTTGTGAGATGGATGAGTGAATAACGAACGAGGGCTTTATGTGCAGAGAATTGGAAGGCTTGACTGCAAATCGATTTTGTGCTTGAGCAGAAAGAACTAGGAATTAACAAACATTTCGGGATGAGAGCCGTTTCTTTCCTGAAACGAGATTTTGGATGGTACAGTGCACTTTGCTGTTGCTGTGCTCAAGCGCACAAGGTCCAATGAAAATCACAGACTCAAAACACAAACTTAGACATAGCTGCCGAAAGGGGATTTCTAGCAGGCGCCTCCATAAAGAGAAGAGGTGGCAGCACGCATAAAAAAGTGATCAATTCAGGTTTGCACAGAACGGGCACAGTAGAGAACCGGCCTTACCAGTTCTGTGGTGGTAAAGGTTTTAGGTTTGCGACACCGTATTTGTGCGAAAGGAACCTCAAGTTTGCGCTATGACCATTATTCACTACCCCAAAGGAAGAGAAGATGCGGTAGGTTGGTAGAGCATGTAATCGCTGATGCTGAAAAGTGTTGCGTTAGCATAGAACTACGACATCTAGCCACCTTAACATATGCTCAGGACGGCAAAAGGATAATGACTGGCCTTTGTAGATAAACCTTCGTCAAGTATTTTCAACCTCAAATGGTTTCCTCTATAGCCAAGCACCCAAACTAACCGTAGCGAATGCACATTTTGTGGTTCCAAGCGTAGAGAAAATGCCTTCATCATATGTATGGCATAAATAAAGCAGTTGTCCTATTTACGCAAGGCCAAGAGCAGTGCCAAAGAAAAGACAATGAAGTTGGGGAAGCGGACAGAAAATGAGCAATCGAGGGACGGCGAGGATACCTGAGACCTGGTTATTGTTAGCAATCTTAGGTGTCCGTCGTAATGAAAACATCACCAAATCAAGTAAACTTGTGATTTACTGTTGAGCAGGCGGAAGAGCGGTAATCGTCCGTAGTTTCAAAAAATATCATCGCAGAGAATATGAAGAGCTGAACAGTCGGAGCGGAACGAGTGTCGTAATTCGGACGTTTACAGGGTCAAGGAGGGATTGCTCAAAACCTGTGTACGGGCTACGAAAACAACACAAACAATCAGTGATCAAATTAGAAGCAGGACACGATAAGTGGCCCAATTTTGAAAATGAATGGACTGTTAGGAACACCGATCTGGATAACAAGGGCTGAATGGACACGTCTTGCTACGGAAGAGAATTGCCAACTAATCTTGGAAAGCCCAGGCAGGCAGAAGCAAGACTCTTTTCGCTCCATGAGTACAATGGAGAGACGTTCACGCAGACATTCCATGAAGAAGACACAGCCAAACTATACAATGAAACGCGCGCGCATTGGCTGCGTGTGGCCCGCGGAACGGCGGGTGCGTCACGGAATCGCGACGAGTGATGTCTGTGACGGATGCGGTGCAGTGGAAACACTAGAACACCTGCTCCTTCACTGTGCCGCGTTCGCCGATGCTCGTCGCGATATGCTCGTCGCGATATGCTCGCGGCCTATAGGGCGCAGGGCATACTACCAGACTCCATCAAGACGCTATTGTGGCCGCAAGGCAGTGCGCGCACTCGTGAGCGAACATCGGTGAGCCTCTGGGCATTCCTCGAAGACACGGGCTTGACGTCCCGTCGGTTCTCCGTCAGGTAGTTATACGCAGTGACCGAACGCTCCGCGAGTTATACCTTGAACGATTAATAACTGGACGCCCCACTCCAGTTGTAGCCAACTCAGTGCTGTGCGCGTGTGTGACTTAATTCCTCCAAAATGATCTAATCACGCGCAAAACCTGGACACATTTCTTATTGTGTAAATAGTTTGTACACATTACTTCTCCCCCGATCCTCTCTTCCTGTCCCCTCACCTCTTTCATTTCATTTTTCTATTCTGCCTGCTATCATTTATTTCCGCTGCCCCAGCTCAGGTGCTTCAGTATCGATGGCAGATGCCGGAGCTAGCAAAAATATTTTCCATCCTTTTTCCTATTATTTTAATAAACAACCCCTACCACCACCACCACTGTAGTACGCCCTATAAATGGTTGTTTTTTGGGGTTTAATGTCTCAAAGCGACTCAGGCTCTGAGAGGAGCCGTAGTGAAGGGCTCCGGAAATTTCGACTACCTAGCGTTCTTTAACGTGCACTGACATCGCACAGTAGACGGGCCTCTAGAAGTTTGCCTCGATCAAAATTCGACCGCCGCAGCCGGGATCGAACCCGCGTCTTTTGGGCCAGCAGCCGAGCGCCATAACCACTCTGCTACCACGGCGGGTTATTCTATAAATCCTTCAAACCGAATGCCTTCTCATGAAGGAACGCACATTACTCAGTCTGCCACAATGTCGACCACCCAGCGTCCTGTCGTAGTGACTTGTTCTTTTATTTCGCGCGGTTCTTACACTCCTATTTATAATTGCGTACTTAAAGATCTGTGCTGTCGGGTGACGTTATTCTGTCAACTGCTTATGTATCACTCCCACTTATGTAGTGCCCTTTTAGCCTATAATGCTATAATAAATTATAATAATAATAACAAAATATTTTCGACACTCCAAAAAAGTTGCGTTGGGGCCCCAATGTGGCTAATTGCACGTGAGTAAGCGTTACAAAAAAAACAATAGCCCCGTTTGAAACGTGGAGCCGTCTTTGTAGTGAAATGCAAACAGAGCAACAAATATTAAACATTAGGCAGGGAAGCGAGAATGCGGGGAACAAAGGGACAAGGATGAACAAAGACCAGGGGGAAGGAAAATCTTGAATGCAAGGAAGGTCAGTGTGAGCACTAATGCATCGTTTTGATGACAGCAAAACGCGAAGAGTAGAACTTTACAATATGCACACAAGACAAGAAATAATGAGGCAAGCTTCCAAAGCACTCGTGCAGAAAGGGTTACAGGGCAGACCAAAAAGTACACGTCTTACAAAACTAAGTAAAACAACAAACTCAAGGGATGACTTAGCAGAGCCATGGCGTGTAAACCTTATAGGCGCTATCGCATCGTTTTCTGCACATCTGAGATAAAAAACATAACATAGCAAAGTAAAACACACTGTTTGCTTAAGCGAAAAAAGAAAGAATTGCGATCTAAAGTGACACCACCGAGGTCCTACCCACTGTAGAACATTCGTTCTGCAAGACGGGCAAAGAGAAAAAAAAGAATTTCTAACATAAATATTTAAGAGAGCTACGCATAATTTTTGGTACTAAGATAGCATTGATTTATAGTGACGTGTGAGCCTAGTTGCTGTTTTCTGTGCTTGGCGTGCTCAGATCACGAACTAAGTGGTATAGTTGTGATGTAGTTAAATCAAGTAGACATGCGAAAGCATGCGTTTAGCCTGGTTGGCTCATGGATTTGCTTTGGTGGATCTTCCGCACGTTTGGCGACTATATTAGTGCGATAGTGTTATTATTTGATGAAAATGACGACGTGCAACGCACAGCGCGAGAGTACGTTGCAGTTTAACCCGAGGAGTGACCGCATAGGAGCGATAGCATAGTGCTCTCGTGCAGTGGCCAGGAAAGCTGATCTGTTCCCGCTGCCACGTGTTGTAATCCCAGTCGGGGATATATATATTTCACTTATTATAGTTTTATGCTTTGGCCAATGTCACCCTCAAGGTCAAGCTTCACACAAACACAGTGAGCCGTATAGATCTCGTGAGGTATATCTTTCGCGCTAAAACATTTAACTGCTGAACTAGGCGGAGGAGCACCAATTGATACTTGTCGCTTGTTTTTATATTTTTCATTTACTGAACTTTCCGTCGGCGCCTTTCCGTCGCGAGACTTTTTTGAGTAGCGTAATAATAAGCTCGCCCGAAAAACCAGTCTGTGTATATGACGTTGTTGATTCATTATTTTCTTCAGAATAAGGCCATTTACACATAAACATATGTAATCATAAGAATCACCCCGTCTGGATAGCTGAAAAAAGATGCGCTTTAATGACTGACGACGGTGCTGAATCCTATAATTACACAAACCGCTCCGGACAACAGTCCGGTTGTCTTTAAAATCCGAAATAAAGTACAAGCAGGCTTTAGAGATACTACAAAATGCAGAAGCTTTGAACAAGATTACTATGAGTCGTCTATCTACAGTGGCAAACTTGTTATATCGTTATTTTGTTATATTTTTTTTCTCTTTACATTTAAGAAGACATTTTGCCTATTACATGAACGAGCAAAGTGATGTCGATTTCGGCACGGGGTCAATTATCTAATGGTAAGCTGTAAGCAGTTCGGATGTTTTGGCATCAACTAATTGTCTTTCGCAAGAGGTTCGAGCTTTATTTTTGCAACCCTCCTCTTTTCTTGTGTAATACGCACAATTATGACATCAGTAGAACACGATAAATATTTATCCAGCATATCTAACACCACGCTATATCTGGAATTTAAAGCGCAACAGTGCGAAAGACGTCGGCAACGCCTTTTGCCCTAAACTCCATCACGAACTCGCCAGTTCAGCTACGCTGTTATATATATGGATGGCGAAGCAGCACTGAAATACGTAAAATTTTACAGCATAATATATTTCTCGAGCATAGGGAACATGTGTTTACATTGTCGCTTATTTGTAGTAAGGGTATTTCTCAAGGTTAATAGTAGTTGTAGCGCCCCAAACCAAACTGCATTAATATAAATGATAGTATCCCGGCCGCGGCGGTCGAATTTCGATGGAGGCGAAATCCTAGAGGCCCGTGTGCTGTACGATGTCAGTGCACGTAAAAGAACCTCAGGTGGTCGAAATTTCCGGAGCCCTTCACTACGGCGTCCCTCATACCCTGAGTCGTTTTGGGACGTTAAATCCCCCATAAACCATAAACCATAAAATCATAAAACCATAAATGATAGTAAATTTACGAGTAGAGCAGCTGATCTTTAAACCAGGGAGGTATGATCAAGCTTATTTAACTGTCCACCAATCTAAGAGATTTGTGAACTATAGGTGAGCCCCGCGGAGTACAGTTCAAAAATTATGCAATTTTTTTTGCAAACCCGCAACCTGTCTGTGGACACTGTTTTTATCGGTTGATCTTTAAGAACGCGATTCGCAAATACTGAGTTGTGTACTGGCTTGCACACATTCAATGTGCAGTTTGTTTTCCAACGAGGCTCATGACATATTGAAGACGAGAGTCCTCGAAGCAATACAGAACCCTGTATTGGCACAATAAATCGAACCTAAGGTACACCACCCCTTATAATTTCATAACTCGAATTAGTTTTGCCAGGACTCACAAACTGAGAACAATTTTAACTTTTTTATTAAATTCATTGTTTTAATAAAAATAAAAAACGTATAGAAGTTATGAAATTAATATTTATTCATTCCAATCAAAATTAGAAGCCTTTCTTGTGAGCCAGGGAAAAAATATGCGAAGGCCATGCTTCAGAATAATGTGTTTTATCAGCGCGGCACGTACGCGAAGATCTTGCCGGCGCGGTCACTGCGCCTGTCCTCTGTTGCCTGTTGCTTTCATCCGCCGGGGTGGGATTCCAGAGCAGTGTGAGCCATGGCGACCTACCAACCTCGCGTTTCTGCATTGCTGATGCATTATTATTGCATTCTTACCAATGATACTGTCTTATCAAAGCATCATAAGTGAACCCCGCATTATTGAGAGAAGCAGCGTCGTTCTAGAGCGGCCGATGCCTCACAAACCGAGGTGGGTGTAATGGCCTTCTCGTCTTTTCCTTTCAGTTAGCATTTCAATGCAGTCAACTGGATACTCGCAAAATGGTAGAAGAAAGGCAGTGTGGCGGAATTTATAAAAAGGCCCTATCGTTCCGAATGGCTTTTCTATAAGCATGCCCAAGAGCAGCTTTGGAACACGTTAGCTCAGATTAGCGGCACCATCACGACATGGCACTGTAGGCAGCGTAGAAAGCAGAGATCGTGTTGAAGAAAGGAAAGTGTGGAGGAAAATTGAGTTCTAATTTCATACCATACCATGAACCATCTGCGCAATACCTAGAGGGAGATTGGAGTGACCGCTGGCAATAAATGCGAGTCCTCTAGTCGAAATGTTCTCCAGCATTCTGTGGGCTATCTGTCGCCCTCTGAAGCAGTTTATTAGGTAACCAATTCTATCTTCCTTTTGTTTAACGCATCTTTAAGCAAAAAATTTATGGTTCGCCGATACATTACCCAAAAAATCTGTCCTACACGAACTGGAGAAAAAGTTCCTTCGTTTGCGATGATTTTTGCTCAGTTTCAGTAGGGCCGTACGAAAGCCGTATAGGAACCAAACAGTACGCATTGATTACAAACCCAGAAACACGCCCTGTAGTGCTTTTCTGTACCGCTTTTGAAGCACTCCACTGCAACGCCTTATTTTAGACGTTGATGACAGCGCACGCGCGACATCGAGCAAACCCCTCTCTCCACGCCTATTTAGTCGTGACATTTATCGTGACTTTTTATGCGCATTTCTTTTTTAACTGGCCATTTGCGCACCCTTGAAAGGCGTTTCGTCTGTCGTCCAAAACATGGCAGAGAAGCGACCGCTGCCACTATTTGCGCTGTGAGCTGGAAGCAGTTCTGCGTTTACTATCCCTCGCGCGGAGCGCGCCACTCTTGCCTCGCGGATATGAAATCGAGAATGAAGAAAAACAGCAGACATTTATTCTCTGCAACTCGTCAACAGCACGCTACGTAAAACCAAGCTCTAGACTTAAACCTAGTTAAGCCGAGTAGGACGTGCGGAAGCACTTGAGGCAACGCCATCTCAAAATCAACCCCAGGCAAGATCTTATTTTCAGCCGCTATTAGCAGCCGTGCGGGGGGGTAAATTGGTGCGATGGTACCGGGTACCGATTCCGCGTGTTAACGGAGCAGCTGCGCAGGGCCTCTGCCGTTGGCCCTCTCTTAAAGGTCAAAGATTGAGGCTTCACACAAACCTAGGATTGTTCAGCTTATCTAGTGAAGTATAGTGGTTTCGTGCACAAAAGAAAGAGAGGGCACAGAAATTTCCTCCACATTTCGCTCCTAATGCATACGCCGTGCTACTCACTACAACACGCACAAGAGAGCTGCAGCACACGCGCTGAAAAAAAAAACCGTAGGAATGTAATGTCTTTATATATTGTATACGTATGAATCAACTGTTGATTTTTAAAGTGAAATGCATATGAGGTGGATTTCGTCTTTGGAGATCGTGCCGACCACCAATTTTGACCGGCCTAATTTTGCCGCAGAAACCTAATTGCTCTGGATGTTTTCTTTCGGAAAACTTCGTTGGTAAAAACTAGATTATTTAGTTGAAAGATGAGTATAATGGACAATTGTTGTTTTGTTTTTTCGGAACAACTTTCATTTAAATAATGGTTTGCTTGTTGAAGTGAACCTGCGGTCGCGATTTCCGTTGTAGAAATCGCTGGAAGTAATGGCCGCGCATGAATGTGTTTAGGTTTACGTAGCAATTCACTGCTCTCTGAGAGAGACACCTTGCAAATTTTCCTTTCAGAAGGCAGCTAGACTCATGACTTCCGAGTATCGCTGCTCTCCGTCTGCTTGGAGAAGAGATAACCGGACGCATCTTGCATATTGCCTGGCGCTGCTAAGGTGGACTAAATAATTATCAACCTGAAGACTCGAGAACGAAAAATTGACTGACGATGACATAAGGCCTCATGCGATGAAATCTCTTATGAAAGTTCGCTTTTAAGATGATGACTTACCTTCAAAAACTTTGCCCTTCTGCTGCAACGCATACCTTGAAATTTGCAACAGTGAATTCAGATTTTATCTTAGTTTCTCCTTCCCTTATCTGTTCCCTTTCGGCGCGGTTCAGGTGTCCGCTGATGTGTGAGAGAAATACTGCGCCATTTTTTTCCCCAACAACCAATTTACATATTATATTTGCACATAGTTTGGCTGGCTTTTATGGATTCTTACTGAAATCATGATTGACATTTGCTACAGTTACATTTCGTTTTAGCCGCCGCGGTGGCAGAATGGTTATGGCGCTAGGCTGCTGGCCCGAAAGACGCGGGTTCGATCCCGGAGGCGAAATCCTAGAGGCCCGTGTACTGTGCGCCAGGTAGTTGAGATTTCCGGAGATCTCCACTACGGCGTCCCTCATAGCCTGAGTTGTTTTGGGACGTTAAACCCCCATAAACCAAACCAAACATTTCGCTTTACTCCGAATGCTTTTATGACAAGGTAATGATTTTTTTTATAGCGTTACATTTCTTGCATTAAGCAGATTTCATCTGACTTGGCGCATCACGTTGGTTCAGCCAATTGCGCGTGCTCACGTTCTAGGTCGCTTTCCCTCTTTCAGCCCTCACCGCTCGCTTCGGGGCATCGCTAGTCCTCCTTATCTCGTTACTCTATGCATCTACGATTCCGCCATTCAGATCCTCTCTCTCGTCTCTCGTCGAAGGGTGGAACGCACGTTCAACTCGCTGCAGAGTCCAGAGCCCTCACTCGGCGGCCGGGCAGAGGCACACGCCGCTATATTCGCCTAATGGAGTTCATGCTTCTTGCACACTAAAATACTGATTGTTCGTCGCTCTGTACTTACTGCTTGCAAATAGGTATCCAGGTAACGAGTGTCGTGTCTATGCTTGTGAGTACAGTTCGGCTTAAGACAGTGTGTAATAGGGAGCCTCTCGCTGTTGCCAGTGTGCATGTGTTGCCGTGGAAATGTTTCAAAAGAATCGCCGCACTTCATGCAGCAGCACAAAGCGAAGACGCGCCCTCAGAAGCAGAGAGCAAGAAGTACTGAAAAATTCCGAAATTAACTAAAAAGTTCCAAACGTTAACAACTCTAAATCTCGGCTTACTGAAACACAACTAATTCGTCGACAACTTTTGTTTGCAGAGAAATAAAAATTACGCACATAGCGTGCCAACAATTAACGTAGAACAGAGAACGCAGAAAATATACGCCCCAGTAGCACCCGACACGCGCAATGTCATGCAAAACTGGAATGCAGCGCCACTAGTTCACGGGAATGCCTTCACCAGCCACTTTCCGAGCGGAGCGGCGAAACCGACCTTGGTCTAGGAAAGTTGAAGTGAACGGCACGTGTGCTAGAGATTTCTGCACCAGTGAGCGTGCACGCACTAATATACGTCACTCCTAGGTCACACATTTTAAGTGATGGCAGGAACGAGTTTCTGTGGGCGCGTGTAGAGACTCTTGTGCATGCTGCTTCAACCAATGGGATCCAGAATATTGATGTCAGGGCATGCACCAAAGAGTGACACGGACATACAAAGTGGCACTAGACATCGTAGACACAAAGGGGCGCTGCGGGTTAGTCATGTGCAGGTAGACTAGAAAAAAAATTCAGTTTCGTATTCATTTTGCAGCATTGGCTGGAAGGAGAGGTCTGACGGGCGCTATATGCTCGCCATGGGAGGGAGGTGCGAGAGGATCGTGGAAAAACTTTGGCTGAGCTGTGGGCGCTGCAGTGATAAGGTGAGCCGCCCAGTGAGCGGTCGTTAAGCAATTCACGGAATTCGTTCGTATTCATTCGTTTTGTTGCTCGCTGATGTTGTACAAGTGCCGCTGTTTATTGCCTTCGAGGATGGTTGCTCACGCTTTCGGTAGCTCAAAGTGGCGTACAATGCAGCACCTGTTCAAGTAGGTGATTTCGACTGAATAACGAACGCTTTTTGGGTTGCTGTCCAAGCAGGCAAAGATCCGCGTGATAAATATTTTAATTTTTTCGATCGCCGATGTGCCTTGAGAAGTAGTGCAGTGGACACGTAATGTCCGACGTTCCTACAATAAGCTTGATAGTAGCTGCGTAGCTTTTGACCAATCTTTTATGTTATCCATCACAATTCAGGAAAAGGTATATGATTTCGGAATGAATAATTTTATGGTTTCTTGAGTTCCTGGGTTCGAACCCGATCGCGGTGGCTGCGTTTTTATGGAGGCAAAATGCTAAGGCGCCCGTGTGCTGTGCGATGTCAGTGCACGTTAAAGATCCCCAGGTTGTCGAAATTAATCAGCAGCCCTCCACTACGGCACCTTTTTCTGCCTTCCTTCTTTCACTCCCTCCTATATCTCTTCTCTTTCGGCGCGGTTCAGGTGTCCAACGATATATGAGACAGATACTGCGTTGCGCCATTTCCTTCCCCAAAAGTCTATTATTATTATTATTATTATTATTATTATTATTATTATTATTATTATTATTATTATTATTATTATTATTATTATTATTATTGTTATTATTATTATTATTATTATTATTATTATTATTATTATTATTATTATTATTATTATTATTATTATTATTATTATTATTATTATTATTGTTCACAAGGCTCAAGTGCACTCAAGTCTGTTGAAATGACCTGTCATTTTCTGCCTATATACCGCCAAGAGCCTTTGTAATGTTTCTTTTATAGCGACAGCTGTTAGGCACCCGTCCCTGGCTTTCGCGTCGGCGACGTCGCTGTCGATGTAACTGGTGGGTGTGCTGATGATAGCCAGGCACAGGATGGGCGTCATTAACGGACCCACAGATCATTAACGAAATCACTTTATATCTGGGTCAACCTGGTTCGCATAAGCCACCTGAAAGTGCAGGGGTGCATCACTCGGCCACTACACCAGCCATCGTTGAATCTCGCCTTATTTAGTTCTAACTATCCTGTGAGCTTTGTTTACGTTCCGTATACTAAAAGCCACTGGCGCGTGCCTCATGATTTTATCATCATAATAATCATCGGCCTGACTACGCCCACTGCAGGGCAAAGGCCTATCTCATGTCCCTCCAATTAACCCCCTTCTTTACAAGCTATGACCACCCTATGCCTGCAAACTTCTTAATCTCATCTGCCGACATAACTCTCTGCCGCCCACTGCTACTCTTGCCTTCTTTTAGAATCCACTCTGTTACCCTTAAAGATGAGCGGTTGTATTGCCTTCGCATTACGTGCCCTTCCCAAGCCCATTTCTTCCTCTTGATTTCGACTAGGATGTCATTAACACGCGCTTGTTTCCTCACCCACTCTGCCCGCTTCCGGTCTCTTAACGTTACACCTATCATTTTCCTTTCCATGGCTCGCTGTGTTGTACTTAAGCTGAACCCTTTTCGTTACCCTCCACGTTCCTGCCCTGTAGGTGAGCACCGCTAAGATACAGCTGTTGTATACTTTTGTCTTGAGGGATATTGGTAAACTGCCATTCATTATCTGAGAGAACCTTCCATATGCGCTCCACCCCGTTCTTATTCTTTTATGACGGGACGGTATAGATAACACCCGAGTCACAGTTCGAAGGGCAAGACAGACTAGCCGCTGTATTATTGAGCGGTTACTTGAGCAACGCAGGTATGTGAAAGATACTGTGTCGTCCAACACTGCTTTGCATTGCCGACAGCGCAAAGATTGCTTCCCTCACTTAGGTGATATAAGTAACTAGTTTGGTCAAGCCGATCGGGTTTGCAGGGAACTGGTGGAAGTATGTCCGATCCGCCAGGAAGGCGACTCGTGTGTCGATTCACCCTCTATTAGTCCGTTAGAAAAACAGACACGTTTTCTCGGCAACTGCATGCGTTCCAGAAAATAGCGGGGGGACTTGTCCACTGCGAAGTGTGTTGTTACATTGTAACGATGAAGTCACTCGCCGTCTATGTGCAAACATATAAAGGGTTTTCGTTGGGTGCTTTTAGTTGGTTTTTGTTTTTTTATTGCTTAGATGTTTTTTTTATGCGGCTTGCCTTTATACAGCTACCCCTTCTGGGAAAAAGAAACCAGTTGATAATCTGTGCTCCTGTTTTCCGTGCATCTCGCTTTGTCCTGTTGTTTCACGCTGCTTAAGTGTGAATCCACACCAAACCGCCCTGTTTTTTGTGTTCGTTTGTTGCTGAATAGGTTTTATTTTCCGTTTCGAAAACTATTTTTAGAAATTCGTTAAGGTGCTGGGTGATCCTTTCTTAACCTTTACTATCTGCTATGGTTGCTTAGTGATCAATCGGTTGTGCACTGAACAAGCAAACCTTTCTGTGTAAGCCATGATTTAACAGAGTGTAAGTCCATATCTAGCTTTAAAAAGTATTCGAACAAGGTCTTACAGGCATAGGTTAACTCGATTTAGAAGACCGCCTCCTTAATTAACAGACCTGTTTACCGACCTGGGTTAGCAGTTAACTGACCTTTACTTAGTAATAGGCCTCATATTGTCAAATAAACACGCGTACAGTTTTTTTTCTTCAGTGAACACGAATACTTCAATGAGAAACTTGGGAACAGCATTAGATAGGAAGGAACCCCTTTGCTGAAGCAGCCTATCGCTCTCCGACTGACAACATCACCAGTATCGAACACAAACAGTTTACTGTGGAGATAACCAGAAACCATACCACCTGAATTAATAAAGTGCTGAGATTCCCATCCTCACTTGAATCCCAAAACTCTATAAACTCACCATAACGTCCTACGGGATGCGATTTCTGCATTATAAAGTGAAGGAAGAATGACGTTTCGTATCTTCAGGCTGCTGAGACTCCACAGCTAGCGGAAGACTCTAACGGGTGTCTGTACGCCATGCAGATGTGAATGTATGCGCAGGTAGAAAATCTTTAGTCTAGGAATTGAGTTTTTCCTAGAAATGTATTGGGTGGGAAGTGAATCCTCTGAGTTGAAAGCAATTCTTGCTGGCGTAGTTTCTGTTTAAGTTTTGGTTTTTGTACGCCAGCAGAAATTGACATTCACGTGTTTCTGTTTTACCTGTATATGTGTTGACATGGTCTAGACAGGAAAGAAAAAAAATGAAGTGACCTAATGAGATGAGCGGTTGGCTACAATTCTAAGTTCGTGAGTTCAAATAATGGCATATTCAGGTTCGTTTTTTTCTTTTTTTTTACAATACGTATGATAAGTGATCTGAAAAGCTACCGCCCTTTGAATTACACTGCAAGCAATTATGTATATCAAGTTCATTTTAACGGCTGCGTCTGCAAACGAACTGTTCAACTCTTTTGATCGGAAAAGGAGACTTTAACCCTCTGCAAAAATTACGAAAAAAGAAACGCTTGCGGGAAAGCAATTCTTTTTCTAGGACTGAACTCTCGCCTACCTTTAGTCCTGTTCTCCTTATATTCTATAGTAAATATCACCGAAACAATTTCCTGATACGATCTTTTGGGCGTAGTAAATGCTGCTAAAGGTAGTTGCTATTACAACCTTCTAACCCTAGTAAATATTTTTAGACAGCACTTCCCACCTTTACTTACTGTCAATTTACTATCATGGAGTTACTGCTGTTTATGATAGAAAAGAAACTACCATTTTTTTTGGCAGGGCATGGTTCCAATCTTGAGCGCCGCCAGACATCTGTCGCACTGCATCAGTTTCAACTTCTGATCTAAGATTACGCACTATTTTTTTTTCAATCAGTTATTTGCCAGTGTTCATTTACCTAGCAGCTGGCATTCATGCATGCATAGAAAACTCGTTCACTTCATATTATATAAAAACTAAGCTAACATACAAATCTTTATGGAGATCATCATTATAGCCAAAATTTACCAGTGTGATTTAAAGTTCTGAGCATGTACATTTAAAGTGAGCGCAGATATTTGGCGCAAATATTTAGCAGTGTGCCCGCAAAGTAAATTGCCATTTGAGAAAGAGTTAGAACTATATAGTTACAAGCAAAGAAAGTAAACGTCGATCGCCGAGCGAGCAAATAACAGAGCTACTCGAAGCTGGCAAAACTCAAGGTTGTTCGCGCTTCCAAATTCTAGGAGGTTCTCCTTTTTACCACTCGTTCACATCGAATGCATGTGATCACAGAGGCAGCAGGAACACGGCGCAGGAATCCTCCAAAGGTGTTCATCTTTCTAAACTGTTTGCTTCATGAGCCTCCGGCGTTTTGCCTTCCCTTCGGAAGAACCTCGCACATGCTCGGATTCCACAACCTTGACTCCTGTTTTCGTGCCAAGCCTGCCGAAAACTAGGGCGCTCTCGCTTCCTGACGCTCCTTCGAGAAAGAACGGAACGCAGCGCGCAATTACGCCTGCGCCACCACTGACACCGCGCTCTTCCCGATCGCCGTGTTTCTTTGCGTTTCTCGGGGAAGGTAATTTCGCACTCCCCCGCTCGAGCGTCCGGTGAGGCGTTCTTCCTACTCACTCTGAAGGTTTACTTCAAGGCAGGATTAAACTTCAGGCGGGACGAAGATACGCAAATGGGCTGCACGGAGGAACACGTTAACTGAAGAGAAGAAGATAAGGGTCGCGTCTGACAAAGATGTGTTAGTTTTCTTGCAATAACGGATAGTTATTGTTTTGAAGTTTGAAGTTTAAAAGTTTATTCGGCCATATTACAATATGCCCCCGGGGAGAGGCAAAAGGACGCAGACAGAGCGTGCCTCCTGACGAGGCCTACACCCCGGCTTACACATCTGGACACTGGTGACTAGACGGCAAATCATGTTTACAAAAAAACAATCATTTTCAAGAAAAGAACAGCACACTTGAGGGTATCAAACCTGATCACGAGTCAAGAGAGAAAGACATTACTATAAGGTTCGTGACTCTTGAGATGATCACTAAATATGTTACTCGTGGAAGTGGATTCATTAAAAATTAAGTATTCATGATTTTGTATACATGATGAATCGTGTAAAGTAGACAGAGCCGCAGCAGGCTCACAGCTGCAAGCTCGCCTATTCTGAATTGATTTGTTAAGGAGATTAACGAAAATAAGTGCACTTCTTGCCAGCAACTTTTCCAGTGCGAAAGCACTACTTCGCGATGTGTAAAGGATTCACCGGTTTCTGTGATGCTTGACCTTGAGGGCGACCTTGGGTGAAGCTTGAATAAATAAATAAAATTAATCTTGCTGCGACTATGATTCGAACCCGCGGCGGCACGAACACATCAGCTTCGGTGGCTAATGCACGAGAGCGCTAGTATATCACCGCATTTTTTAAGCACGGAGTTTATTACACATAAAATCTGTCATATTCGAAGTAGATCACGCCTCTTGTTAAACTTCAACACACTCTCGCCCTGTGCATCGCACATCGTATTTTCAAGAACTAATACTGCTATCAAACTAACATTCTCGCTTTGAGCTATGTACACCGGCAAGGACAGAAATATGTGCGCTGCGTTCAATGGCGTGGACAACGTTATGGCAGAAGCACGGCACAGAGCAAGACGAGTTGGCCTTGACAACATTGCTTCAGATACGCGGCACTGGAGCGTAGGCCACCGGCGTAGTTTGGGTAAATTGGAATTGACGATGAAAAATTTTAAGACACCACGACTGGATGCCTGGAGAGGTGGACACCTCAACCGCGCTTTCAGGTACGTGAAGATGGTGTCCACACCTGCAAAAAAACCATGCTTTCGAACAATATTTCTTGCTAAGGAATGCTAAACCACGAACCAATTTTTTTTACTTCTCTGAGCGACCCTTAGCTGACAAGAGAGATTGCGCTTTTTCTGCGAATAATTATATCCCGCTGATATTTATCTAACCTTTTTATTCTAAGCCAAATCATTATAAAGGCATTGCTGGTGGCTATCGCTTTGAGGAAATTAATTTTCCATGGCTAGTTTGTACTTATTCCTTTTTTTGATGCTTTCATTTATGGTTTCGATTTATCCACTAACCTTGGTGAACATTATCGAAACACTGGTGAAAGCAAGAGCTATTCAGTACTAACCTTTCCGGCAATAGTTTTGTAAAGAATACGTGGTTCCGTAATTTTTATCGCAAAAACTCCTGCTCGCCTCACATTAGGCGCACACGATATCCCGATAAAACTCTACAGCCCGCCCCCTTCTATTCCATGTGATCGAATATTCAGTGTTTTTTGTGTTCTGCATTAGCGCGTAGTATTGTCAAGTTAATTGGTTTGATCATAGAAGGTTGTGGCCAAGTACTACACCAGGGTGGCCAAATCCTGCTCTGGTGAGAGAGTGCGTTGTCGGTTCTGGTCACCGAGATAAGGCCGCACTCCAGGCCTGGTTATGCAATCCCATCGACACGCGGATTTTTTTTTTTTAAACCCGGTGGAGAATTAACATGCAGAAAACCAAGGTAATGTTAAACAGCCTAGCAAGAGAACAACAGTTCACAATTGGCAGCGAGAGCCTAGAAATTGTGCCGGAATACGTCTACTTAGGGCAGGTAGTGACAGCTGATCCGGATCATGAGAGGGAGATAACTAGAAGGATAAGAATGGGGTGGAGCGCATATGGCAAATTCTCGCAGATCATGAGCGGCAGTTTACCAATTTCCCTCAAGAGGAAAGTGTACAACAGCATAATCTTACCGGTACTCACCTACGGGGCAGAAACATGGAGGCTAACGAAAAGAGTTCAGCTTAAGTTAAGGACAACGCAGCGAGCCATGGAAAGAAAAATGATAGGTGTAACGTTAAGAGTTCGGAAGCGGGCCGAGTGGGTGAGGGAACAAACACGGGTTAATGACATCCTAGTCGAAATCAAGAGAAAGAAATGGGCTTGGGCAGGGCATGTAATGCGAAGGCAAGATAACCGCTGGTCTTTAAGGGTAACGAAGTGGGTTCCAAGAGAAAGTAAGCGTAGCAGGGGGCGGCAGAAGGTTAGATGGGCGGATGAGAATAAGAAGTTTGCAGGCAAAGGGTGGATGCAGCTGGCAAAGGATAGGGTTAATTTGAGAGACATGGGAGAGGCATTTGCCTTGCAGTGGGTGTAGTAAGGCTGATGATGATGATGATTGTCAAGTTACGCTGCCTCGCAAAAAGAAAGGCAGGGCGAGCTTTCCTTTGTGCTCGAAATACGAGAGGCAGGGGTGGCCACTTAGCCCAAAGCTGGTGAAGTGTCAACGAAGAGCGAGGAAAAAAACATGTTTGTTGTCACAGTTACTGACCGTAGTCAGCGGGCGGATTCCCATTTCAGGAAACCGTTGCCCAGGGCTACCCTCGCGAACTGCCGACAAAAGGAGACTGGTCGTAAAAACACAAGAAACGGAATAGAATATATTCTTGTGTTTGTGAGCATTCCCATGTACCGCCGTGAGCAATCGGAGGGCAAATTGTTTTGGCGCGGTGAAGCCGTATATAAGACACAACATGACTCGTCGCGAGAAATATGAGGGCTTTATCGAATACTGTCAGCCGGCGAACAGGACGGGCTCAAGCGTGCAAGAAAGGGAGAATAAATTCGCAGGAGTCTGTACAACAGTGATGGGCCGCTAATGGCACCCAGAATAAAGGTAGATGTGCCTGTCACGCCCGCATCCTGTGATGAATGAGCTGTCGAAGAAGTGAAGAAACTTCACTGCATACCGCGAGCAGATATAAAGCACAATGCCTCCTGTTAAGAATTCTGGTTTTGTTTAACTGGAAGGCAAAATATTGAGCGTGCACCTTGGACTCCTTAAGTACTTACTGGTCACGTGTTGGGCGAAAATGTTATTTTGCCGCTGTGAGAGTAGCAACGAAGACGCGCATCTAAGCGCTGATTGCACAAACGCTAAATCCACATAGGTCCGAGCAAACACTCGGGCACTCTCTTCGAATACCTGCAGCGAGCTGGCCTCAAACTTGACTAGCACATATGTGCTATGTGCAACCTGAATTCGTATGACACCACTCGGAGCGCTGTACGACAAACGGTTGAACACAATTTCATTATGAATGTAATAGGAAAATTTGGCTCCGCATTGAGGTCAACGAGTGTGGGGTATATATATGGAACAACAAAATTTTATGATTGTCCGAAACTGCTGTGCTGGGCTTGCTGTGTGCGTCTTGCGGCCGCTTATGACGTCACCTTATTTTTGTTGCAATCGCTGGGATATTCTCTACCATGTGCGAGCACACGCACGCACGCACGCACGCACGCACACACACACACACACACACACACACACACACACACACACACACACACACACACACACACACACACTAAAGCACACCAACATACACACGCTGCCGATCATTCTCGTAATGAGGAAGTACGGCTTTTGCCTTAAAAACAAAAAGATATCATTATATTAGTACGTGAATACTGTAAAGTGCGCGCTGCCACAGCAGTATATCGTTATGAATTAGAAGAACGCACAGCAAACACAGCTAAGTAAACCTGCGTAACAGCAGGAAAATTACAGAACAATACTCACGTCATAGCTTTCCAACCTCGCTGGTCTTCAGAAGTAATTACAGTAGCCCTGAAGCGACACCTTGAAAAATAGGATCTGGCCAAAATTACTTAATCTACCGGTTGAGAACCATCAAACGCTGTATGATTTCTTCGATCTCTCAAACGGACTTCATTCCGTGTATGGATCCTGGAACTTCTCAGTAGCTTTTTGACTGGATCGCAAAAACGGTACCGTATTCCGTGAACTATTCAGAGTCGGCCAGAATTACTCCACAGAATTACTCCCTCTATTTTCGGCCATTTCTTTATTAGTGAGAGGCTTATGCTTCACCGCCACTCCTACTAATGAATTACAAATGTGCCACTTGAACATTAAAAGAATAGCAGACATGCATCTTTACGCTTTAATACGTGCGGGACGGAATAGGTAGGCTGATATCATCACACAGAACTGTTTTCATATGCTAACAGCGGAAGTTAGAGACCGTGCTGGAAGCCTTAGCTTGTGCGGTTCTAGAGATCTTGCAATTGACAGAACTTAGCCATAATATCTTAATATCTAATGCGTCGCGGCGGTGTAGCAATGTCCCGTATAATAAAGGAAGGCTAATCCCCCCTGAACCTTAATTGCTACCTCAGCTTCCAGGACAATGCTCTTGTGTTCAAGAATTTGAGCCTGCCAGGAAACTTGCGCGTCCAGCCTCCCAGAGTCTCCATGGTCTCGCATGATGCACTGAAGGGATTTATTAGTCAAACGGTTGATCACTCCCATAACGCTCCGTTAATACATCGAAGAATTCCCTTAGCAGTGGCGAAAAAAGGCAAAATTAGAGGAAACATAACACTCCTTACGTGAATCCGAAAGCATTTTTGTGTCATCGTGGGCTACTGGTTAACTATATTTGTATAGTAGCTAGTAATGGTTACTATGTAATACTAATTTCTCTAAGGCCTTTCCGCTGAAAACCTTTAGGTGAAAGGCCTTAGAGGAAAGGCCTTTAAAAAGGACCACACGGTTTGCGTATACATAAAAGCGTCACCTTAAACAAGACATCAAGTCCCATCCGGTCTCATGACGTCACTTTCGCTTCCAGGACTATAGTGGGGTCGCACTGAATGGTCGTGGCCAGGGTTGGAAAACCCACTTCAAAAGAAATTTGATTTTTTTTCCTGCTAAAGTAGGCACTAGTACTGACGTCATGAGGTCACGTGGGTATTCGGTCCAATTCTCGTGTTCGGTCTGTAAGTGCCAGATTCTGACTGATGAGCGTATATTGTGTTCGCAATAATAAAAGCGAGCACTCAGCCGTATTTCCGTGTTTCCTGAACAACGCCTTCGTACGGGCTCCTGACGCAGTACAGCACGTCTTACGACACCTAGAAACCAAGAAATTACGGCTGTCACCGTAAAATAAAGCTATCTGCTGCACAGACCCAAACAGTGATTCATGCTTGATAATCGTATTGCCGGAGAGGCTTTTGCGTACGTTCTCGGTTTTTCATATTGTTGTCCTTTATTTCTTGATTGCAGTCCGTTTATTTGCTATTTCGTTCTACAAGGATCGGCCAATTTTTGCGTACATGTGAAGCCTTCTATGCAGAGCTCTTCTGTTACCAGGCCGAAATACACTTTTGCATTTGCCAAATTCGCTGTTCCGTTTGCAGTAAAATGCCGGTAACCTTAATATTTCGTCCGCAGACATTTTCTAAAAGTTATTGAGGCTAGGGAGAGATCGGCGCTTCTATCCCCGCGCACGGGCAGCACTAAGCTGCGTTGCTTACTTCTAGGAAGCACAGTCTACGTTGCTTTAAACGGCTTCGAATAAAATTACGTCTATGCAGTCCCGGGCAATAGAAGTCTTCGTTCTGACGTGGCGTAGAAAGTCGGTTGTCAATGTTCTTGTAGATTGCGTGAGCAGGATGTTCGGGGGCGATTCATGGCCCTTGGGGCTACAACCTAGGGGCATTTGCCGATTTGAGCAAGGGCTCCGTGACACAGGGAAATATTTGTTGCTAAGACATCGTCGTCGCTTCGGCGAATGCGGTTACTGGGACGCGCGTCTCATCTTTCAACATTTCCTCTGACATCTCTTTCAACTCTCCTCTGCACGTGGCAGTAATAGTGGCTCAGCTCGAAAGAATCGAAAAGCCCGTGCATTTCCCTTTTCTTTCCTTCAGTCGGCCGCCGCGGTGGCTGAGTGGTTATGGCGCTCGGTTGCTGGCCCGAAAGACGCGGGTTCGATCCCGGCCGCGGTGGTCGAATTTCGATGGAGGCGAAATTCTAGGGTCCCGTGTCCTGTGCGGTGTGAATGCACGTTAAATAACCCCGGGTGGTCGAAATTTCCGGAGCCCTCCACTACGGCGTCCCTCAAAGCATCAGCTCGCTTTGTGACGTTAAACCCCCATAAACCAAACCAAACCTTTCCTTCAGTCGTAACAAAAACAGCACACACTGAGCCCTGAGCGTCCCTCACTGTTTTGAACGAACGGATGCAGCCTACGCAGAGGAGGGATAGCGCTCGTTACTAAACCTGTGTTACCACTGCTGCGGCACAACACCCCTTGAAAGAGCTTCTTTCATTCTCTAGGCTATGTGCTTGGGCATTTCTGTCCACTTGGGAAACTTATTGCAGAGGAGCGCTGATGTTTCGCAGCCATTCAAGGGCTGCCACCTGTGCGTGAAGCTCGTGTGAGTCGCATATCTGAAGGCGAACGCGATAAATGACACCTTAGAAACGAAACCCCGCGTTGTCCTCGTAGACCGAAAATGTAGTCATAGACATTAAGTGTTACGTCTTCATAGTACCGAAGCCTGCAGGTAGCGTCATCGGGCAGGAACTTAAAATTGGAAGTGGCGTTATAAGACAGGAAGTAACGTGTGGCTAGGTTAAAGTTCCACTTTATAAGCACGCGTATGCTGTTTCATCTTTTCTAAAGCGTTTACTCTAAAGCGTTCCACCTAAAGGCCTTACCGTAAACGCTTTAGAGATAATAATACTAGTTAGTAAGTATTATTAACTAGTAAACATTTATACACTTATGTTGTGTGGTCGTTCCTAAGACCATCACAATAAGGCGTTCCACCTAAACACATTTGCCGGAAACGCCTTTGATATATTTGTACTAGTTAGTAACTAGTAATATTAGAAACAAATATAGTTTTTTTTTGTAAATAACCTCAGGACCATACGGCATAATCCGGGGGAGCGGATGTACAAATTAATACAGTATAAGAGAGAAATCTAAGCGTGATTTTACAGAACGTTAGCCAATGCGTTCTGGAAATAAACGGTGATCATTAATTAGTGCCACTGATTCGGCAAGGTGATTGCACTGGTCGAATGTCTGGGGTAAAACTGAATGAAAGTAGGTTTTCGTTCGACAGAATGCTCTTGTGGGCGTAATCTATTTGTGGTGACGCGTAACTCTGGGGGCGAAATAAGTTCTTCGAGCAGGCAAGAAAGATGAATAAGCTTATGAAATAGGCTAAGACGAAGTGTTCTACGACGAGACGCTAACTAGTAGTTAAGCAGCAGTTCACGATGACGCCCTGATGCTTTCGTATTCAGAGAATGTAAGTGAAGTGAACGCAAGTGTATTGATCCCAATTGTTCCAGATGGACTTGTTAAATCATAAACACAAAATAATAAGTCGCAAAACACTGCAGAAAAACTGCTCCCGCTCATCATCTGCATTGCGTCAAATTTGTAATCCACACAAATTTTTTTCGTCTGTATTACTTGAACTAATCTATCAAAATAAAAGTACCGAGTACCACCGAACAATTGTTCTTTTTAAGATGCAAATCCTCTGATTCTTCGCTATAAAATTTTTGAATCACGAACTTCTGTGTTTGGATGGCGGTGCTTTTAAGCCACAAACCCTAAAAATAATTTTGATGAGGTAGAATTAGGAGGGCCATGACTGCGAAAACTGTTTGGAGTCGGTGCCTATGTGAAATCTGCGCCGGCCAACCGTGGCAGGCGTCAGGGCCGTCTAGGAGGAGCTCTCGTGCTAGACCTGCCACCTGCTAAACACTGACTAGAACGAAACACCGGATATCATGAACACTCCGCTCTAATGAAACTTAGCTCAGTAGCTTACCTTAGAGTAGCAACGAGCTTAGCAAGAGCACTTCAGGGCGTCTCAGTGGTTATGGCGCTCGGCTCCTGACCTGAAACACGCAGGGTCGATTCCGGCCGCGGTGGTCGCATTTCGTTGCAAGCAAAATTCTAGACGCCCGTGTACAGTGCGATGTCAGTGCACGTTAAAGAACCCCAGGTAGTTAAAATTTCCGAAGCCCTTCTTTACGGCGTACCTTATTCAGTCGCTTTGGGATGTTAAGCCCCAATAAACCTAACAGCACTAAGCGACAGATGTTACTGATAGGGTTCTAATGATGATAGTGGCTCAGTGAAGTTGCAAGTAGAGGTAGGTGTCGTATCATTACAGTTCCTGTTCTGGGCTGCAGAACGATAGCACAAAACGGAAGGTAGAGAATAACGTTCTCGCATATCTTCCGTGCCAATCGTCTAGAGCAATGCGGATCCTCATCGCCCATCAATGTTTGGCTGCCGACATTAGCCTTATTTATTTCAGAACCCAAGAGGCCGGAGATAATCACTTTGCCTGCCTCGAGATCTGGCTGGACCTGCCACATTCTGACAAAATACGCTGAATTGTTTCTACATATTTACACCATACTGACCCCTTATTATGAACTTTTCTGTATTTTTTTTTAGATTCGCGTTTTAAAACACCATAATCTCGCTAAAAATAAATTGGGTGCTGCTGTTTGAATGGTCATCGAAAGAATCCTTCTTGAATTGACTTTCCTGTGTGCTATACAGGAACAGATCTATCTGCTTCCTTTTTGTTCTTTTACTGCAATCTGTAGCGTATGCTAGAACTCAGCTCAGCAGCACTCCTGCCTTTAGGCGTGTCAAGCAGCGTGACGGTCGTGACGCGTGGCTCCTCTGTGCTACGCCTCCCACAAAGTGATATCTCTTTAAAACGCGAATAGAAGACTATGCGCGTAAGAAAACTATACAATGGCTGACCACGGGTAGCGAAAATAATTGTTCCACTGGAAGCGCGACAATGATGAGAATCGAATGATAGGAGGAGAAAACGTGAAGCGTGGACTGAGACTGGAGTATAGGAGGAATGGAAGAGGGTGAAAAGATAAAGAACACATTGCTTGCCACTGGGGTGGTCCCTGAAGCTGAAGCCCAATGTTGTTCTAAGCGTGTCTCAGCAAGGACAATGCAGACGACACCGCTGCCTAATACGTGAAAACACTCCTCAACTGTGTTAAGAGGGAGGATGCGTGGAAACTAAAAGGAATGGCAAAAAAAATAGCATTGCAAAGAACCACTACGAACTTTCGGAGGCCTAAGTGGAACAAACAAAAACAGTCTTTGGTGAGGTGAGCCTAGGGTCTGCCTAAGGGGATCCCAAACAGGCGGTAATTGGAGAGGCACTCTTGTTGGCCTCCCATGGGATATTCCCTCTTTCACTCTTCGGGAATAGCTGGCGGACGCGCTTGGAATGTTAGAGAAGAAAAAGAAGGAAATGGCTCAGGACATACTAAGGAGAAGAAGAAGAAGACAGTTGCCGCCAAGAGAATCGATTCTAAAGGCCAGGTCGAGAATGGGCAATAAAGGGCCCGCGTTTCCCTCGGGATCAGCTTCCACTCTTAGAGTCTAGCTCGCTGCTTCACTCTCTCTTCACCTGCTATGCGACGCCAGCACCTTCCGGTGCGACGTTAATGGCTTCGTGCTTCCTTTCTACGAGCTATAACTTATTGCCACGGTTAGGTGCAGTTGCGGAGGGGAGTGCAAGAAATGCATTAAAACGGTCGGAAGGCGAAACCACGGGCAATTTATTTTCCTTTTGCGGAGAGGGGGGGGGGGGGGGGGGGGGAGCGAAGGCGGGTAGACAAAGACAGGTGAAAAAAGCGCGAGTTAAGGCCGTTGTGCATTTCATAGCAGGTTGAAGTGAAGACGTACTGCTACGACATCATTCCTTTGTCTTGAAGTAGTTGCACAAAGCCCGCGCACTTCAATTGGTCGGTATCTGTACGCATGGGGCCTGATTTTATTATTTCGTATCAAAAATACGCAGAAACCTTAGGCACAGCGTAATTCTATGATTATGGCTGTGTAGGTGTCATCAGAAAAGAATTCTTTTTTGGCACGATGTCAGCTCAATTTTTTACTGAAAAAACCCGCTACCTGGAAGGATAGGCTCAAACTAAAGCAGTTACACAGCGCCGCCACTGACTGCTACTTTTTTTTTATATCTCATACTCGCCATAAATGCATAAATTGGGTTCGCTGTACAACTAAAGGAAATCATGTAAGATTTTTTCATGCAGGAACCGTAAACGGCGCCTGTTCTTGTTGTTGTCGGTCACGCAATAGGCGAAATCCTCCTCCCATGCCGGCGTCAGTCAAACTTCCTGTAAAATTCATCGCCTTGAAGCCCTTGTCTCCGCACAAGTCCACACCAGGTAGCGAGGACAGCTGCTGCTCAGCCGAACACGGCCGCAACACGCCGCACGGTAGTCATGTGAAGACCAAGAACTAGATAGCATTACTTCTCCAACAACGCGGCAACCATGAGAAAATAGTTTATAGGAAAGATGTCACCATGATCATCATCAGCCTGACTACATACTATACAGGCGAAAGGCCTCTTTCATGTGTCTCTGGTTATTCCTTTCCTTTGCCAGCTGCGACCAGGGTTAACTAGAGGGACGCGGGAGAGGCCCTTGTCCTGCAGCGGGCGTAGTCAGGATGATGATGAAGATGATGACCTGTGTTCCACAGACTATTTGCACATGGATGTCACCTTATTAGAGAAGTAGTGTTACTTAGGTTATGCGTCCATCCTAAGCAGGCTGTTAACATTTTTCACGAACATTGAAAGCAGGCATATTTAGAACCCAAGAAATCTAAATGTATCAGCGCCACCAACTTTGTTGTTGCTGGCGGGGTGAAATCGCAGTCTTTTGCAGCAACGAAAACGGGGTCGAGAAGTGCTGATATGACCTATTTTGGTTAGACTATTTAATCAGTGCTCGCAGCGCTGCTCGTTTCCCAGCCGGAGATTTGGCCCGACCTTGGATCCCTATGGCTGCCACGTGATTGTGGACCAGAACAAACATTTGCATTAAAGATGTTGCTTTTAGATATATCAGCTTTTCAAAACCCAGCAGTTGAAAATATCGTAATACGAAGTGAGTGCTGCATAGAAAAATTTACGAAAATCTGTACGCTTCCTATACGTATTACGTATGGTTTCCTTACGATAAAATTTTCACGCACAGTACAAGACATTACACAGAGTTCTTAAAAATATCGACTTTCTCTGTATGCGTTGTCCGTATAGTCCATATAGAATTATTGTCTGTTACGTAAGGCTTCCATACGAGCCATACGATAAATATGTGATTGGAGCAGGGGAGGGGGCAGGGAGAAGGAAGCGTAGAATGCTGCGCAGTCGCAGTATAACAGTAATCTATGTCACAAGTTAAAAACTAGGAGGACACCAAATCATCATTACCTCGGGCAATGCAATTTCATAAGAACCTTGTTGTGAGGTGCCATGCAGAACCACAAATACTATACAAAGCCCGCATACCTTGCATTACCGCACACAGCGTGCATGACTGCCGATACAATGCATCATCAGACATCTTTTGAGCTGATTAGAATCTTAGAGGTCGAGGCCCTCCGGGTCAATCTCGCCTGTTTTATCTCCAACGTGGCAGTGGCAGGTCTCAGCTGGCTCTTCCGTGTATCAGCCCTGGCAGGTGAGAGGGTTCTCAACATTTCCCTGCTACCTTCCGGTTCTCACCATTTCCCTGCTACCTTCCGGTCTCTCCTAGAAAAGGAGAGGGGGCTCTTTACAGCTCCTTAATTTTAGACGTTTTTGTTTCTTTGCTACTCCGATATATTAACCTGTGACGTTGACTGCTTCTGTTATCTCGCGACTGAGCAGCATTCCATACGGCCTTTCTCTTCTCCCTCCTCGCATTTTTATCTAATTACATGTCTGTACGCGCAGATAAAGATCCCTACTCAGCTTTATACCAAGTTTCGTCTCTGCTTGTCGTCTTCTGTTGGCTGTTGCTATCTGCGCTTTGAACCAACTACCTGAAATACAGGTTCTTCTGCAGAAGAGCCGAGTCTTCAGAGTTAACGAGGATGCTGGGTTTTCTGACTCTAAAAGATTTCAGATGTCCCCACTGCGTTGATAAGGAGACAAACAAGCCAGATGTTGATGTCGAAGCGTGATGTAGATTCACAATTCCGAAGCCCTTTATATGACACTTATGCTGTAGCAAAATCGTAAAAAACTTTTATAAACTTAACACTCTACATACAAATTGTTCATTTGATAACTATTGTTTTTTTCTTAATTTTAGCAGAAGCAGCACTCCACGATACACCTGACAAAATCACGTCATTGTTGTCTTCATAGGCGCCACCTGCGCTCTTCCCCTGCCCCTCCTTCATCCCATCACTGAACTCTCATGCCTCGCGGCATTTTTCACGGCGGCGATGGTTGGACTAATGCAAACGAGTTGTGCGTCTCACATGACCGATGCAGCGAGAGTAGAGGATGTAGGGACTATTTCCCAACCCTACACCCGCCTCTCGACACCCGATGGCTGGTTACTGTACCGGGCTGCTCCAACACCCACACAGAATGCAGTAACTGGAGCTTACCCGTGGCGCAGTGCGAATGCCGAGCTATAAACAAAACACACGACTCGCCCGTTGCTAGACGCTTCGAATGGCATCCGGATTCCCCCCCCCCCTCCCCCCCCCCCCCCCCCCCCCCGCTGCCACTGATATTCACATAAACGCGAGTATAAGTGAGTGGTGAATTTTTTTCATTACATAAATTTATTTGCGCTTGCTGTCACAGAAACTCCCTCCCAAGAAGCGAGTAAAGGGTGGGATAACGTTTAAATATTGGTTAGTATTCCTAAAAAGCGGCCTCAAAGGACGCCATACACTCATAGAGCTTTTGCATCCCAACACATGAAAAAAAAAATTAGACGGGATACTTAAGCTCCACCTAAAAGGTGTTATGCGCTAGCGCTAACAGGTTAGTGCCCATATATGCGGGATTTGTGGCTCTAGACTTTACATTCGTATGTTTCTGGGAATCCCCATACCAACCCTAGTGCAGTGGTACAGTGGCTAAGCGATGCGCCACTGCCCTGCGATGGCAGATCCTGCCACCGGTGTTGCTTGTACAACCCTAGTTGGTCTTCCCGAGCAGCCGCAAGGAATCAATCCATAATTTAACTGCCTCCTACCACGAAGGTTAGTTCGTTCACAACCTGGGGCAGGTTGTGAATAAGCCAAATGGTCGCGTGATCTAGGAGGCTCACTCAGGTTGGTCTCTGGGGATTTTTCGCTTACAACGCCGACGACACTGCAACGACGCCGGATTTTCTGCACATCGGGAGCCTTAAAACTATCGCGTTAAGATAATTTCAACTCAAACATTTTGATCGAAACGCAAACGGTTTTGTTTCTTGCGTAGTGCGTCTTGCTTGAGAGAATACATTACTGCGCTCTTTGGCGGTGTTGAAAACACTGCAGGTGAAGTGGAAAATGCATAGGGTGTTTCAGCTTCTAAAAATGGTTTTGTCTACAACCTATCAGCCCTATGTCGTGGCTCAACTCGTGCGAAAAGGTGAACTTAGTTCTGAAATCTAGGCTATGCTGCCCTCTGCATGAAATGCATTATAATAAAACCTACAAGCATATAAAACAGTACTGAATCGCGCTGTGATTGAAGGCTGGGAGTGAAAGGAGTAAGAAGTGCAGTAGTGTAAGGCTGCGGAATACTTTTCACCACAGCGATGACGCCAAGCAGGCACCAGGAGTCCAAAGTGCACAGCATCGCTTTTTCTTGCAAGCCTAAGCCCGTGCCGAGGGTACTACGCCTAGTCAGAAATGCACTAGCAAGTCCTGCGTTGTTCTTTACGTATGGTCTTTGTCAAAGACAGAATATTAGAGTGCGCAAACGCTCTCCATAAATAAACATGCCAAGCAAGTACACATGAAAATTTCGGCAGGCCCGCGAGACTCGCGCCCTCGCTGACAGAGCGAAAACAAACTCGCCCGCCGAGGGAGCCTCGCTGCTCGGCCTGGTTCGGGCTATCGTCCGAGCATCAGTCGGCGCCGTCGCTAACGCAGACTAATGGGCCGATCTGTGGAGCGCGCAGCGGACACAGTGAGCTGAATTCAGCTACCGCCCCACCCCCCTCCCCCACCCTACTGTGCAGGAAAGCGGTCGCGAGCGATAGAGTGTACTACACTCGTTCTGGTCGAAGGCTGCGCTCTGGTACGGGCCTCGTTAAGCGGTACAGCGTATCTGATCAAACGGTCTGTGGGCCGCAGTTATAGCTGACTGCCCTCGCCTGCGCGTCTGTTCCGTCTACGTGTGTGCTACTGGGGTTCGCTTCCGGTGTTGTGTCTGGTTCGCCTTTATTCCGTATCTCTAATGCTGAAGGAAATAAATCAATAGAAACAAAAACGATTCTACAAAAAATCGGGGAAAACTAACAAATAAGCAATATTTCTCTCGCAAATTTGCTTTTTTTCTGCAATCGAAGGTAGTCTTGCGGAGTGCTTCAATTTTCCTTCACATTTCTCACATATTCTCGGCATCTCATGGCGGCCGTTGCCACGTAGGGACCTGTGAGTTTTTATTTACAGGCATGCAAAGAAGCAACATGTCATATCCCATACGGCGTGGTAAACTTGCCCGCAAGGGCTGTGACGCGCGACAAGGGTTCGCTGTGAGCTCCGAAGACCACGTACTTTTCGGCTCCTATGACCTCAGTTATAATTCGCACAAGCCTAGGGCCGTGTTGGGAGGCAGAAGTGCCAAAGCGTTTAATATACGTAACAAAGACATGGTTACAACATTCGACGACAAAGGTAAAAGTGAAATATAAACGCTCCTCCGCAAACTGGAAAGAAAGCCTGCTAAAATTTCAATTATCACGCACAGCTCTTCATTGCATAACATGCGAAAACAATCACGGTGGAAGCTGGGAAGGAGAAAGAAAACAGTGCTGCGCGCTGCCTACTTGCTGCACGCAAACGTGCCCTGAAGTGGCAACAAGAATTTACACAGCATGTTGGTAACGCCCAGCTTTCGCTGAGTTTAGCAGAGTCCATGACATTGGGCAAAAGTTGTCAGTTTCTTTTATTCCTCCGTCGATTGATCTTCTTTATGATATTTTCTACTATATTCATGCCATGGATAACAAAGCGCAGCAGTAAGCTGGATTTCTTCTACGTCACAAAGAGGACGGGCAAATGAAGGTATACCTGGAGCAAAAACAGGCGCTTGAAATTAGTTCCCGACGTCAATGCAACGGTAATTAGAGGCTTAATTATGCTCAAAACGAACTATGATGAAAATATAAACCGCATTCATTGCTCGTTGGATTACTGCACCGATGATCACTAACACATATCTGTGCTGGTGAAAACATGCACAGTTCAACGCTGTAGGCGCGACGAAACAAGACATAAATGCATTAGAAGGCAGGAAGAGCAATGAGCAATAAATAAAAAAGAAGCCAGTACAATTAGAAACGCTTCGCTGATGAAAAAATATTTAAAAAAGTACCTCTTGCTCTGTCTTCATATTTAAAAAAATATTCTATTTGTATAGTGGGCCGCAAATCATTTTTGCAAGAAGCTCCTAAAATTTAATAGCTTCATGAATACACGACTGCGCGCATTGTACCACTGGTTGCCAGGACCATGGATTCGAAGTCGCCATATTTTTTCTTAACGCAGGACGACGGAAAGAGCGCAAAAATGGCCCTCAAAGCTAGACAGGCCGTCGAGAAGAACTTCTTGATGGGCTAGTTAGTGCTGGTTGTTCTTACAGACGAGTTGTGTACACATAAAATACAGACACAGGAAGACAGAAAGAGCGCAAAAATGGGCCCTCTGCGCTAGACAGGCAGTTTAGATGAACTAGTTGGGCTAGCTGGTGTACAGTTGTTCTTAAAGACGAGTTTGCGCACACATAAAAGACAGCCACAGGAAGACGGAAAAAGCGCAACGAAATTTTGCCCTCTTTCCGTCTTCCCGTGTCCTTCCTGTATCCGCGTCCTAATGCGATCGCAGTAAAGGTTCATGATATTTGTTTGCCGGCCTTTTTGAATCAGTCAGAAGTGTTTACTGCACTTCTGCAGAACAGTACACCGAGAATCTATGCGCACCTTGCCATTATCATCATCCAAATATGGAACTGTAGCTGCATACCTGATTTGAGCTATTTATAACTTTGTGCAGTTCGACACTGTGCTTCCTGACGGAGAATACACTTAATATGGATGTTGCATTCCGCGATTCTATGGCTTGCAGCGGTGACAAAGCCAACACTATGGGGAATTCATATGATTGGCTGCTTCCAGAGAATATCCACGGGAGCAGCGTGCTTTTGAGGCTCTGAGCTAAGCGCTATATATTTTCGGTAGAAATGTCTGCAACAATTTAGACGTTGAGCCAAAAACAAGGCGATATCAATCACGGTAACATTCGTAGTTCATTCTGCATTTCACGTGAATTTGTTTCGTTGCGTATATAATAATTTCCAAATGGCAGTGAAATCGAATGACACAATGAGGTCAGGAACTCACGATAGCCGAAATGAGGTCCTTCCATTTGTTCATATCTTTACAATGCACGCCTAGCTTCTCTTCCTCACAATAGCACCTGTCGAAGTGACAAACAGTTCAATAATGAAATTGGATTGATGAAACCAGCAATGCCATATGCGGCACCGTGTGCCATTGCGAGCCAGTAGTAACCAAAGTGCAAATAAACTGCCAGATTCGAAGACTCTAAGTTGAAGTCTTACCTTTCAATCACGAATGCTGCGACTCATACTTCCAATATATGTTATAGAGGCCACCACACTGAATGAATAGTTCGATTCCAAACGGAACTTTTCTCCGAGCGAGCTGTGTATGATGGTAATGCTGACATTTTAGCCCTCATGATACTTTTTTTCAAGCGCTTGCACCATATTCTTCGAAACGCAAGAAAAAACAAAGATAGAAGTTTTGCCCAACCTTTTGTCCTGTTGTTCTATTCCCTAGGAGTCAGCAGCAGACTACTTTGAAACATTAAAAAAAAAAGAAATAAGGGATGGAAGCCGATGGATTTGCTCCGCACCAAGCATAATGGTGGGGCATTGAAACTACGAAGTTTTAAACATAGCTTTCGTGCAAAGAAGTTTCGCCGCAAGAACACTCCAGTTTCTGTAATTTTTTTCCGGACAACTGTTCTAGCGTACCAATTTTTTTTCCTTTCTCAGAATGGATTGTGCTGCGTTTACTCTTGTCGGGAAATAAAGCGTGGCTCACCTTAGTGTGTACACGAAAAGATCGCCCGAATCGACATTTATATAAAACAGGACCAAAAACAAACGGTTAGACCGAAAACATAGTAAGGAAATCAATGACAGCATAGAACACAGAGTGAAAGAGACTAGATGTACGTGCCTTCTCTTTGCCGCCAACAGGGCCCCATGACCGTCAAAACCAGCTGTCGCTCCGCATTGAACCACCACGACGTATCCTTGAAGACACATTGCTCAGGGAGCAAGAAAGAAAAAAAAAAGAGTGAAACGGAAATGTCTTCGCGGTGAGATTGGTTCTGTTTCATAAGAACTGCTTTTATATGGGTTTCTAGACGAGCTCTTACAGTTTCTTTTTCCCACGTATTCTATATAAAACCAATGATTTCTTGCCCCCTTCAGTGACTGGACCCCACTGGGGAGTTTGCTCGAAAGGGTGTATGTAGTAGCGTTAGAAGGTATGATACGTCATCTTTTTGCTTTCTTCCTTATTCAGTCACTTGCTTAAAGTGAAACGAATTTTTTTCATTGCGGCCGCGTAATAGTCTTTCAACAATACTAATCAGCCTTGATACTGAGCTTGCCTTCTCTTGCAGTCAATTTCGTTATACTATGAGCAAATCTGTTATCTTGCCTTGGCACTAAATGCCCTGCACAGAACCAACTAATGCGATACCTCTTAGTTCACCTCAGCAGAAAAACTCAGCACTCCCTGTCACAAAAATGCCTGATTCGTCAAGAGAGCGGTGAAATCACAAGATCACGTGAACTTGAGACGTCGCTGATTGGTCGAGAGCACGATGAGGCCAAAACGTCACGTGACCTTGTGGCGTCATCCCTACCTGCCAACTGCAGCAGCTGGTGGCCTGCCTACCCTGACAGGCGGCAGCTATTTCAAGCAAATTCTAGTGCCAATCAACTTTTATGAGTTCTAGCTTATTGCAGTTTAGACAAAATACAATTGTCTGGGAGAAGAGGGGTGAAGGTGACACACGTGGTCATCTGGCAAGGCACTAGACATCCTACATTCATACAGCCACAGTTTGGACATAATACAAATCTAATGTGACAGAGAACATGCCCAATTTTACAGGTAGACTCTAAGATTTCACATACAGCAATAAAGATAGCTATGTAGAGGTTACCGTTTCTACAAAACAACTGAATTTCAAATTGTGAAATAACCACAAATGAGTTGGACAGAGAAAAAAGAGGGATGTCCCCGAAAAAGAGGATCTCCGAAACAGCAGCAAATAAATGAGCACTGCATTGCCTATTAATATGAGCTGGCTTAATTATGATTCAAGACGAAAACCTTAGCCTGTTTTAGAAAAGCAGAAAAAGAGAGAACTGGCTTTTATGACATCCATCAGATCAGAATATAGGCTCAGCAGGTTAAGAGTTGGCCTAATGAATGGTTGTGTTTTACAGTTCATCCTATATTAAGTTCTGATCAAACTCGTTTTCCTAAATTTGTACTATGGTTCATGTTTTGTATATTTCGAAATGAATAGTTGTGGATCACATTTAAATTCTCAAAAAGCAACCTTTGACATTCGAAGCTTAAACAATAATTTAGTGTTCTGTTTTTCATTGTGATTTAAATATTACTTTGAGTCACGTCCTGCTAAGTTTTCGGTAAAGCGCGCACTCTTTTTCTCTAATAAATATATATGCTTTCCATATTTCAACCAATAGTGGTTCCCCATACAAGCAAGCAGTAATGTAGCCGCGACTGAATGGCACCGAAATCGAGCAGATCCCGTAAATAACGAGGCAACAGTAAACGAATCCTATTCTGCATACCAGTGAATAGTGCAACATTGCGTTTAATAAAGCCAACATGACAAGACCAACGGAGGCTTTCGTGAAACTACGCCTAAAAATTTAATTTCTGACACCCGCTCTAGTGGTCGTGGCTGAAACTTCACTTCGTTACTAATATGAACAGTCCTGCTAAAAGGAGTAAATACAATGCACTACGTTTTTTCAACATTTAATAAAAGTTAATTTGGAACAAGCCAATAAGATAAATTCTCAAACCGTAAATTTACGCGCAGGATTAAGGAATCTATACTTTCTGCAGAAAACTTACACTTCTATCGTGAGCGTAAAGGATTACCGGAGGAGTTTGTGGGATACAATAGGTCATATGATTGACCCCTGAGGAACATCGAACTTGTTTAACTGAGAATCAGATGCGGGATTATTAATAGCATACTTAAAGCGCAACTTAAGGTAATTCTGGAGTAATTTAAGTGCAGCCACTCGTACTCCATAATATGACAATTTTCGAAGAAGTAAATTATGTTAAAATTGAGTCAAATTCTTGGCTGATATCTAGAAAGACGCCAAATGATACAATAATTTTCTGTTCTTGGTACGCTTGTCCTTGATACTAAACATGGAAGACTCAGTCGATTTTTTTCTTTTGTAATCCGTACTGGCTAGAAGAGATAAACTCATGTTTATTAAGATAGTTTGTGATTCTAATATTAATCACTTTCTCTACTTTTTTGGAATAAAATTGGAGAACTGATATAGGCGGAGAATTACTAATGATATTTGCATCACCGCCCTGAAACAAAACAGCCATTCCTGCTATCTTCATTCTGTCGGGGAAGACGCTGGGTGCCAAAATTAGATTTGTCATATGACGAAGTACATTAGCAATTAGGTCAGCAGTGTCTTTAACCGGTGCGACCTTGATGCCATAAAAACCAATGAAACAGTTATTTCGGGGGCCCAATATTTTATCTTTAACCTCTGCAGGAGTATCGGGATATAAGAGAAGGCTATGGTGCAAATTAGATTTTACGCATTTTTAAATATTATTGGGCCTTGTTGCACGAAAAGCTCTAAATGCCAAAAAGTGTTCGTTGAACTCATTGGCAAGAACTAAGAACTGTTCCTCTAATCGTAATTTGAGTTGGTACACTTTCTTCCGATTTCGGTTAATCTTTGACAGTACGCCAGGTTTTTTGAGGATCGAAGGAGCCATCCGGGAATTTTTGGCCTTAGTAGTGAATTGCAGACTTCTTTATATCTACACCGAATTTATTTCTAACCTTTTATACTTTTCTAGGCAGTCAATACTTGTCCCCAATGAAAGCATAATGGCTGGGGGGCGGTAACACTCTACCAATGGAGGCCTCACTGCTGAAGCAGTGCCCAGAAAAAAACCACTCTCTCTCTTTACGATGGTACACTGCGTCGTTATATTTGCCTTTTATGTTTCTGACGTAGCGCATGTGCGGTGTGAGTTCGCACCGTTAATTTTTTTTTCAGCCTAAAGAGTGTATCAGTTGCGAGTTGAGACTTGACCTTTTGTCACGAAACAATCTTATTACACGCAGCACCCACTTCGCAGTTCATCTTTAGTCCCTTACTCATGGGTTATATTTCGTTTGTCTTTGCTAACTAGAATTTACAATGCTCATTACTACGTCCAAAATTTGCTACAGCTTTATTAAGTTCTACCGCTATTTTGTGGAAAATTAAAAACTTGTGACGTTAGAATACTTCATAAAGTTCCTCACAAAGCATCACACACGATTAATACACTTTGATATTAGTGCAAAACAATAAAATGTAGCTTCAATGATGAACATATGTTCAAAAGGGCTTTATGAAGGAACTTATGAGGAGTTCATACTTTAGTAATATAGTCCGAGCTCTTTAGGCTAGTACGATAATTGTTTTCTACGAGGTGGCAACTAATTATAAACCAAAACCTTTCTACCCGCGAAGTCTTCTAATTGTTGCCCATAGGTGCTGTTATTTCGTGGCAAATTGAAGTTTTCTAGGGGATTTTTTTGTAGCGCGGTTGTAGGAGTAATTGTAGGAGACTGCGAGTTCGGCAAAGAGGGGGCAATATTTTATATACCGTCACGTTGGTAATGTCAGGACTCCACGCGTCGAAGCTATAGGGGTTGCCGGTCTGATATTGCACTCATAGTTTTGCACTTAAAAGATCCCAAGTACTGTTAGGAGCAAAAAACTGGTACAAAATACAGCGCTATAAATTTTTCTAAGCTGCAGAATGGGTGCATGACACCAAGCGCTGTTGCGTGGCTCGCTCCTTTTGCGATGGTTTCGATGTTTCGCCCAAGGAGAACAGTGACGTATAACTAGCAAGCAGATGTCATTTTATATAGTAAACGCCACATTTTTGCACTCCTCGTGGGCCAGTAATTGCGGAAAGCGCTGCAGCAATACTTTCAGCAAAATCTCAGGTGATATGTGCCACTTAAGACAGTGCCTGCCTGTGTGTTGATGAAGAAAATACATGATGACGTCGTGTAAACCATTTAATAGCGAATCTCAGTGCGAGAACCCAAGTGACAGAAAGGCAGTGGAAATGAACACAGGGCAATGACACTAAATTTAAGCCCTTTAGACACAGTGGTCTTTTGAGCGGTTTTCATCTCGTATGCCACATTGCAATTGTTATCGCAGCTTAAAGAGGCTCTGAAAGGGGATCTAATATAGGGTCTTTGCGCCTTTTCTTCTCCTTTCGTTACTTTTTCCACGCTGGAAGGTCGGCGCTCCTCCGCCGGCCACATCTCCATGAGCGGAGCTACCTGACCCGCCGGACCTGCGCGCCTTACTGGCCACGGACATGATGGCTGCCTGACGCCTGAAAGAATTTAACTAATAGCCACCTGTCAACTTGTATACGCCGGTGCGAGCGACGGAGGAGAGTGGGAGCATGAAAAAGTCACCGGGAAGGGCTCACCAACTTTCGTGTGTGATTGTGGGTTCTCTGCTGCGTGCAGAAGTAAGTGTATTATTTGTCTCAGGCTTTCATTACAGCACAATATAGTGACTAAGCACGCACTGCATGCATACAAGTTAATGTGCTCTCCTCGGAAGGTGTTTCAGAGCCCATTTAATATACCGCGTGTCCCAGTTAATGTTTGCCGAATATTAAAAATGTGCCCACGCAATTAAACGGATACGACTTTATGTTGTTAACCACCGCATGCAATAAGTCAAAGTGCTTTTGTATTTTGTTCGATTAATAATAAACTTCAGAGGTCGTGAGCTGGGATGCCGTCAGCGGCATGTGGGTGTTTTTTTTCTGTTTTATGATGAATTACCTTTCTGCGACACGAGAATTACACTATTACTCTGCCATCAATCAACACCAAAAATAAAAAAGAGAAATATTCCACAATGCTCTTGGTTTCGGTGACTGTTGGGCTCCTTAACATGTGTCATAACGAGCCCGCTTAATATCTTAACGAAAGCTGAAGTTCTTGCAGTCTCGATGCCATAGGTAGCGGAACAGAGTTCTCGCACAGCTACCGCCCTCATAAATCGATGGAGTTCCTAGCCAGACTCGCGGCACTTCGACGTATACGTCCGCCGCTATGGATGAGGGTGGCGCTGGTGAACACCCTCAAGGTTACCAACATAAATGCCGCGAAGGCAAAAAGATTGAACACCCCTGCCGTGGCTCAGTAGGTAAAACAGCGAACGCAAAATTTCGGAGGGCTTGGTTTCGCATCGCACCAGCGACATGTGGTTGTTTCTAACAAGCTCACACTAACATTGACCATTCCCCGAATTTAGCCCTTGTGTGTTCGTCGATTTGTCTGGAGCCAGATTTGTGGAAATCTGCTCATTTGCCCACCAGCGCTCTCAGGCGTGGACTTCATGAAGAAAACTTGTAAACAATTTTCAGTCCTTTGTTTTCTTGCCCTGATTTGTCGTAGAAACCAATAGAAGAAGATTATTGCCATATTTTCTTCGCATTCAAGTTCTCCATAATTTTTTTGTTCAATTTTTATTTGAAACACAGAAAGGAATATAGGTCCTGCCTTTCTGTGCAGTTTTCGAATTATGTACTTTTGGAAAGAACCGCGAAACCTAGTTGTCCTCTTTACGCATATATACGTTGCTATGAGAAAAATCAATTCAAATGACTGCTTACGGCAGTATACCACTTAGCCCTTAGCTCACCATGGGCAAAGCCACGTTTCAAGTTTTTCCGAAAAAAAAACGTGAATGACGTCAAATCCTTTTTTTTTTCTCTGAAAAAAGCTGCCAATTATAGCAATACTTGTTATTACCTTCAGGAGCATATGTTAAGTGTACGGAGCGAGGTCCGTGCAGAAATTCCGAGACAAAAGAAGGCTAAAAAATTGTTTTGCACTTACAATTTTGAAATCTATACTAGAGCAACACTGGACCATTTTTTAAGGAGGCGGAAAAAATGTTCTTCGTTGCCGGCGTTGTTTACGTCCCCAAAAACCACTCGTCATCTGGTGGATGTTGCGGCAGCTGAATTGTGCACAGTCACCGTAGAGCTCCGCAGCCGCACGATCCCAATGACGACGACCGAGCGAAGTAAACAGCCCGCAGCCCCTTCGCAACCAACGACCTGCACCGGTACCACCAGGCAGCGGGACGCAGCTGTTTTCTGCGGGCACAGCGACCAGGACGTGGAAGACAGGCAGGCCTCGTATGAACAGATGAGACAGCCTAGCAACTGGGATGACCGTATAAAGCTCAAAAATGTCATTTCTTACCTAAGCGACGTCGCGAACCTCTGGTTTTGCAATTCATCACCATCATCATCATAATCATCATCAGCCAGACTACACCCACTGCTGGGCAAAAGCCTCTCCCATGTCTCTCCAATTAACCCTTCCCTTTGCCTGCTGCACCCAACCTATGCCTGCAAACTTGCTAATCTCATTCGCCCACCTAACCTTCTGCCGCCCCCTGCTACGCTTGCTGTCTCTTGGAATTCACTCCGTTACCCTTAAGGACCAGCGGTTATCTCGCCTTCGCAGTACATGCCTTGTCAAGCAAATTTCTTCCTCTTGATTTCGACTACAATGTCATTTACACGCGCTTGTTCCCTCACCCGATCTGCCCGCTTCCGGTCTCTTAACGTTACACCTATCATTCCGATATTTCAACTTGGGCCGTTTGTAAAAGTACGCTTACGGAGGTCTTTGGTCGTCCCACTATGCGAAAACTCAGCGGTGAGCAAAGTTTTTGCGTCCGAGCGTAGCATGCGGATGAAAGTTTCACCACCTACATTGAAGATGCGGTTGATATTTGCAAGCATGTTGACTCGATTATGACAGAGGCTGAGAAGATCAAACATATCATGAAGGTGACAGATGACGACGCTATCAATATTCTCTTGGCCAAAAGCCCCACCACCGTGGCCTGTGTACAACCTATGCCGAAGCTGCGACGAGCGACGCAAGCATTGCATTTGCGCTCGTCGCTCTTCCGCGCCTGCCGAGTCCATCTCGCGCTTGGCCGATGAGAATGACTTCCTCTCTCACATTAGACTTCACGCGGGACGAGGTCTCCCGGAAACTTCCGCTCCTGTCAGGCTCGACCCCGTAACCCCCTTTCCTCCCTCCTGACCTCCGGCATACCATCACGCAAGAGGTTGCCGATGCACTGCTTGGTCTTAAACAGCCGGCTGGTTCGAACCCGGGAACTCCGGATCAGTAGTCGAGCGCCCTCGACTACTCATCCGGAGTTCCCGGGTTCGAACCCGACCGCGGCGGCTGCGTTTTTATGGAGAAAAAACGCTAAAGCGCCCGTGTGCTGTGCGATGTCAGTGCACGTTAAAGATCCCCAGGTGGTCGAAATTATTCCGGAGCCCTCCACTACGACACCTCTTTCTTTCACTCCCTCCTTTATTCCTTCCCATACGGCGCGGATCAGGTGTCCAACGATATATGAGACAGATACTGCGTCATTTCCTTTCCCCGAAAAAACAATTATTATTATTATTACTACTTCACTCCCCATTTCATTCCTCTTACGAAACAGCCCACTCCTGTTGCGGCATCCCTGAGCTACGATCCTTCCTTTACCATGCCCCCTACCCCTGCGCGTGTGCCTATTACATAAGCCGAAGCCATTACACGCCCACCGCGGCTGCAACCCTTTGCATTCGTTACGCTTGCTGCCACTGCGCCTATTGCTCCCCGACTCCGTTCCTCGTTCGTGTCATACATACCTTGGCGCACCTCTGATATCCGGCCGATTTGGTTCGCCTGTGGTGTGCCCGGCCACGTCGCCCACCTTTGTCGCCGTAATCTGCCGACGCCTGTGCATTCTCCGCCGGACTACTCCCAACCGCACCGTACCGCACCTTTCGCCCGCCTTCCGCACAACCTCCGGAGACCTCTCCGGACAGCGCTATGGGCCGCCAGTCCTTCGCTCCTGACCGCTCCTTTTCTCCTCGCCGTCTCTCCTTGTCGCCCCTGTGCCGTTGCAGCGACTAAACCGATTAGGAAAACTAGCAGCCGCTGGTCCTGGGGGACGAAGTGCGCTCTCTACGCCAACATCAAGTCCTTGCCTTTCACCGCCTAATCTCCTTCACGTCTTGATGGCGTTTGAGCGCTTGCGCTTGTCGACACTGGTGCCTCAGTCTCTGTTATTAATGAAAACATGTACTTTCGCTCCGTAAAGTTACTACCCAGTACTTCCACCAAATAAAGAGTGGTTTAAGGGGGCGTGAGTATTGCCGGCAACGAAGAGTCGGCCACACGTAATCGGGAAAACAGCGGGGCGAGAGGGAGGGTTACACAAAGAGCAGTTTTCACCACGAGCGTCTGGAATGCGCCTCTAGAGCTCCGTCGTCGTTGGCGTCGGCGCTTGGTCGTCATCTTCATTCCAAATTACATTGTTCAGCACGTAGCACTCGTAGAATTGAAGTCGTCTTGGTGGCATACACTGGCCTTATTACTCTTTAAAATTATAGAGCATGTATCGTTGTAGTATAAATTGCTCAAAGCTATTTGCGTCCAATTTTTCGAATTTGTATTTTCTCCGAGCGTCTGAACCGCCGCAAAAGAACCGGGCTGGGAAATCTTGACTAAGCTTGTTTCGCGGAGAGGATTCCTCAATTATGCAAGAACGTCTGGCTCCCTTGAATATTCCGCAGGGACCTGCTTATTTCACTGATATTGGCTCTCGGTGGTCGCAGACCGACCCAGCACTTGCGTTTTACACCACTGCGTCCAAAGACTATTCCATAGCTGCAGCGAGCAGGAAGAGAGTCCTGTTTTCAAATCTCAAAGAAATACATACCAAGATCTTGTGCTGAGCCAGTGTTCCATGTGCTTACAAAGAGCACGAACCAAGGGCTTCTTTTATACAAATGCACCCTACCGAGCCGTGTTGAATAAGAAAGCGCGGCGCAGCTAGCGTCCGATTTTACTGTTTACTTTTAAAGGCATTTGGAAAGGAAACAACACTGCGTGCCCCGGACTTGTTCCAGCTTTACATTCCAACCTGTGGGAGACGGTGGCCTGGCGAATTTAATATGCGCGCATCAAGGAACCGCGAGCGGATATCTGTTTTCCGCAAGCGGAATGAACAGAAATAAATAAAATAACGACTATTACAGCAATAGCGAGCGAAATATAGGCTCGGAAGGATTGCGCACGACCAGCGCACGCATGGTTGTTGTCTTCTTCGCCAAGGCTGCGCAGCGCCTCCGCAGGTACCCACCTCGCCCATAGTCTTTTTCCAGTCTCCATACTCATATATTCATGCAACTTGCGTCAAGCCCTTCGCTAAATCTGACTACTGCGCTTCGGTTCCTCTTCCAGTGTTCTATTTTCTGTATGGCCCCCTTTTCTACACAAGGTTCTGCTGCACTACCCAATATCGATTTATTATTTAACGTTAAAGACGGTACGAGCTAGATAAACTAGTTCAATCTATTCCTGTACCACGAACGCATATCAGCGCAATGAGTTTTCGGTTGTTAGGTACCTCTGAGCCTGGTTTGCGTACGCGTCTGACATTAATGCCAGAATTTAGACACTTCTTGCAGTTGTGATCAATAAGAAAATTCAGAATATTTTAAGTCAGCAAATTCAAGACAACGCACAGAAATGACGAAAAACCTTTTTTTAAATCATGCAAAGGGTTCCTACTTAACATGCTTATTTTATCTAGAATAAGTGCTTTTGGCATCGGGTCTTGTAAGTACTAGTGAACTGATCTTTTTAATTTCAAGATATCTTCTGGAGCTAAGTGGTTTAGCAGAATATTTAAAAAGATGGCTGATCGTCGGTGGCTATAATGCAATTTGGAAGTAAATAATCTTGAGAAAAGAATGGCGCAAACTAATTGGAAAAAAATTCTGAATTTTAAACATCGATCATTTATGTGTTTAGCATCATGTAATAGTAATTTGAAAAAGCGCAAGAGTACAGCGGCGGGGCCGAAGAAAGCAGACAGCACGGCCGTAACTTTACAAAAATCTTTTCTCAAGTGGACAGACATTGCCAGTAGTTCTGTGCAAGTGCTAAACTATTATTTTAGTAATCAGCCGCTTTATGATGACGAGGCTTCGACGTCACATTGACAATGCTGATACATCCCTGAGACTGCCGTGATTATTTCGCACGTAAAATTTCTTGACATTTGATTATTTCTCGGTCTTAAGGAGTGAGAGCGCGCACATAAAATGGCTCCTTTTTGCGGTGTCTGTCGCTCAAAAACGCGGACGTTGTGGATTACTTGCGTATTTTTCGATAACATGCCCGGTCTGTCCATAGACGACGTTTCATCTAAGACTATCTGTCTTAATGAAACAAAGAGGTTTTTTGAGTTGCAAGAGTGGTTTTTCCGTCACAGCATTGCCGATGGTGTAGTACATCTAAGTACATCAAAGACAAGCTAACCAGCAGGATTGTTAAATAATATTGGATAGTTGGCTTTGCAACTATTACTCTTAGTCTCCTTAAATTTTAAGAGGGGTGTAGCGTACCCGAAGTAATATCTCTATCAGTTTTTATAATTTCGCAAACGCGTTCGGTTACCATCAGCGTTGCTCAACAAATTTTGCTTTTTCGATGAGTTACGGGCACTGGAGAGATTGTTTCACCTTCAAGCTTCTCGAAAGTGCATGTTTTTAGACGCAATGTAGCAATAACTTTGTTGGGACGCAGCGCTAAGGGTAAGTGCGTCATAGAAAATAAAAAAAACCTATATAGGTAATACTTACGGTGGCCTACATGCCACTCAATAATCAAGGAGCCTAACTGTAATAGTTATAAGTTAACAACTCAATATTGCTTAAGTAGCCTACTGTTAGCATGTCGTAACTGTATTCTGATATACCGCAATGCTGACAATGGTAAGGCTAAGACATCTGCACTCAGCTCGGACGCTAAATGACACTAGACAAAGCCACCTATGTTACTGCTAAACAAAAAGCAATGAAAACACAATGAAGGGAAAAGTTCGAAAAATCGAAAGTCGACAAGAGCGGCAGTCTTTTAGATTCTCGGCGCTGACTGCCCAATTCTACTCAGTCTGTTTCATGCAGACTGATTCAAAAGACCTTGGTGGACGCTTTCTTGCAAAACGGTTAATAAGCGGCTGAATTCTTTCTCGACGGCTCTCCCAATAACAATGAACCAGTTCATTGTGAAGTTCCTGGCCACCGAGAGAGCAGGGCCGTGGCCGCTGACAAGACGAGTTCATTAAGCTGTAGCCCGCTTTCTCCTTCCTCCAGACGCTCGCCAATCTTCCCCTTCATACATGCCCGGTTTTCATCGCTGCTTTTCTCCTGCTTAGCATAACTGCACGGCAGCAAAGAAAACAATTCGCCTTTCAATAAAGTCCAAACACAAAATTAGGCCTTCTTTTTTTTCTGTGTATCAGTAATAACATTTGTTATTAACGCGCAGTAGAGGACAAGTTGTGCAAAACCGTGTGTTAAAGAAGTAACGGTTGGTTCGGTAAAACAAAATCATGCTAGATTTCCTTAACTCTTAATAACTAGTGACGAATGTTCTGCTGAAGTGTTATAAACAATCAAAAGCGCCCGCTTACGCAGAGGACAGCGTTTAACAAGGTTCGGTTAACCGTGCTTCAACCAGCCGTCTCATGGCCGAAAACATGCATACCATGAACATTATCTTGGTTTATATAAAGTTAAGTATAGCGATCAATGCAAGCATTTCGCTTAGACGCCGTAAGAAAAAAAAGCAAATGAAGAAAAATTTAAGAAGTATGGAGGTGCTATTTTGCATGTGGTATGCAGTAATTGGGCATAACAAGACGGCGCATCTACTGTCCCCTTTCTGCTAGATTTGCTTGAGTTTGCAACTATATTTATAGTTGTTAATTTGAAGTTGCGTCGGTGAAGTGAAGCTTGGAGTGGCGTCGTCATTTCAAGTACGTAACGAAGCGCCGGCTTAAAATTCCCGCTGCACAGTCGGACAGTAATGGTGCCCTATAGGTTCTGCAGAATTGAGACCCGCAATCTCACCGCCGTAATGCTGGGCTTGGTGTGCCTGTACATGAACTGAGCAGTAAAGAGTTAGATTCCGGGATTGTGTGTCCTTTTTATTAAGTGTGACATCCTAGTGTTTTTTTTCGGACGAAGAACATGACCACGAACCGCTCAGGCTATTCCAGATACCACTGCTGCTGCAAGCAATATTGCAGGTTGGAGCCTGTGATGCACACTCAGACTACACAGTCGAAGCTCTGGCTACTAGGAATTCGGGACCGCGGAGTAGTTTACTTGTTCTACCGGCTACCGGCTGTATTAATTTTCGATCAAAATCTATCAATCAATCATTCGGGTGCTTTATTTTCAAAAGAAAATTATTAGGGTTTGCCCAGGCAAAAAGCGTAATCAATCTCCACTTTCACCATCATCATCATTTTATTTTATAAAACCAATACATCAAAACTTATTTGGACCCATAGCCAGCTCGGCTAGTGAAAGGCCCAAATACATATTATTCACTAAAGAATGGCAGGCATTCAAAATACATGTATGAAAAGACGTGAGATGCTACAATAGCGGCATCGCAAATATGTTAAGCACATACATATTCTGAAAAACAAGAAAAAATATGTTTATGAATGTACCAAACTAAGCAAAAACGCGTTCAGTCCCACAGTTACCGCAGTGGTGGCCAAGTGGTTGAGCATCCGCCTCGCATGCGGGAGGTGCGGGGTTCGATCCCCAGTGCCGCCGGGTACCCACCGGTGATACAATGGGTACAAGCTTTCCCCTGGTCTGGTGCTCGGCTTATATAGGATGAAATGCTTGGAAAATGGGTCTTTGACCCCACCTTGAAAATTTTAAAAATACCTTGTGTCATCGCGCTCTTTGGCCATAGATGCCCTTGCGCCATAAAAACCCATCATCATCATCATCAGTCCCACAGTTCTGGGCAGTCAAGAAAAATGTTTTTCAATGAGGCCGAAAGTTATGTTGCCTGAGCCCTTCTTGTACAGGACATGCAGCGTAAGTGCACTCGTTGACAATAAATAAGAACACGAATGCAATTTGTATGCGAAACGGAAGCACAAAATATTTGGCACTTACGATGTTCATATTATAATTTCTCTGCAAAAATAAGTCGACAAAAACATGTAAAGCGCGCCATTCACTATTTCACTAATATACCAGATAAAGAAGCGTGTAAGGCGATCAAATGCAGTATCAAGCACAAGTGACTCAAATAAGATTACAGCAGTAAACACGGCAGGAACGCCTTGCAGGTTGCAGGTGCGAGAACGAACATTCGTCGAAAGAACGCCATTTGGTAGCACTGGAGTATTGTGGCGCAGCGTATGATGGCCATATTTACAGCGTGAGAAGAGAATGCAGCAAAAGACAGGATTTCTAAGCGTGTACAATGGTCATTTCGTTTTCAACCGCATATCTAAAAAAGTTTCGTGTACAAGGTGAGAAGACTTTCTTTTTGCTTTCTTTTTGCTTTGTTTTTCGCTTTCTTTTGCATTCGAAGCAGTTTTTGAATATTTGTCTTCGTTGTACTGCCCCAGATAAAAACACCGACAAAGCATTGTAGATTATCAGCATGATTGGAACTGGTAAAAAGGAGCAAAATTTTCCGAGATTACCTGTGCATTTTGAAAGTTTAGATATATCAGTGTCAATTTGAGCGTTCTAGCTAAAATGTGTGTGAGCAAAAACTCGCTGTATATTAACAGAAATTTGAAACGTTTATAGTAGAATCCCTCATAAAAAAAGAAAATTGTTTTTTTAGAAAAGGAAATGACGCAGTAACTGTCTTACATATCTCGGTGCACACCCGAACCGCGCCGTAATGGAAGAGATAAAGGAGAGAGTGAAAAAAGAAAGGAAGAAATAGTTGCCATAGTGGAAGAATCCGGAATAATTTCAACCGCCTGTGGATCCTCGTCGTGCACTGACATCGTAAAGAACACGGCAAAAACGAAGTTTTGAAAAATTACGCGCTGCGTGAGGTGAGATATGACTGTTTTCGTCATATATGTATTTAAGTTAAGCGAATATACTTCACTCCAAACCCTGAGTTTCTCTAGTGTCCTGTTAACTAAAGGAATTATTGAATAAAGACGGTCGCCTTTGAAAAGCATACTAGTATCGTCGGCATATAATATGTATTTCTGTGTGTTGGAAGAGCTTGTGACGTCATTCACACATAAAGGAAATCACAGCGGGCCTAGAATGCTGCCCTCCGGAACTCCAGTTCCAATGTTCAAAAAAGATGAAGCCTCCTTTCTTATCATTATATATTGAAGGCGCTGCAGTAAATATGACCTTATAAGAGAGGGCAGTGCCAAGCTAGAAACCTGCAAAAATAATTGAGAAATTACTCAGAAACCAAAGCAAGAATATAATTAATAGGTCAGCTTGATTTAAGCTATATGCGGGCTTAACGTTCCAATGCGACTCAGGCTATGAGAGACGCCGTAGTGAAGGGCTCCGGAAATTTTAGGTAAGCGTAATAGCTACGGGGCTGGTGGCATGTTACACCGGGCGTATTTGAATGTCCCCAATACTGCAAGCTTTACTGTTTTTGAATGAGGCATAGATGCTGCAAATTCGATTTCATCAGTTGGTTGAAGAAAACTATCAGCAGTGCATCTTATATCAAGTCCCGTAGTATTGTTTGATAGCAAGTTACCGACAATGTCCTTGAACAAGATAGTAAAGATTTCAGCTAGATCGGAAGCTTGTACATGCGGCTCTTCATTAATTAATTCAGTGACAAGAGATACAGTTAAAGTTTGACTTAATAAATAATTTTTGTCCAAACTCCGGTGATTCGTTTACAGGCTACAAATTGATGACGCAAAAATGCCCAATATTTCTCTTTAAAGAGCTGTCGCCTTATTCAGTAATTGTTTATACTACAGGAAGGACCTCAAAAACCTCTACTAAGATATCTCTAAAACAGCATTGTTTTCATTTTTATTGTCTTCAAATGCGCTTTTGTAATCCAGAGATTACTACATCTTCTCTTTATCATTAAAGTCTTTTCGTTAAATATTGATTTTTAATCAGTTTAACTATAGAAATAAAACACTTGTAGGATGCATCCATGTTCGCGGAGTGGCAGATATCATCCCTGTTGATGTTTGCAATCCTCACTAGGAATTCATCAACTGTAATGTGCGTAATATTCTGTATAGCAAAGGCAGGTTGTTCATGCCGAACTTTATCAGTGTTTTTTATGAGCATGAAAATCAGAAAACGGTTGCTAATGCTACTGCTCAAAACACCTGTATGTACATGGCTTGCGTCCATTAGAAAGAGAAATAAATCGATAAAAGTTTGAGTGCGGACGATTTCACGGGTCATTGTTTGTGTCAAAACAGCGAGTGCATTTGACTCCAAAATCGAAAGGGACTCTGCATGAGCAGGCGAGGGCTTAGGAACAGCAATGTTAAATTCTCCTCCAAGAATAACACTGAACATTTTTTTGCTAATGTCTTCCAGGATACTGTCAACGTAAGGAAAGAAATTAAAATTGGAGTCAGGACTAGGACTAGACCGGTAAATTACACAGCACATGTAACCACGAGATTTCATAGTTAGGCACGCAATGTGTGCACCAATAAAGCTGAACTCGGCGATCTCTTCGAAGCACAACCGATTTTTTTTGCTGGAGTCCACCAACGATTCTGCGCGATTGGTTTAGGAAAATGCTCTGATAATCCGACGGTTTGCACACTTCGTCTCTTGAGGTATACCATGTCTCTGTTAACGCGATAACATAAAAGTCGGAGCGAAATTCATTTAGAAAGGTAGCTAATTCTTCTTTCTGTCTGGCGGAACAAATATTTAGGTGAAAGCATGTCAGTGTGATAAATTTATGGGAACCAACAACGGCACTGACAACGGATGAGGAGAAGGCCATTTTTATTTAGACGATCCTATCAAGGTTCTGAGTCTGACAGGTATGAGCGACATCTGATGACTCATTTTTTTTGCAAATACCTTTCCGTTTTTTATCCGAACGAACCTCTTGCGGTGTTTCTTATTTTTTTGATATGGCCATTACAACTGACTGTTTAACTGCCGGGTATAAATGCTCTTTGATGAAAACTGGGGTGCTGGGCAAGAGGCCTAGAACTTCGGTCGAAATGCGCCTATTTTTCGCCTTCTGCAGCCCATCCTCACGTCTCGACGTATATGCACTACTGGGGAGAAAAGTTTCTGAGACGCGAGATCTGCGAAAAACTTTTACTGTAGCTCGAGCTCACTACCCACTCACCTGATATTGTATGAAGGCATTAAAAGCCTAAATGCTCCTTCCTCTCTTCAAAATATCCGTGAACTTGGTAGCGAGGTGAAGCTTCAATAAACGGTTTTCCTAGAACTCGCGTCCCTGAAACTTTTGTCCTCAATAGTACGTATCGACGCATTCGTTTATAGCCCTCCGCCTCGAGATGAGTTTTCCGTCTCGTAAAATACCACTTTTGGACAATTTTTCATTTCAAATCGACAGACATCACAATAACGAATGCAATGCCCAGTCTAAGATCTATTTGTAGCCACTGAGAAGAAAAATGATTGGATCTGTTGATTCGTCCAATCTGGTGTTAATATCACACAAGTGGCTTTAAATTTCATTCGTTTCCACAGGCACTAGTTTTCTTAAAGCTTAAATGGCATTGGAACAAACGTTAGCTGCGTTTTATGCATGCCGAGGATCGCCTGGAATCTAAGTTTTGTAGAAGAAGCCAACCCGTTATTTGTAGGGTTAGCTATACCATTAAATGAAACTTCTCCCTATATAATTGACCTAGACCTCAAGGCTTAGGCAGGCTAGCTTGGAGGTGTCTCAAATTTCTGATCACAAATATTTCCCTGACATTCTGGTGTGGCTGACTGCCCGTCAAGTTTAACATCTTAAGTTCAATTTTTGTCAAATGAGTGATGGAGGTAAAATAAAGCAATAGCTAAAACGACGCCTCATTAGAGCTCTTGCTTCTTTGCACGGTCACAGGAAGCAAGACGCATAACGGGCGTTTCAGAGATTCCTGCTACTAATTTCGGCAAGGCGTGTTTGTCGCCAGATAGTCAATGCTCTGTGGAAACTAACCCTGATTTTCTACATTGCCACTTGTGTAATCGCTAATAAATATTACAAATATGATTTTTTTTTAGATAAAAGGATGACTTTTGCGAGATAGAATTACCAATGCTGGCAGACACGGGAAAACAGATAAATGATGTTAATAGTGTGCTGCTCACCTAATTTCTAATATTTAACAGCAGCGGCGGCGGGTCGGCAATATTTATGTTTTTTAACTGTTTCACTTCAGTTACATCATCACTAATTTTGCTATTATAGTATACTTTATGGCCGCATATGGGGCCATTGGAATAGAAATGGTTAACCCTTACTGCTAACCGTTGTTAGGCACAGACTTTTATTAAGTCGCCAGTAATGGTCGTGTGCATTTTTTTAGGAATTCGGAAACGCCTTTAACCTCGGCTCTGTGGCTCAAGAGATTTTGGCCATCGCACACCTTTCATTAAAACCACGCATCATAGGCACACCCAAACCAACACCCCTAGTACATTCTCACTCTGTGGCCTCGTCTATTTTGCGCCTGGGCTCGAGATGATTTCGAGCTCCTGTGTAAGTTTCCACTTTTATTTTTGGCATGCTTTCCAGCTTTTTTTAGTTCACATTCATCAACCGCACTCAAAGCTTTATAGGTGTGCGCTATTTTGATGGTAGTAGAGGCCCATAAACCTTCTTTTTCATGCTTTGGGATACGTACGCTGAAATCGATGGAAGCGCTGGCTTACGAAAAGAGAGTACTGATGACACAGTGAATTCAGAAGACATTTAGTTCATCAGCTATGGCATGGCACCTGTTAACAGTGTTGACCTCTTTGCCGGTTCATATGTAGCCTGTTCTTCCGGAGATTGTAGAAACAAAGGAGAGGGCGATGAGTACAAAAAGGTGGCTAATCAATCGGTTGAGCTTTAGCGCGGGGTAGTGCAGAAGCCGACACTGACTGACGCCCAATTAGTGTGCAAAATAATGACCATAGAGCTGCTGCCAACGGATAAGTAGCCGTAGGAAGTCGGATTCTTTTCAACATCCAATGACTTCGTACCACGATGGCTATGCATTAATGCATCCGCACCTCTCTGACGGCGTCTAGAGCAACGAAAGAAGTATTACATGCAGAGAGCGCTCTCAGGGACGCTCCGTGGATCCGACATAAGTGTGAATGTACTCGTTCATGCACTGACCTTATGGAAACGTAAATCAAGTGAAACGACCGCGTTCCATGCAGAAGCGCTTGTTAGTAGCGAACACTTCTGATCGCTGATGACGCGTCGGTCTAACGCCATTCCTTATTAATCTCGAGCCACACTTATCAATGCTGGCAGCGAAACTTGTAACGGCTATGTCGGCGTTGGATTTGAGCTTTGCTAGACCTCACTGCTGCTATAACTAACCAGTTAATACTGTGACTGATTATAGAACGATTCGTAGAAGAAGGATTCGTGAGGATAGATCACACGTAAAAAAGTCACAGGAGCAATAAAAACCAAAATATATAATAAAATAAATGCCGTCCTTAATGCTGGAAAAGGCGTTCATTAAGAAGGTAAGGCAACAGTTGACACTGTGCCTAGTGCGAGTGGAGTAAGGTTAATCTTTAGGCAAAATACTTCGCAAGTGTGAAGGCAACCTAGCCTTCTGGTGATATAACCGGTCATAATAGTCAGTGTAACCGTGATTGCAGGAGTCATTTTAGAAGATGGATTCTGAAACAGAAACGGCCAAAGAAGAATTTTACGCTGAATGTTCTCCTTCCTCGATTCGCTAATTGAGGTAGCAAAGCAATCATTCCAATCACTGCGATAACTATAATTGGTTCGATTGCAGTAAACTTTACGTCCTTCGTCCAGCTACTAAAGGTGCACGTTAAGTATTTAATTTAGCGCAGTGCTCTGGTTACATTCAAACAATGCTTACTAGTGAGCAAAACTTGAGCTCAGGCTACATTACGTACAATAAAGTGCGGCAAAATAAAATGTGCATCAAAACTTTTACAGCAAGTCAAAATTTTAAGAGTGCAATAGTAGACGCAGGGAGAAATAATATACACTTGCTCTCTTGTCGTGCAGGCGGAAACAACTGCCTCAGCTTAAATTGAAATGTTGTATTGAGAAGCGACACGGTACCCATTGCAGTCAAACATGTGCTCCTCCTACTGCTCTAATTGCTCCCCTCGTCTCATAAGGCCGAAAAGGGTACAACTGTTATCATTTCCTCATGTTCTCAACGGTGTTCTGTAGACGCTAGACCCCACACAATGCATGTCTGCCATATATAACGTAGTAAAACACTTCAGGAAATAGATAAGGTTGATGAGGAAGCCACGTTTCTCGCCAAAGCAGGAAATATTTTATGATCATTTCCTGATGCTTCTGAATAGCTTGCAGATTTCCCACATTATTTCTGCGGCCTCTGTCACTAGCACTTCCATATTTTTATTCTTCTTCTCTTCATCGCTCTCTTTTTCTTCCTTTCTGCAAGGAAGAAGAAACAGCTCTTACTACATAGCTGCACGTCTTGCAGTGCTGACGAAGGCAAGGCATGCTAGTGGCGTTTATGACAGCCATGTTGAGGCTGCAGATTTCTGTCGAGCGCTGAATGAAATATGTGAAAGAAACCTTATTATTTCCCGCCGTGGGTGAGTTGTATAGTTCGGCACGAACACTTCATTTATCTCTGTTTCTGCAATCTCAGCTCCTTCCGCGCGGAAAGCCTCTCCTTACTGAGCGTTGGTGGACGAGTGCTCGTGTCATTAGTGTTTTTACACCCGCCAGGATCGAAAAAAGTGTACGCGCAAGGCACAAAGGGTTGTTTTGCTTAGTTTTGGGAATATATTTTTCCTTGTGCCGAGAATTTTCTTTATTTGGAACTCGCATGGAAGGGCATCCCAGTTTTATTCTTCCGGACTCTTTCCCTTCGAGACTAATGCCAATGCCACTCTTTGCTCTCAACAATATCACCTTAATTATTCGTTAGAAATAGGGTTAATGGCCACCCATGTTACTATAATGGTTATTGAAATTGCTGCACGATAGGAACGAAAAAGTTTACTGCCATTTTTATTCTCCTGCTTGATAAATAGGTATGGTTTTCTGCGGCCCAAGTTCCACTTTTCAATGTTTTGTTTCCTATTAATTTCTGATGAAGACGGTCGTGCAAACACCGACCGAGAATTGGAATCGCTTACACTAAATGCGATTCCCTTGAATTCGTTTCAAGTATTCAAGCAAAACTGCCTCCTCGAGTAGCTCAGTTTTTCTGGACGTATCGATAGTTCTTAATAAAAAAATGGAGTGTATTCTTGCAGCAACTTCTCAAATGCTGTTGCTTACAAGATGAATATTCAAAGCTGGTTCGACAGTGAGTATTTTTTCTCCGCTGTCGCCATGAATAAATGAGGAAAAGCCCGAGACACGGCTGCTTCTCAAAGAGTTTCGACCTTCGCTTCGGGAGTGTAGGAGTCATCTTTCTAGACTGGCCTGTCATTCTCTTCAAGCAGTAAACAATGGTTACGGTCACTTGCTGTCGACGGAATATGAACCCATTCTCTTAAAACTGGCTGAGTGCTGGCTATGAATTATAGCAAAGTGGTATAGTACTGAATGAGAAGAAACACAAGACGGACTCCGAAAAGTATCACCCATTCTGGCCTCTTGCCCAGCACGTCCATTGGAGGTCATGATGCAGGTCATACTATATCTGCGGCGGTGATTTGAAGTAAACCTTCAACTCACAGAAAAAAAATACATATGATTGAGGCATGCCAACTTTTGTTGGTGGGATTTGATGGGTCGAGAGCCAGTCTGCATATTTTGGATTGCGATCTGGCTTTGAGGCCGGAGCGGAGAAGAGCTCGACTGCGAGACAGACAGCTGTCCTGCACATTCAGGTGATCGCAATAAGGGGGTGAAACCCATGCGGTAGGCAGAGAAACCGGCGAACGTCATCCTAAACGTGCGATTGAACAAGGTTCAGGTTGAGCTGGTAGGAGCTTATTGTGACTCACCTTTAACAATGGAAAAAAACAGCTGCTAAACAGCCCTTCATATAAGCCACTGTTTACGTACTCCAGACGGGTCACATATTTTTTTGTGTAATGATGCACAAATTGTTGTAATAATAGCAACTTATAGTGCAGCTAACACAGGGTTGAGTTCACCATGAATCACCGGGGAACAATCGAAGACATCGAGAAAGCTGCCAAAAAAGGTATGTACGCCTTGCAGACTGGCTAAATATTTCGTCGCCTCTATTTTCGTTCTTGTGTTCTCTGAGGAGGAATGGTGTTGCACAGTCGGTTTGATGTGGTCAATTAATAATTTTCTGATCTCACCTTCTTTCGTAGTGCATTTTGGCGCAGAGCTCTCCCATTATTTCTTTAAATTCATGTATTGAAATTATTTCTCAACGTGAATACCTTTCTTGACTCCTTATTCCGACAATTACTTGTTTTAAGCATAATTTCTACTCAGAAACAAAGTTCCTTCAGCACTTTTTTTTCTTGACTATTTTTTCGCAGTGTATCGTAGTTGCTTGTCGGCAGAGAATTGTTAAACTATTAGGATCTTTCGTACTGCAGTGATTCAGAGTTTTGTTTCCCGTGTCACTGTTTTCTAGCTTCAAGCAAATTGTTCATGTGGTTACAGTAGCCACTATAGACTAAACAAGGAACCTCGTTCGCACCCTAAAGGAACATCTTCAGTATACACGCGTGTGATAAGTCTGTATAGATAATGTACTTCGGCGGCCCACAATCTTTACCATGGCAAGCTTGACCTAAAGATTACTAAGGTACATAATCTAAATAAGCACCGCGACATTCGTACGAGTGAACTCGCGATGAAGTTTCTAGCGTAGAATATTATTTTCCTGATCTCATTGTGACCATCCCTTCGGTGTGTTTCTTTCGTTTTTCTTGCATGCGATGCTGATGCGGTCGTATTTGTGCTTTTTTTGTTTTTCCGCGCTCGTTCATAGCAGCAAAATAAATTTTTCTTGTAGGTAGCGCGTGCACTTGAACGCTTTGGTATGCACTGGCCAATTCTCGCAACTAGTTCAGAACAGTGAGCACATGAATCCCCTCTCCAAGCCTAGCACCTTTTAAAAGGTTGAGGTAAGGCTATCGGTTGCGATACTATGGCGCGATCAAAAGCACGGGGAGATCATAGAGGGAATTTTGCACTCCGGTAGGTTTATTATAACGGAATACCGCAAAATGTATGCCAAGGAGTTTGTTCAGCGCTAACTAGCTGTCCTTGGTCACAGTGGCAGGTCTTCTTAATTGTTGCCAAATATTTCTCTGAAAAAACATTGCTTTCTCGTTGCTTCTTAATTTTGCGTAGTAATAATGTATGTTGTACATCAAAGTACAAATACTCATTCCGCGGCCTGTCTTCATAATATTTCACCTCACTTTTTATTGCCTTTTGTTCTTAGCTGCCTCGTCTGCTAAAAGACCCATTAACCAGCACTGGTTTCTGCTTTCTCGAACACAATCGCATTTATTGAGGCCTTTCTGAATGCCTCAACTTAGTTTCACTAACACAGTGTACCAACGTGGAATCTGAGCACGCTTATATTATTCAGGGGCGAGTCTTTCTGCTAAAAAGTGACCATCCTCTTAGCACCATCCACTGCAGCAGTGTAACAGCGTAGCAGGAAAATGAACGGTAAACAATATGCTTCAAATTAGTTGTGCTTATCTGCTTGCTGAAACAATCTAGATTGTTTAATAAATGAAATATTTCTTTTTACAGTTTCTTTGCAGGAATTACATTCGGCAGGTATACCGCTCATCATCAGAAATGTGAGTGGAGGGTAAAAATTTTTCATTGTTACATTAACACTGCGAAACAAACACAAAACGGAAGTAACGATACCCGCCTGGTGGTTTGAACCGAATGCGCTGATTTCTGAATTTGAGAGCGTATGACACACTCACGCAAAATGAAAGTGCAAACAACAAACAAAAAGTGGCCGCGCATAAGCAGGCTTTAAATGATTACCGTATCTGCAAATACAGTATATGAACATAACCCCAGCCTTCATTAACAAACTTCGTGGACATGCGAAGTGGTTTTTTATGAAAGTTTATTCAAATCAGACTTTTACGTGATGTCACTTATACAACAGAGGCTTGTGTGGTTCTCTATTAGGCTCGTGAACAGTAATTACCAGAAGAAAGATACACGCAGAAGTTAGCGTCATTTGTTGGCCGAGCCTTGAGAACAGCTTGGAGCCTAAACAAATACATCGTTACATAGTCATGCTTTTAGAGTTGGGAACTAAACGCACGCACATTACGACAACACTGCTGCATGGTTTGCTGGTTTCGAAAGACTGTCTGGTTAACCCTGCCGCTGCTCTCTAATAGCTGTTACGCACGAAATGTTTTGCAAATCCAAACATGAAAACGTCGAGAAGAATCGACGCAAGCCGCAGTCGGGTCTCCACAAATATATTTTTCAGGACCCGCTCAGTCAGACGGGAGCGGGAAAGCACGCCGCCGAAATTCGGCTTTGCAACCACGAAAAATCGAATCTGCTGACGCTTGGCAGGCGTGCTTCGCGTGTCGTGGTGTTCTGCGGCCGGACCGCTATGGAGCGCTGCAGCCCTCCCCTTCCCCTCTAGCGATGAAGCCATGAGTGAGGAATGAAAGGCGAAGAGCGGGTGGCATTGGCTCGAACGATACGTGCCGAAGGCTAGCACGGTCCGGAGGGTATGCAGCTGCACAGGTAGCGACTACGGAGGAGTTAAAGTGCACAGGTTTCAGACTGTCTACGGGGATGGTATCCTCCCGGCCGTTGATGAGGACAAGAAAGTGCTTAGGAGCACGCTGGAATTGACCATCTTATGGTGGCCGTAAAAGTGGACGCACAGCGTCGTAGCGAACAAAGACATACGTGCAGCGCTGAAATTCGAGGGGGGGGGGGGGGGCACGTGGACACGGCGAGAATATTGTCGTTGACCTGGGGGAACGACTGTGGTCATAGCGCTGCGTATATGGCAAGAAGAGTAGTCGGAAACGTCGACAGCTGCGGGTGGCGAGTGCCCGAAGAATTCCCCAAGGACACGAAGGGTAGTACCAAAAGTTAATTCTACTGCACAAGTGGAAGTGTCACTGCGAAGTGCATTGCGGAGGCCAAGGAGGACAAATGGTAGGCGGCGCTCAATTCATGATGAAGGGAAAGCTGATTCCAGAAGTAAAGCCTTTATTTGCTGTTGAAAACGTTCGATGACACATTTGGAAAGAAGGTGGTAAAGGGTTGTCTTGGTGTGATTGACGCCGAGTAGCCGAGATAGGTTGGACAATAATGTGAAGTCAAATTGACGATAACGTTCGGTCGTAATTGTGGAAGAGACACCGACCGTGGCGGGTTATCCAGAGAGTGATGAGAGCTCCTGCGATCAAGTCAGCCGTGACGTCGAGAAGGGGCATCGCTTTAGGCCATCTGGGGAGCCTGTCAATGGAGGTGAGTAGGTAGCGGTGGTTACCGCAGAGATGAAGGATACCGATAATATCGACGTGTCGATGACTGAAGCGGGCGTCCGGATACGGGAAAGTAGTCGCAGTGTGTCGGGAAGAAGAGGACGAAGAAGACGTTGTTCGACCTTCTGTCGCCTCAGCTCTGGTTCTTTTCCTAATTTTGCCTAGTTTTCCTAGTTTTATTTGAATATTTGAGGACGGCTGCACCTTCAAGGCGGTACTGTCCCTATGGGAAGACTGCTCCGGTACGGCTGCTCCGGCGCCCGCATGTCTGAGGAGGCTGGCTCGGAAGAGGCGGCCATGGCTTCCCAGGCCGTGGAGCGACCAGAACATGGAGACGACCACCCGTCCAGCGAGACCTCATAGCTCAGTGGGGATGAGTCAACGATCGTGGACGGTGACGAGTCAGTAGCCGATATGGCTGTCGTAGACCACGAGGGCTTCAATGTGGTGAATCATCGCAAGCAACTAACGGTCGGGATCACGGTAGTGGTTGACCCCACAGAGGAAGGGGTTGATTTAAGAGATAGCAATCGCATCTTGCTTTTCGCGGTCATTCAATCACTGCTGGAATCAGCTGGGTTCGCCATGCAAGGGGCTCTTAAGCCGAATGTTTTGACGGAAGAGCAGGCTGACAAGCTTCTGCAATGCTCTCAGATTGGTGGCATCAAAGTTAACGTGCGGTTGCTCCTTTCCAACATGAAGAAAACCTGTGTTCTTAAGGGTTACCAAAGCTGTATGCAGAAAGCGACCTACTTGATTATTTGAAACCACAACGTGTTCTGCATGTTAAACGACTCGTGCGTCGTGTGGAGTCTCCAGAAAAAGAATGGGCTGCGAAAACTATCAAATCTATCGTGTTGACATTCGCTTCCAACTCCGAGCACCCAAAAAAATTGATCTGGGATTCAGAAAACACGCAGTTGCCTTTTTCATTGAAGCTCCTCCACGGTGTTTTAGATGTCAACGGTTTGGACATGTGGCCAAACTTTGCACAAAGGATCGACGCTGTAAGTGGTGCGGTGGCGACTGCTACTTTAAAACCTGCAAGGCCGATTTTCCTTGCGCCAATCGCGGTGGTGATCATCTAGCGAGTTTCGGAGGCTGGCCCTTCCGTGTGAGAGCTCTTCACTGTCAAATATCCTTTATTGCTTCTCCCAAAACCCAACCGACTGAGACGCCTGTGCCAAGATTAGACGAGTTCCCAGTGTTGGAGTCTTATGTTGTTGTGTTACCCAACAATGTCCCTAAGAGACCTGATTCCAGCAAGACGCCAAGGTTTATTGCGTGCGAGTCGGTTGTTCGACATCCAGCAAAACGTGCCCATGTTTCTGAGCGACCGGATCATAGTCAGGCTCGATGGCAAGGGGGACTCTCATATGCACAAGTGAAAAGAAAACCAGCTACTGCGGCGAAGAATGTGTCCCCGTCGGAATCTTTTTTCGATGTTGTAAGTGAAGACGTCGCGCAAAATAAGGAGCTCAAAAATCAAGGTATGTCTGGCCTTCTTCATGTTTTGTTTGGGGCTCTGCGTTCACATGTTCCAGCGATGGCGCCTAAGCACCTGAAGAACTTCCTACAGCTGGTGCTTTGTTTTGAGTCCCTAATTTCCACATTCGCAGCAAACTTCTCTGCGAACTAAAATGGATGGGGCTAAACCTCGTGTATCTCATGTGCACCGAAAAGTGCCGTTTGTATTGCAGTGGAACTGCGCTGGGATTTTAAGTCGGCTAGCTAAAATTAAACTATTCTTGAAAGAGACTTGTGTTCCAATATTGGCCCTGTCAGAAGCTGGCCTGGTAAGCGGGAGATGTTTCACTGGATATGTCGCCCATAAAAAACTGCAGCATAAAGTCATTTCCTGCAGGAAGTGCTGCGCTTTACATAAGAAGAGAAATTCCACATGTTTCTCTAAGCGTTGCCGATCTTTTCACGGATGACATTGAGGAAGCGGCTGTGAGAATACAGCTCGGCTTTCGAACCCTTTCTATTGCATCCGTGTACGTGTCCCCGCGGAAGAAGGTAGCATTGGTAATGTTTCTACAGCAGCTGTGTGACCGCTGCCCAGCTCCTCGAATAATCGGCGGTGATTTCAACGCCCATCATGCCGTCTGGGGTGAGAGGAACACGGATTCCTGTGGACGGAAACTCGTAGACGTTGTTGACAGTTTGGACCTGTGTGTTGCCAATGACGAAAGCCCCGCTTTCTTCCGACCTCCAGCCTCAGCGAAAGATATCGACCTGACTCTGCATTCACCTGACGTCCACGTGAGGCGGTCAACAGCGCCTGACCGCATGGGAAGTGACCACTATCCGATTATTGTGTTTGCTGCCGACTTTCTTATGCGTGCTCCTAAAATCAGCAATGTGGACAACTGGGACAAGTACAGAGAGTACCAAGACGTGTTTCTGGCGATGTTATTGACAAAATTATTTCTAGTAAGCTGGCAGCAACTACGGCGGTCAAGTTACCTGATTATTTTCCGGCCCCGGATTTAAAACTCATGAACCTTTGCGCAGCGAGAAGGGCAGAGCGCCAACTCAAGGGAAGAAGGATGACAGGGACTTGAAGGCGACCTTTAATAGGCTGAATCCTGCCATTAGACGGCACACAAACAAGCTCTACAGGTCGCAATGGGCCTCATTCAACGCGAGTTTGACTGCGTTCTCACCGACGATAATAATATGGCAAGTTATTGGCAGTCTTGCTGGAAAATTTCGCCCTTCGAAGCCTTTTGAAGCTCTTTCAATACGAAAGGAAAAACCTAAGGCTTGCTTGGCAGAGAAATTCGCAGACGCACTCGTACGTGCTAATTCTGGAATGGATATATATACACCACCTGCTTCCTTCAGGTCTATCATGGACGTCCCATTCACGCTTCGTGAGCTTCAGACTGCGCTCAGTGGCCTGCGGCGCCGGTGTGCCCCTAGTGCCGACGGCATCACCAACCAATTGCTGCATAATCTGCCCCTGGAACTCAGGAACGATCTCCTAAACTTCATCAATCGAGTTTGGGAGACTGGCGATGTTCCTCTGTCAGGGAAGTTGGCACATGTAGTTCCAGTACTGAAATCTGGCAAAGACATGACGGACCTTTCCTCGTACCGCCCTGTGTCATTGGCGTCCTGTGTAGCTAAGTTGATAGAGAAGCTGCTAAATGAACGCTTATCGTGGTGGCTTGAGTTCAGCAAGGCACTGCCAACATGCATGACAGGATTCCGCCGAGGTCATAGTGCCCAAGATAGCATCTTAGACTTGGTGAGTCACATTGAACACCACAGAGCTTTCGGCCTTTCCATCTTAGCCATTTTTCTTGATGTTGCAAAAGCTTATGACAACATGCTTCACAGCTCAATTCTGAACAGTTTGCAAGGCATGGGTATACAGGGCCATATGTTAAGATTCATTTACAAGTTCATAAGTGATCGTGCGGTTCGTGTACGGTTAGGGAGTACCTTAAGCACCGAAAGGGTTCTATCAAGAGGTGTGCCTCAATGAAGTGTTCTGCTTCACAAGCTCAATTCTGAACAGTTTGCAAGGCATGGGCATACAGGGCCATATGTTAAGATTCATTTACAAGTTTATAAGTGATCGTGCGGTTCGTGTACGGTTAGGGAGTACCTTAAGCACCGAAAGGGTTCTATCACCAGGTGTGCCTCAATGAAGTGTTCTGCTTCACAGGCTCAATTCTGAACAGTTTGCAAGGCATGGGCATACAGAGCCATATGTTAAGATTCATTTACAAGTTTATAAGTGATCGTGCGGTTCGTGTACGGTTAGTCTGAATATGTACAATAGGTACGGCTGAATATGTGCATAGATGGTGACTTGTGGAGTGGACTGTGGTGTGGTCTGTGTGGAGTGAATGTGTGCATAAATGGTGACTGCGGGAGTAGAGTATGTGCTATTATAAGTGACTGTGCGGATAGCGGAGTAGATCCGACAGGTTGTAGGACATCATTAACATAGAAGTGATGCTACGGTGGAGCAATTGCCGGCAGAATAAGCAAGGCTAATCCCACCTGTAGCATTCAACACCTCAACTCAACTCGCAGTGTGTCGATCCACTTTGAACTGCTGACAGCGGAGGCACGCTCGCGACCAGCGGCTAACATCGAGCTTGTGCGAGGCGAGGCGTAACGAGACGCAGCCGGGCCTTGGGTTGCGCGAATGCCAGGATGGGCCAAACAATGGACGGCATCAAAGAAGGTTGGGCGGTATGGCCGAGGCATGTAGGGGCGAGGGCGGCTGGTATACATGTCATAAACGAGTGGGACGGCGCAGTCAGAGAGCAGGACGTCCTCCAACACAAGAGAGGGGTCGAGTGTGCAAAGCTGCTGCAGCTCGTCATCGGCTCGCTGAGCAGCAGTCATAGCCGTTGAAGTCGATGATTGGTCGTACACGGTTCTTCGCATTGACTTCAGCACGAGAAAGAGTGTCGGCAGCTGCGTTCGACTTGCCGCTGACGTGACGAATGTCGCTCCTAAATTCGCAACTGTATGCGAGCTGCCGGATTTTGCGAGGAGCATGGGAGGTATTGCTGGACGCAAGCGCAGACGTCAGAGGCTTGTGATCAGTAAGGATATGAAAGGTGCGTCCCTTAAACATGTCGGGAGTGGTTCATAGCCGATATATTGCTAGAAGTTCGCGTCGAAAGGTGCTGTAGCGGCACTCAGGAGGCGCAGGTTTTTTGTAAAAGAAACTGACTACCTGCTGCAATACCGCGCCGAGTGCATTGTCCGATGCATTAACCATGACGGATATGAGGGCGTCACATTTGGGATGCACGAGAAGCGAACAACCCCTCATAACGCATTCACAGCGTATATTTAGTAGCACTTTTGGCTTGGCCCCCTCACCCAATTCACAGCCGTGTTAGATCTAACCAATACGAGAAAAACGCGAGTTGGAAAAATGATGTGTTTTACAATTGATGAGAGCGGATGCCAACGATATCTGGTCATTAAGGAGCTGTAAGCTAGAAAAGGCAAAAATTGCTGTTTCTGTCGCATCATACCGCTCATTGGACGTAGACAGGAGTAAAAGAAAATGGCGCTATAAGAAGTCTTGACGAGATCTTGCAATAGCGACGAATCAGGCTGTCTTCTGGTGCAGGCAGGAACTCTTATCCATGGCACGGGTGGCATAATGGTTAGCGAACACAAATATCAAAGAAAGTATGCTTTCAATGTCTCTGAATAGCTACATTGCCCTATCACATCTCGATGAACGGTGCTCAGTTGGGAGGTAGATTGCTTATCTTTTTTGCATTTTTCTTTCCTTTGAACCGATTTACTATCACATTCACTTGTTTTGAAAAGTCCTCGAAGATGCTGCAGATGATGGTCCGTTATACTTTTCTTTTTCTGTTTCTGCGCAAATAAGTGGCAGTCTGCGAAGACGTCGGGCACTTTTCGATACGCATGCGTCTAAAACAGTGCCGTGTTTGCCGTCTATTCGTGTCTGTGACACTAAAAATTATTATTGCCACAGCGCAGAACCTTCTAATAGACGTTGCAGTTAACGATGAAAATGTTTAGCAGTCGGCTGTAGTAGGTTTAAGCCTGTGAACCTAAATTTACTTCTCTTGTTTGTCCTTCCTCGCTGATCGAATCTTGAATTGGGATCGTGCTCCTTGCATTATCGGGCTCGGACCATCGAAAGGAAATCTAAGATTCGCCCAGACCAAACCTTGCGGTAGCGCTGTAGTTCCACAAAAGATTAGAACAACCAGCAGAGAGCAAAAAGATAAATAATGGGCTCCTCAACGCTGTGTTAAAAATTAGAGTTAGCGCATGCTATTATGGCCCCCCGCGGTAGCTCAGTGGTTACGGCGCTCTGCTACTGATCCGGAGCTCCGGGTTCGAACCCGACCGTGGCGGTTGCGTTTTTATGGAGGAAAAACGCTAAGGCGCCCGTGTGCTGTGCGATGTCAGTGCACGTTAAAGATCCCCAGGTGGTCGAAATTATTCCGGAGCCCTCCACTACGGGCACCTCTTTCATTCTTTCCTTGATCACTCCTTCCTTTATCCCTCCCCTTACGGCGCGGTTCAGGTGTCCAACGATATATGAGACAGATACTCCGCCATTTCCTTTCCCCCAAAACCAATTATTATTATTATTATTATTATTATTATTATTATTATTATTATTATTATTATTATTATTATTATTATTATTATTATTATTATTATTATTATTATTATTATTATTATGCTATTATGCATCCACGTCTTGTAGCTGTAAACATTTCAATTGCCAATACCCACGCAACCCGCTAATCACTGCCACATTGTTACTAATACCCTGAGCTTTCCTCCCACACTCTTTGACTTCATTCGGACTCCGAGCACTGCCAAGAAACCGTAACCGAGAATGAGCTCCATTTCACTCGCTTTTGTCTGCTACCTGTCAAGCAATGTGAACCACTTAGTGCGTCATTTCGAGGCCTATTCCAAATCGCCACCAGAGCACATTTGAACAGATATGCAAAGATAAAGTTTAAGGAACAAAATAAAGCTGTAAATCTGCCCGTTGGCCTGCCTTCGAACTTGGTCTCGCAGATGGCGCACCATTTCACCACCCGCTTCATTTGAACAACGTGGGCCCTAGAAAACTCAGTGCGGGTTCTTTTCTGCATTTTTCGACACACTAATTCCTGCGTCGGAGAGAAGCCTGAGGGCACAAAGCAAACAACGGGACGCGAAAGCACTCCAGGGCTATCGGAGACAACCTCATTCGCAAGTCGAGGGGGAGCGTGTCGAACTATTTTGAAGGTGCTTGGAGGGCTGGAGAGACTGTTTCAACACTCGAGTAGTCTGTTGTCTTTCACGTGTAGCGGGCGAAGTGCACTCACCCATTAGGCACACGGTGTTTCAAAGGAATACTGACGTGCAGCCTCAATTAGTGAGAGACCGTGTACAGCCGCTAGCAGGGCCTGACGGTAGCTAACATTAGCTGAGATCATTTTCCAAGGCGGCCAACAATCAGCACCTTTATTTACTCTTTGTTCATTGCCAGAGCATGTTTCACTCATCTTTGATGCACTCTGTCACACCAGGAGAAAGACTTTGACGTTAACGTGAGGTGCGTATGCGGACAGCTTCCTTGCGTTCCATGGATCCTTGTGTTCGCGTCAAAGAGTTGTGTTAACGAAGGACGGCGTGTCTCTAAATATTTTCATTCCGCACTTTCGCCTGCTCGTCGTGCGAAAAAATTGCTGCACACAGTTTGAGGAGAAATCGAGGCTATCATAACAATGAGTAAATACATCTGGTAAAGAAACGTGCTTTCATTGGTGGTTTGGGCTGGATGGTGCGACTTCACATCAAGAAGCATTTTTTAGGGCAGCAAGGTTGAAACAGTGCCAGACTGATGTAATGGGTCACCTCAGAATATATTGCTGCCTATCTCGCTGTTACCGCCAAAGCCTGTGTCAGAGGGGCTCAGCTTTTCTGAAGTGACGAAATTTCGATCTTTAAGAGAGCATCTGGGAGCTCTGTAATAGAGGCGCTGTCAAGTACACGTTTTTGTAATTCGCAGGATTCGTTCGTTTTGGCCCGTGAAAAATTTCTCTGAACCGTCACGCCTTGTTAAGGAAATTCGATTTAGCTGCTTTTTATGGGGACGAATTTAGGAAACTGAGAATTTCTAGTCAACAAAATATTTCATCCGTGGGCTATTAGACCAAATTCTTAGGTGTGGAGCGAAAGAAATCCTGAACGCTTGCTAATAAACTCCTAAAATCTGAGAGGAATTTAGTTGGTCCTACGCCTATAGAACGCTCCAAATTTCAATATGTTGCTTATATTATGCTGGCGCAGCCTGCATGAAGCCCACGAAGACTTCACCACCAGTGAAGGTTTGTACAGCTACAACATTCCCATGAGTATGATCATCAGAGATTTTGCATAAATCCCTGTTTATTGAAAACGACTGCGAACTTTTCCAAGAAAGCTTCTAGACTTATGCGCATAAAGCAGAGAAGCGTAAGGCTGAACAAAGTCATCTGACGTTCGGTACTAAGAAAAACGCGATGAGAACAAGACGTACAACAGTAATTAGCAGCAACACGAATATACAAGCCCTAAAAAAGCGTGATATTGTTTTCCCGGCCCGGCATATTCCCCACATAATAAGTGTCATAGAGCATTCGTCACACACAATTACCGAGAAAGTATCTTCTATAATTTTGCTGAAATGATAATGGACTTTCGTGCGCATTATACTCACGGAAGTGATGCTTTACATCCAGAAAACCGGGAATGGCCTAAATAAAGTGGCTAACCGGTACAACGTGAAAGGGTTTTTTCAGCCCATAGGAAGTTTGGCCGACTGGGCCGACGCATCGCTGCTGGAAGCAAAAAGGCTGGCTGTAAAAAGACGCATGCGAAGTGACTTGTGGAATGTGTCATCGACGTTGTATAGGAAGTCGCACTGTTATGCGGCAAGTGCTACATTGGTTAGGTGGGGCGTTCTGTGAACGACGGGCTGAGAGAGGATGCGAAAGATATTAAGAAAGATGAAGGCGCCATTCTTGTTGAGCACTGTCGTACTTGTAATGGCTGTATACCGAACTTTCAGGGAGGGATGGTACTGAGCAGAAGCAGGTTGAAAACCACTCGAGAGGCAATTTTAATAGAAGCATACTATGTCAAGAATGCCCGGGTCACGTAGTATTAGCGATACCTCTATTGCAATGTATACAGCAGAAAAAATGTCTCTTTAGCGGGATTTGCGCTGAAGCTGCGGCACGTGTACGTGTAATGGTACGGTTTGCGCCTGCGCTGGTCTGAGAGCATATAAAAGCTGTGTGTTTTGCCCCTGAACAACCAGTTCGTAGTCCTTGCTGTGTTCACCTTTTCCGCCCTTCCTTCTGTGTGTCTTCTTTTGGTCTGGAGCCAAGCGCTGTTACTCAACAAATATGTCCCAACTGCAGTAGCAACTAGCCCAACTATTAACACTTCTGAAAATATAAGGAAGAAGATTTATGCAAATCATGTGCTTCGCAGTCCCTATTTAGTGATTATAGTTAAACATGTTTCCTTTTGTGGGTGACCAGTGCAAAAGATGCGGAACTAAAGAATGCAAGAAGAATGGTTTAGTAGATATGGCAAAGGAAAGGACTCTATGCAAAGTCCGAGAAAACAAAATATCTTTCTGAGCAGACTTTGGCGACTTAAGTAATGTGTGCATGTGCACTTGTGCATTCCTTGTCTTCCGCTGCTCACTGACGCTGATTCGAAAGAATGTTGCAAGGTTCCGGTCGCTGCGACAACAAACTGCACAAATGCAGTTCCTCGCGGCGATTTCCCACTGTTCCGGAAGCAACATCGTCCTGCCACAACATAAAGCAAACAAAGGGCTTTTGTAAATACGAGTAGATGCGGGCGCAAAACCCGAAGCATGAGTACAAAATGACGCTGTAGGAAAGCAAAGCCCGTGTTTGAATAGGCGCTCACTCCTAGGGCTGCCTGCTATATGGAAAGTCCACGGCGTTATCACAGAATGGCAACTAACGCTGCAGTGAACGCTATTGGGATAATTCATTTAGCGTTACCGCTTGAGGAAAGAATTGCGAGGTGTAATAACATGTTTAAGAATCAAGCAAAAACAAAATTGCAACGCACTTTGCAGACGTAAAGGCTGGCGCCCGAAAGCGGGGCGGAGCTCTGTTTATCAGTCTTGAAAACCGCGCTGAAAACTCTGGTCGTTCGAATCTGGAAGTAGGCTTTGCCTTTTACCTGTTCACAATAACCCTCTTTGACACCATTTTTCTCGTCCTCATTTTTTGGCTAGGCCAGCGCTATATAGTCGTTTGTTCGCTGGCTGTTTAAGATAGGGCCCATGTTGGAACGCTACGTTCTCCACTTTGGCCTTGAGATATTTGTTGTAACCCTCTGCGGTGCGTTTGTCTCTGTGCGTGCATGCGCCTCATTTCGTCTCACGCATTCGCATTCAGCTAACCATCACACTGTTTTTCTAACCATGCACTGTTTTTCTAAACTTTTATTTAAACAAAAAGTAATTTTGTACACTGTTCATTTTTACTTTTTTAGCTCGTCTATTTCTCTCTCTACAATCAGATGTGTTCATTCCTATCAAGTTTTCTTCTGGATATTTTATCAGCATATCCCAGAAGAGGGGAATGTGCCTGGTGGAGGTGCTCGTAAACTTTGTTGTATTGTTGTAGCTGGAGCTTCCAATTTGGTAGTGGGCACGTAGCAGGGGCCGCGCACAATCTCACCCGCTATTACACACTTTGGCTGATGACCTGAAATGCAGAGCTCTTTTCCATTTTCAACGCCCGTTCCTGAAGTGGCTGTGCAACCTAAGAAATCCTTTGTCAACATAAAATTATTAGCACGACGATAGCTGCCACAATCCTGTAGTAGTCTTGCCTCGAAACTTTATTAACTAACCTCAAACTACATCACGAGGGTAAGTAGCGACCTCAGTGCTTCCATCCTGCAGAGACTATTTACTCCATGAAATAGTATCTACCGTCCTTTCTCCAACGCTTCTCAGAGCGCGAAGAGAGGTTGAAATCTTTCGTGCGTCAAAGTTCGTACCTATGAATTATACTGAGAACAACATTGGTGTCCCTGTAGGTGTCCCTGATGACATGCACAGAGAACTGTTGTTGTTGTGAAGTCATCATTTTTTCTTTTCGCAGCACCGTGCATTCCGCCATTCATTCACATCGCTGCTGGCTTATATATGAGCATACAGGAACTTTGCATAAAACGCTGACATGGTCCTGTTGTGCCCAAAAGCACAAGTAATTGCAAACACCGCACCACAAACCCACTTCAATGGCTTTTAGGCAAGCAAAATGTTTCAAGGAATCCACCCATTTCAAATCATGTGGCCTTTAAAGGAGGAAAAAAAACAAAGTTAAATACAACCGAAAAGAAATGATACACAAAGTGCAGAAAATTTTACGGCTACTTATTTGAGAGCATTAATCTTAAAAAAGCCTTATTTTTCCTTGTTTTTCGAATTGGTTTTGAATTTTTCTCTTTAGCCGATCGAAGCGACTAGGTGTCAGCTAGGGAGAAAAGATCAATTTGAGAACCAGAGCGCAATGAAGGATTGCAAATGCCTTCCTATAGCTTTTATTTCTTTGGACATCCGGTTCCTTTCACTTAAAATATGAAGAAAAATACCCGGTAACGAATGCACTGCTGAGAAACCATAGTGGGGAAGCGATCGTTAGAGATGAATTAAAACAATAGATGTCACAGTTATCTGAGCTTGGCAGTTCCAGGAAGCACGGCGGCTGAAAATCTATCCACTCTATTGGTCCTTCGCAATCGCCCCGTCGCAAACGAAAGCAGCAGAGTAGCGCATTGAACTTTTAAGCTTTACGTATTTTTTTTTCTGGCGTCAGTAATGTCGGTTGTCACTGTATATTTACAAAAAAAGGTTTTACAAATTATTTCCTTTCATTAATTGGGCGCGACTCCAACTCTTTAGTGGCACCGGCACTTTTACTTTGCATAGATAAAACGTCGCGGTCGATATTTTTCCTTTATTCTCATCCGTAGGCGCTTTTGGGCATTCCTCTTAGAAAAAAGGCCGATATTTTTGAAGTGGGTTGCAAGCGCCCTTCTCATTATTACTTATTGAAGTTATACGATTCTTCCGGTAATGGCAATAGAGCAATGAGCCAGCTTGTCATACAGAAGTGTAAAAGAGTTTTTCCTATAGTATTATGAGGCAAATACGGGTGCGCAGACAGCATGGCCGCAAATGCCATTGCGTCGTAAAAACGGTATCATCATCATCGTCATCATTTTCAACGTTAAATTATAAAACAGATTAATTCAAACTCTGAAAGAATGCTAAAGATAGGGTGAAAAAATACATTCATACAAAACCTGGCACTCACTGCTGTATTAAAAGCTCAGGCCAGTGCAGAGAGAGAGAGAGAGAGTGCGTGCGTGCGTGCGTGCGTGTGTGTGTGTGTGTGTGTGTGTGTGTGTGTGTGTGTGTGTGTGTGTGTGTGTGTGTGTGTGTGTGTGTGTGTGTGTGTGTGTGTGTGTGTGTGTGTGTGTGTGTGTGTGTGTGTGTGTGTGTGTGTGTGTGTGTGTGTGTGTGTGTGTGTGTGTGTGTGTGTGTGTGTGTGTGTGTGTGTGTGTGTGTGTGTGTGTGTGTGTGTGTGTGTGTGTGTGTGTGTGTGTGTGTGTGTGTGTGTGTGTGTGTGTGTGTGTGTGTGTGTGTGTGTGTGTGTGTGTGTGTGTGTGTGTGTGTGTGTGTGTGTGTGTGTGTGTGTGTGTGTGTGTGTGTGTGTGTGTGTGTGTGTGTGTGTGTGTGTGTGTGTGTGTGTGTGTGTGTGTGTGTGTGTGTGTGTGTGTGTGTGTGTGTGTGTGTGTGTGTGTGTGTGTGTGTGTGTGTGTGTGTGTGTGTGTGTGTGTGTGTGTGTGTGTGTGTGTGTGTGTGTGTGTGTGTGTGTGTGTGTGTGTGTGTGTGTGTGTGTGTGTGTGTGTGTGTGTGTGTGTGTGTGTGTGTGTGTGTGTGTGTGTGTGTGTGTGTGTGTGTGTGTGTGTGTGTGTGTGTGTGTGTGTGTGTGTGTGTGTGTGTGTGTGTGTGTGTGTGTGTGTGTGTGTGTGTGTGTGTGTGTGTGTGTGTGTGTGTGTGTGTGTGTGTGTGTGTGTGTGTGTGTGTGTGTGTGTGTGTGTGTGTGTGTGTGTGTGTGTGTGTGTGTGTGTGTGTGTGTGTGTGTGTGTGTGTGTGTGTGTGTGTGTGTGTGTGTGTGTGTGTGTGTGTGTGTGTGTGTGTGTGTGTGTGTGTGTGTGTGTGTGTGTGTGTGTGTGTGTGTGTGTGTGTGTGTGTGTGTGTGTGTGTGTGTGTGTGTGTGTGTGTGTGTGTGTGTGTGTGTGTGTGTGTGTGTGTGTGTGTGTGTGTGTGTGTGTGTGTGTGTGTGTGTGTGTGTGTGTGTGTGTGTGTGTGTGTGTGTGTGTGTGTGTGTGTGTGTGTGTGTGTGTGTGTGTGTGTGTGTGTGTGTGTGTGTGTGTGTGTGTGTGTGTGTGTGTGTGTGTGTGTGTGTGTGTGTGTGTGTGTGTGTGTGTGTGTGTGTGTGTGTGTGTGTGTGTGTGTGTGTGTGTGTGTGTGTGTGTGTGTGTGTGTGTGTGTGTGTGTGTGTGTGTGTGTGTGTGTGTGTGTGTGTGTGTGTGTGTGTGTGTTAAATGGCCATCCAGCCTGCGCCTGCTCAGAACTTCGGATCGTGTCCACTGTGTTATTCGCTGCCGTCGCCTGCTACAGATTCGAAATAAAGTTCGCCGCCTTTCACTCTGTGTGACATGAGAGGGCAGGAAGGTCTATTACCCCAGACATTGACCGCAATAGCCCACACATTTGCGTTCGAAATAGGGTCAGCACCAGATGGAGGAAAGTTTTCTTTCAGCGGCAGATAGGGAGGCTATGTTGCGTTGCAGCATAGCCGTAGGCCTCACAGTGAAGACAAAACGAGACCAAAAAATAGAAACTAGACCTGAAGAACCAGATTGCAAAAATAAATGCGGAAAAATATCGTACACACATGAACTGCGTCACAACTTCATGAAGGTCGTCAAGACTAACTGCATCGAATACTATTCTGAGCACCTAACATAGAAAAAATATTTGGTGCACGAGTAAAAAAACACAGTGTTCGACAGCACACCAGACAAGATAGAGCGAATGCGTTCAAGGAGTGGTGTATTGTATCCCAGCGTCCTGGAGAAACTAGTATATATGTCAAACAGGAAGATGCCTAAGCGATCGGACAAACGAGCACGCATCATCACAGTCAGATGCCCCTGGAAGCAACTTAGCGTTGCAATCTAAAGAATGCAAACTGAGCAGAAAAAGTAAAAGGAGCGGGCAGCGCACGTATATCCCCAAATTGCATGAGGTGCAAATACTGAAAAAGAAACGCGATAAACAACGTCAGGAGATATTAGAAGCATGGGCGATTCGTCAAAAAAAAAAAGCAGTGTGTGAGCACACGCTGACAATCTTTGTGAAGAAAAAAATTCGCTTTTTTTGCTCAAGTTCCGGGCAAGATAAAGCAAAAGATACTGGCGACGAACTAAAACGCGCTGGGTTTCCGATAAGCAGTTCACTTTACAACGCAGCTTCGTCCCCGAATGTTTCCTTGTTCCTCGTCATAAAGTTCTACCATAACCAGCATGGTCGTGAGCTTCGAGTGCGGGGGACGGAGCAGGCTTTTCGAGATCAGGAGTTCACTTGCTCTACTTTTGAGGCATACAGCTGTACATCTTCGAGAAGGTGCCACGATTTTTTTTCTCAGTATGGAAGAGAAGACCCGCAGTTTCGAACGCAAGTAAGACAAGGCGTTATTGTTTTTAATCAGAGGTTGGCTGGTTGAGCGTTCTAAATTCGTTAAAGAAAACCCGCCGTGAATCAGGACGAGAAAAATAAATAACAAAAGGGAGATGAGAGACAGTTAACTACAATCGTGACCCAATTTCTTTTTGTTTAGTTTCAGCGCAGTACTGGCGAAATATTTTGATGTGACGAAAACCCGTCAATACTCCAACTTTTGTCCGCGTTTTTGCTGCCAGGTAAACACCGACAACGACACTAATGACGCACAGTAACACCTGCGCGCATTCTTATTTTTGATTACACGTATATGCACCGAATTTCCTTGCATTAGACAAAGCAAATTGGCTTAGAGAGCAAAAAAAAGAAGACGCTGAGGGAGCGATCGAATATCGAGCGATAACACACATAACATAGGTCGCAGGTTCGAATCCCTGCCGCGAGCCGGACTGTACCATAACTAGTAAGTTTATGCAGCGTGAAACGCAAAATCGTATGCCACCATGCCGAACACTCTGCGTGCGAATAACGGATGAGCCGCAATGTTCATAAGAAGATTCGTAACGACGTGGAATTGGGATGTATAGGTCATCGGTTCGAACCCCTGCCGCAAGCTAGGCTTTAACTTAACTATAAAGTTTTCAGCTGCACGAAACGCTGCTGAATGGTATGACATCATCCGGAACATTCTGTGGCAAACGGTTGGCTCACAAATTTTACAGGAATGTCGTCACTAAGTGGCCCGGCTTTGACTTCTGCCAGACAAGGATATATATAACGGATTGACATAGTTCAGGATGTGTGGAGGTCCGGACCCGTAGAGTATCTGTTACGGGTACAAGTTGGACTTATTTTTGGAAATGTGGCGGAGAGTTTGAAGGACCCTTCACTCCCGCCATCGGTTGGCCCGGTATTGCACTACCTCCGGGATCGGCCTTGTCTTTAGCGCGTATTTACTATCCTGTCTTTCTATCCCATCTTTCAACTCTCCTTCTATCTGCACGTGGTAGCGATTGTGGCTGGGCTTGAGCCAGTGGGCAGGCCTGTGCACTTTCCTTCCTTTCTTCCTGGCAGCAACAGACAGACAGAAAGACATAGTTCAGTTAGAAGCTGTGGTGCTCGGGCATCACGCTGCCGCCTGTTATTACTTTATTTCATTATGTAACCACCTCGGTTACCATGGCAAGCACTGGGTTGCGATTTGCGTTATAACGCATAACGCCGAGACCCGAAACGCGATAAGTGGAGCTTAACGATCTAATTCAATGTCGTAGCAATGGAGGCCGCCATCTTGGATTATGTTCGTTGAATCAGCTGAGGTCGAAACTCGAAGCGCGACCAGTAGAGCTAACACTCTAAAAATATCTGAGGAGCTCTGCAGAAGCTACAGCGTGGCTCTAAAGTGCATCATCATCATCATGAGCAGCAGCTGCAGCCTAAATGCGTTCTTTTGGCCGATATCCGTTCACTGAAGCTGAACCTTATAAAAGTCGGAAAAAAAGTGCCTCCGAGCATAAATTGTCAAGTTTTTCAGCCGGGTATCGCACGCCATTACATCCGCGCCACTTATTGGAAATCTATGCTCTTGGCCTTCTACAAGTCCGCACTTCCGCGTGTCCGCGATTGTGGCGTTCAGTTTTCTTTGTTTTTCACCAGCACTAGAACTTTCGCGATTTATGCTATTAGAAATGTTTATGATCACCAGAGAAATGATTCACGCGTGGTCTTTCTTCGTTACATATAAGGGAAGAGAGAACTAGAACGTGGCCTAGTTTTCGTGAAAAGAGCTCAGTGACCTCGAACACTGCTTTTAAGATGAGAGCATTCAGCCCTCCGTCCCTTGCCGCTGCCTTTCTAAAAAAACAAATGCACCCAGAACTCATCTGTACGTCTGCTGAAAAATCGAACGACTCCGTTAACAACAATTTCATGGCCCATGTTCATCCAAAACAAATATAATGAACATGACGCACGGGGAGAGTTCAGGAAATTGTCCGATCCCAAGCATGGGATGTGGTCACAGGATCGATCGCTGGAAACAGCGGCATCATTGTGATGACGGAAAAATCATACACATGCACACCTGGTTTCAGCGTTCAATGTAACTTTAAGAAGCCCGAATTGCTGAAAATGTTCCCTTTATTACTGAAACTTTTCCTCTTATTGTACTTTTATTCCCGTCTTTATTCCATTCCCCATTTCATGGTTCGAGTGTTCACCTTGGGCGAGCCAGTTACTGGCCCTCTGCTTTCCTCGTTATAAATTATTGTTATTTTTATAATTTCAAATGACACTGCAGAGTTGACGCAAGCTGGCACAAGGTGACGTAGTTCTCACTAGCGTTCGAATGTGTGTCATGCTAGCCAGTGTGCGCGTTATCATATCTGATTTCGTCGAGTCACACAGAAGAAGTCTATGCTAACAAACGAATTATTAGTGCACATGGCAGAATAAGTGGTTGCTACATCTCTATTTCCCCAGCAGTCATTTCACTGTCTTTTCAATAAGCTAAAGGAGGGTGGTATTTTACGGTTCTCCACACTACACTCTACTCAGAGTGTGTGCTATGTACATTCATGACAACTCTATATAATGTTTATTGCAATTCTCACTTTTTGATTTCAGCTCTTTCGACTGACAATTTTACACTAAGCGTAATACTACACATTTTCTTGTTGAATGTACTGCCGTAATTCTTTTTAGCGTTGTTAACAAACTTGATTTTGTAGCCCTCCCCTGCATAGGCAGCACTGAAGACTGCAGTGTTTAGAAATAAATATATATTTTTATTTCCGTCGTGTATCTCATAATACTTGTGCTCCAACATTCGTTTTTTTTGTGTGGTAACTGAAATCGTTTTCTCTATGCAAGTGCCGACAAGCGCTCACATTTATTGCGATGGACCGCAAGCTTAATTTACTAGAATCAAGGCAAACTCACACTCTAGAATTTTTTCATCGCAGCACCCTTCACCTCGCGTCATCAGCATGCATACACTCTGCACCTTGTACAGGCAAAGAAAATTATCGCAGCCTTATTTCAACGTTTTGCTTATATTAACCAATCCGTCCGTTGTTTATAGTTCGCAGCTACCTGTTTGTTCTGGCATTAAGCACAACGAAAATTGTGTTGGTTAAAGTGCTTTCTCTATTCGCACCTTTAATATGACCGCACCCTTAGAAACTTCCTCCTGTCCCACTCTTATGCCACACCGCAAATTGTGCTCCATTATTGCAATTTGCCAAATAATCGGCGTACACACGTTAAATCAATTCTATCGAGAGCTACCACCACGTCAGTTAGACATTCGATAATATAGAAATTGAACCTAATACTTTCACAGGTGCCCAGATACTTATAGAGGCCGAGTAGACTTCTGCGATTAGTGTACTCGCTGCGAACGACATACCGCTTCTCGTGATGAGCATTCGCCATGACTGGTTGCTTCAAAGGGACCACGTGGATATATATAAGTTTACCTGCATGAATGGATTGAGGCTTTCTGTTGACAAAAATTCCAGTTTCCGTGTAAGCGAAGCGTTATACGCAAGGGAAATAAAATAAAAATTGAACATAGTCATTACCACCACCGGTCTTTCCGCGAGCAACTGCGGCGACGTCAAGATTGTGTTTACTTCGTGGAACATAAAGGTATGCTGCACTGCCGTTCACTTCAAAACGGTGATCACGGAGTCTCTTTCGAGTGTCACCTAGATAGTTTTAATAAAGTGTTAGGCGCAAAAACTTGCAGATTTCAAACAAATTTTCTCAATGCTTAATATTTCTTTTGCTCCCGAAGAAACATCAACGTTCAAAAAAGAACAAAGAAAAATATTAAAAAATGTAATTTGAAATTGGACTGCATTCTGGGGCCACAACAAAGCTTGGCTATTGAAGACGAGCTTGTTTGCGGCTCCACTCCGTGATCAACTTGGTGTGGCATAGCGCTCCGAAACAAAGGTGGTTATCGTTGATCCACTTCATATATAACTTCCTATATTGCTGAACGAGCAGAACAACACTTGAGTGCGTTTTGTTGCGGAGCAAAAATTCAAATGACAGCTATTCGCTTTCACTGCCTGCCTTCAAACTTTACAATTAAAGCGGTTTTATTTTATCTTTTATAGAGAAACATATCACCTGTACCTCCTTACATTCTGCTTTTGCGATCTCGAACCAAATGATTACGTTCACATTGATACAATGGAGATGAGCACGGAACAAGAAATGCCCTTGCTCCATGTACACAGGACATGCAGAACTTTTCCCCTATCCGAAAATCCCCCGCTTATTCCTAAGCTCGATGTTTACATTTGCTAATCTCACATCCTGATTGCCTAAGACTCCTCAGATCAGCTCCCACTGACGCTCTGTTTATCTCCGCATATAAAAGACGTCCTCTCCAGAATACTTCGTCTCTCTTGCTTTGTTTCGCTTAAAGCACAAGGATTTGTCATCCCTAATCCAAAGCTAATCCCCTACCAGAAGCACGTACGCGTGCTTCGTCTGGAGCCCACATGCCCGCTCCTCCAAACAGTCAGGAACAAATCACTCTGTAGACTCGCCCACGTTCGCACACTAGCTTACTCTGCTATCCTGTCTTTTAGAAGACAGTCTGTTTTGGGAACTGGTGGACTCGGCGCAGTAAACCACCAAAACAGAGCAACAGCTACACAGACTTCGAAAGCACTCGAGCAGATAGTTGAAGAAAGAAAGGCGGAACGAAAGTGCGAAGCGAGAAAGGAAAAATCTGAGACCATTTTATTGGATTTTTGAAATATATACGGGGACAAGCTGAAGGTTTATTTACTTTCTTAGTTCCTGAAAACGCCTGATAAAAATGGGTCAGGAAAAAAAAAACTCACACTTTTTGCTCCCACCCTGGACTTCTATGCATGCGCAAACCAATCTAAACATGCCGAGTAAGTCAGCCGTGTGAAATTGCATCTAGGATTATTTTTTTTTTGTAGCTGAAGTGGAATAAGTTTTGATGCCATTTATTTAGAAACGACAGTCATTATCAGAGCCGAGATGCAAAAAATGCAGGAGTGACAGTCAGGAAAATTTTCGAAAGTACATGGCCTCTGAAGAAAAGGTTTGAAAAAGTGCTCGTTCAATTTTGGCAAGCACTGCATTCTATCCGGTCATGTTTTTCGGGTGGATGTTTTATGTTGCTTTCGCCTTCAGCATATAGCGTTAGCGTGAGGAAATGTGCAAGCCGAGACAGGCAGTATACATGCCAACGGCAACAAAGTAAAGCTGTTTTTCCCTTGATTGATTGTTTTTATAATGGGAAGTTTTATTATCCGTTATTAATGGGCTCCATTCACTACTGGCACTTCAACTACCCTTAGTATTTACCAGATGAGCATAAAAATGTCCCTGAACGTAACTGGAACTGTTAAAAAAGTGTGTGCCATTGAATGCAGAAGTTAACCGAAAGATAAAATACGAATTATTCAAGTCCGAATTTGGGTTATAACCATGCCGACCCCCCCCCCCCCCCCCAACCCGTTTCACAAAAGCATTCTAATAAATTGTTAGAGTAACGTTAAAATTCTTATATACATAGGCTCAAGATAAGGAAAACACGTCTGTGTGTGACGATGCCTGTGCCTGAGGCAAGAACGGCTTCACATTATCTGAACATTTATATTCAGCAATTTATTGTTACTACCAAACAGAAATTTCAATGTCGTTATCGTTTCTCCAACATTGAAACTACGAATTGCGTCGTCATGCGTCGCATCAGAGGTGAAATCATATGATTACAATGTGTTCAAGACAAAACGAACTCAGCATATCTGAAGCGTTTATAACGTCTTTCTGTCTTCAGTATAGAAGTACAAGCAGCCTTATATGATGACAGCATGATGAAGGTTTGGGGTGGGACGTAACAGTTTAAAGACCAGAGCTTTTCTGTAATTCTGTTTCATCCCAGTGCTATTCTTTGCGTTCCGTTGCTTTTTTGGTTTTGTTTTTTCTATCGGGCTTCACAGTCTGTAACATCCGCTCCTCGGAGAACTCAGCTGAATATCGACCGGCAACTCCGGAGAATCTGAGAGAGAAGATGAGACCGAACCGGTGGATGACTTTTAAAGAAATTTGCGACACTTTCCATCCGAATGGTGTGGATTTGGCGCACGCTGAGTGAAGGAGCGGGACGCGAATGAAAGTGCGCAATATGGGTTCTTTGAAGGATCTTTAATTGCGGTAAAAACTGGGTTAGTGGCGTGTTACTGCGATTTCTTCATGTCAATCGAAAGACGTGCTGCCGGGCTTTGAAGTGACTGAAGTGCCGCGAATACATTTGCCTGCGCACCTATATGGGGCATAAGAACGAACGTACAGGCCACCTCTGCAAGAAGAAAAGCGAGGGAGGCAGAAACAGAAGCGTTAAACAGCGTCCCTTTTTCACGCCCCAGAGGCGCCGTAGATAGTGTTCTCGTACTAAAGTTTTGGTTTGGGCTTCCTGGTTTTGTAGTATGACTAGAGGGAGCAGCGCGAAAAGACCAGGACAAACAGAGAAGCTAACAGGAGGGGCGCCGAACCACAAGCAGTTTATTGAGAGTGACGTTCAGATTTTTAAACGCAAACCAGGACTCACTTGACACCAGAAAACGATTAACGGCAAACAAAGCAAAGAAATTTAAAATAACATAACACCATGCATCAATAGCCAGCCACAAGTTTCGGAACGTGTACAGCAAGAATTCGACAATCAGCTGACCCGGTGAGGCGAAAAAAAGACCAGTGGAAAACTCGAGAGCAGTGAAAAGAAGCAAAATTACAGCGCGAGCCTGAATAGTATTAAAACTAAATCTAAAATCAACTGTAAAATTTAACAGGAACAAAAACGTATCATATAATCAAAGGTAATAGTTAGGAGAAACAAAACTTTTCTAAGAAGAGTACCAGAACGGAGCGTAATCAGAGTCAAAAACGCGCAATCTTAATAAGAAACACAAGACAGTTTTGTAGCGTGAGCTACACTGGCCGAGGTTGAGCAGTTTTGCGTGGTTCCTGGAGAGCCATGCTGCGCATGCGCGAGGAGCAGTGACGTCACACGGCGCACAGCTGGCGCGCCGGATCCGCCGCCGCCGAGCGCACTACGCCGGTATGCGCACTGCAGAGGACTGACGTCATAGCCGCGGCAGACACACTGGCGCCGGCGCGTGCCCAGCTGTGCGCCTCCGTTGCGCGGTAGCCCAAGTCTGACGCTGCGCCGGAGCCGCTTGATAGCACCTCTCATTTTGTGCGCATGCGCAGAGGTATCAGTGATGGTATATAGCTGGGCGTTTGCCAGTGGTGTACAGCCATTGAGAGGCAGAACAAAATTGTTGCTCGGCGGCAAATGATGCTGAACGGCTCACCGTAGCTCACGTTACGTATATCCTGGCATAGCAGAGCTAAGCCACTGCTAATTTTAGCCAGAACAAGTAAAAAAAGAAAAACAACGGGAACGTTAAGTCAATACATGAACACAAATCTGCGTCAGAATTATTAACGTTCAAGAAAACCATATTCCAGTCAGTCAGTAAAATTGAAGGGGTGCTTACTCATTGGTACCCGGCTCTGGCAAGCTGCCGAGCCTCTATGATAACACTTTCGACTTCAGTCCGAGCACGTTCTTTGATTCGCGCACATGTCTACTATCATGAGCAATATGATTAGGGAGACGGGAGCTCGTGGCAGATAGCCTCAAACCCTTCTTGTGGCGATGCATGGCGGCCGCATTTCGCAACAATACAGAACAGGTTCTGTTGCGTTGCCTGGTTCTGAAAAAATTGGCAGTGGTTAGGATATGGTTAAACCTGGAGTGACGCGATAGCTACAGCTGGCCGAGTGGTAGTTGCTCAGTTGAATTGTAAAGTCAGTTTTTCGCCGCCCCGTTTGGGTGGGCGTTCCTTCTTCATCTTCGTCCCCCTTGATACGGCGCATGCGCACAGCTGTTGAAGCTCGGTTTTGCCGGCGCGCCGCGCCGCTCCACGGGCAGCAGCAGCTTCTCCGCACCACGTGTCTGGTCACGTGACCAACCACGTGGCGGTCGCGGCGCCGCCACGACGTGCCACCGCCACGCTGAAGGCTCGAAATGCTACCGTAATGTAGCTATCGCTACAAAATGCAATAACGCATCTTTCTTTCCCCTTTGTTTCTTAAAGCAAACGCCACATACCCCTACAAGTAGGGTTCGAGGCTATCGGCAGCGCGCTCCCGTGTTCCTTCGCATATTGCTCATTATTTTACAATGGCCCATACGTTTCACATGCTTGCAGTGCTCATCCAAATTGCCGCCGGTCTTGTTTCTTACAAAGCGGCGGTGTTCTAGTAGCCTGTGATTTAGACACCTGCCGGTTTCGCCGCTGTAAACACTCCAGCACTTCAAAGGAATCTCCCGAAGAAACTGAAGTTAACAGCGCTTAGAATGCTGGAGAGAAAAGGAAATGAATTTTAATGAGGACAAAAAGGAGGAGATGTCGGCCGGTCGTAACACGACCCTGGCCTGCTACTCCAACAAAACGCGGGCCCGGAAGGCAGAAAGCGCTTTTCCGGATGTGTTCTTTACGGCAAACACCCACAAACCTCAATGCCCATTTCGGACTGTCGGAGAGAAATTTCGGAGAGAAAAGCACGTGGTAAGCTGAAGTCGGCACCTTCCTGCAGCGTCACCTCAACACCCTGAGTGTGGACGACCCTTTTCTCGTAAGATGCTCGCCGGCAGTAGCTTTGCAACTAAATGAAGGTGTGGAGGACGCAACATCGAATTCACAATCGACATCGAAGTTCTGTTCTAATGTGTGCCTCACAGCGGCCTGTTCTCAGCTGTTCCTGACGCGATCCAAAACTTGGGCGAGCTACGATTCCAGAACTCCTCGGGTCTCACCAGGGAAAACTTCGTCAATCTAGCGGAATTCCGCCTCGAATCTAACGTCGCACTGTGCAGTGAACAGAACTTTGCTAAAAAAAATTGCATCAGCATCGGTCCACCGTTCGTCAGAAAACTGGCTTCTGTTAATCGCTAACTTGCCAAGCATAGCCTACCCGCCGCGGTGGCTCAGTGGTTAGGGCGCTCGGCTACTGATCCGGAGTTCCCGGCTTCGAACCCAACCGCGGCGGCTGCGTTTTTATGGAGGCAGAACGCTAAGGCGCCCGTGTGCTGTGCGATGTGAGTGCACGTTAAAGATCCCCAGGTGGTCGAAATTATTCCGGAGCCCTCCACTACGGCACCTCTCTGTTTATTTCTTTTTTCACTCCCTCTTTTACCTCTTTCCTTAAGGCGCGGTTCATGTGTCCAACGATATATGAGACAGATACTGCGCCATTTCTTTTCCCCAAAAATCAATTACTATTTTTATTATAGCAAAGCCTTTCCTCCTAAGCTAGCCTTACCGCAGCGACCACATGTATGAGCAGTGAACAATGCTAGGCATTTTTATTTGGAGAAAATTTCGCACATCGTGACAAAATTTTTTGTTCAAAGCATGTAGCGTTCCCTACCTTTACAAGGACAGCGTCGCTTTGTTTCACTTTGACAAGGTGAGGAGGAGGAGGGATTTGAATGGAACAGGAGAGGTTTCATTAATTGTATTGGCTTTTATTCTACTGATTTCGGACTACATTTCAAGAGAATAAAAAATGCGATCTTAAAAGAAGAAACCCAGAAGTACAAATAATTATTCAGGTCTCCAGACCGGGTGAGAGGCAGCAAATAAGACTTTCTTCTTCTTTTCTTGTTTTCTGTTTTTTTCGGTTAGTATATTTTAGTGCTTGTTTATTTTTCTCCTGCTGCTGCAGACGTTTCAATGAAGCAAGATGAGCTGCGTTAATCTCGCTTTGATAATAGAGGAAACACTATTACCCCTGCTGGCGCGGTAAGTTGGGAAAAAAAACCTTGCCTATGGTGCCTGTTTTGCACATGCTGCCAAGTCCATTAAAAGAAATATTTTAATGAAACAAAGTTTCAAGCAATGACGAAAATAAGCAGCGCGAAGCACGAAGAAGAAGACGAATTCGAACGCAGATGGGCATTCTGGCTCCTTACCTCAATGCAAATTAGGTCCATAAAAAAATTACGGACGATTTAGCGCGGTGAGGCCAAATGAGAATGAAGTACGGGAGCACTTCAATTTTCACTTCAGTTTCGGTTCGAGGCATGGTTTTCAAAGTGAAGCATGCTTCAGACACAGATCACAGGAAACGTATTTAAGCAACGCGTTCAGGTATTACGCGATAGAATGATGGAATAATGCATGTATATATGCGGAATTTTTCATTCTCGGCTTTACGTTTATAGAACGCTGGAAGTCCTCATACCACTCCTCGCGCAGTCGTGCAGCGATTAAGCGATGTGCCAGTGCCTTGGGATGGAAGTTGCTGCCAGTGGCTCGGCTTGCGCAACCTGTTTTTCTCGTCTCGAGCAACCTTATAGTCACGGAGAGAGAGTTGAGACACAGAAATCGGCGAAGTCGGAGATTGGCAATTTTAGTGCTAACGCTATGAAAACAGTGCGTAGCAGAACTCATAATAATGGCCTACGTACTGTAGGAACCAAGTCAGCTCTGTTAAATGTAACACGTCAGCTGACCTCATTCCGTGTGTGTACATGCGCTCGCTTTTTCCATAAAAGACGACTCTCAGATTGGTTATTTAGTTTCTGTAGCTAGTTTTATATTACCTTTGTAGCATTTATTATCAGAGAAATTGCTTGATTGAGAGCCGGAAACGCTTACGAGCCAACGCGAAAACATGAAAAAATAAATGAAAAAATAAAATTCTTGAAGTTGCAATCAAAGTTTTCCTCGAAAAATCTCTCCTGAAAGCGATTCGCGAGTTGAAAGAATTACGTTCAGACTTTGCAGGCTTTGCCTCATTTTTCAGGAATTGTAAACTTATGTAAAAAGTAAACACTTCACCTGTTGCGTGTGCTCTAAAATCATGAAGGTAATACCAACTACAATGCGTGCGTATTTTTAATTTTTGTCGAAAAGTTTCCTTAAGGTGAATAAGCACTTGAATAGAAGGTGGTTATATTTCCTCGCAGTAAACTAAAAATTTAAGGATTAGTGCGTTGGTCTTCCTTCCGTGCAATTTTTTTTTTGAAAAAGTTACTCATCCGCAGTAAACTCAGCCTAGTCATGTGGCTACAGAAAATTTTAATACATAGGTTTCAATGTCCTAGGAAACTACCAATGTGCAGAAAAACCCTCTCACGCCAGCAATGAAACCTGGGTTGGCTTGCTCTCTGGGGCAGTCGTTGCACTGACTAAGCCTAATAAGTCGGCTTCCCGATTCGAGAGCGTGGCTGAATTGATTGAATTGAGCTCGAAGGTGAAACGACAGTAGTCCAATGCTGCCAGTGCAACGAAATTAGGCGGTGTTGTACATTGGACAAGAAATTTTATCTCATTCGCTACCCCAGCCGAGCGACAGTAGAGCTCTTAAACATTCTTGAATGTACACTAAAGTAAGTAGAATGTAGCAGCCTTGTTATAACAAATATAATCAAGCATCTGCGCTACTTTTAGCCGACCAAAATTAATTGCGCAGATGAAATTTTATGACTGCAGTCATCATTTTCACTGGTTTAAGATGTCCCCATAGTCACTAGCTTGAGCCACGCAGCACGGATCTAGAGTGGAGAATTTAAGGAAGAGTTTAAACTGGGAGCCCAGAGCCCAGATTGAAAAGGAGGCTGCGGCGTATAGCTCCGGTCTCAGTGACGCCTAATAAGTTTAAAAGCATAGTGAGGTACAGGAAGAGGATCTTCGGGTTATTTTTACGCCGCATTTTTTCCTCCTTAACTTTGTCCATGGAAGCTGTCTCTCTGGATTATGTGCGGATCAGTGAACGCCCATTGCTGTCGCTCGATACAAGGCACGGCTGGTTGGGGCTTCTTAAGAGATTCCATCGCACTGCCTGCGTCCGCTCCATCTAAGGAGCTCTTGGAGGCCTAGATGAACGATGCTGTTGCAAGGACGAGACCAGGAAAGATGTTGTAAACGTGGCCGTTAGAAACCGCATTTTCGGCCCATTAATCACTTGTCCAAAATACTGTAAAGATAAGGAGAAAATACACTTAAGCTGCTTGCTACTGTGAACTCTTTCAATTACGTTTCCTGAAGAATGAAAGCAAACTGCGGTTTCCAAGTCAATCATGGCCAGGATTTAAGTGCTCTTAGGGATACCAATTGTTCGGCCGAATAAAATGTCCATCACCTAGGCCCTGCGCATGCTCTAGAGCCATAAATTATCACGCTTGCATATGGGGAAAATACTGTGTAGCAGAACACGCATACCTAACTGCTATCCAAAACGCTTAATACTCTCGTATTCATGCTGACGTTCGAAAGCTCTACTAATCCCAGAAAATTCTGGCCGATAATAAATGAGCACACCCGGCGCAGAGCATCGCTCATAATAAATAGTATGGAGAAAGTGCGAATGACATTGAGTGCGAAGGAATTCTTAACAATTCCTTTTCATGTGTATTCACGATTGCAATTTTCCCACCGACTGCTGCGTCAGCCGCCAATATAGAGTTCAATATGCCTGCTGTTATGTACTTTAAAGCCAGCATTCCTCACTCATAAAAAAAAAATTAGTTTCATCATCAGCTGGCGTAGGCAAAATTAACTCCAAAATATTGACTAGCACCGAGATTTCCGCACTGTACTCGTCTTTATTGCTCTCCCGGTCTTTCCCTACAGTGTGCATGCCGGATTAGTGCAAAATGGGAAATGTCGTTACCCTCTACTTGTCTGCAAACAGATACGCCATTAAATTGCCTTCCGATACCATTCACCAGCGCACCTTGATAATCATCTAACGCGTTATCTATTCCCACAGCCTGAACTTCCTCGACAGTAACAATCTTTTTTCATTCCTGACCGCACAGCTGACACGGACAGACGCTATTTTTTTTATTTCCACCATAGGTTTTGATAAAGTACCCCACAGGCGTTTACTGATAAAAGTAGCCTTAATAACACTACATTCTGACTTTTTATTATGAACAGTATAATTTTTGTCTAATCACTCCCAATTTGTTCTTGATACTGACCTCAGCTCAAGCCCCTTTCCCGAAACATCAGGAGTACCCAAGGGTTCTGTGCTGACTCGGCTGTTATTCTTAATCTGTATAAATGACTTACCCTCAAAACTGGCTTGTAATGTACGACCATTTTTCGACGTCTGTGTCATCTATCGCACATTTTCTAACACCTCTGATCATTTCCAAAATAATTTCAACCGCGTGCATGTATGGGTAAGAAAATTGCATGTTTTCCATTCATCCTAATAATTGTAAAGTTGTATCTTTTCACGGCTGGCGTAATCCCAACCTTTTCACTTACTCGGTTGCTAACGTCTCGCTAGAATCTGCTCACCCATGCAAGCACCTATTTGTCACTTATCTTTGTCTGTTAGATAAGCATTTTACAGTTCGCTTGGTCAACCGCGCGATGCTACCCCAGAAGCTCGAACATCTCAGCGAACCTGCCATCGACGACAAGTTTGGTGCCAATGTGCCCTCCCAATCAGTTTCTCCACTCCATTTTTTCATCGCGCTACAACTGATTGGAACCGCTCTCCCACAACGTAGCTGCTATCAACTGCCCATCAAGCCTTGCTAACCGTTTCAATAATCACTCCAACTATCTCATGTAATCAATTATAATCAAGCAATCTTCGAGCTCCCACCACTTATGTAACACGAAATAGTGGAGTCTTTAACGTTTCATTTCGTTTATGGGGGTTTAACGTCCCAAAGCATACCAGGCTATGAGGAACGCCGTAGTTAAAGGCTCCGGAAATTTTGAGCACCTGGGATATTTTAACGTGCATGACATCACACAGTACATGGACCTCTAGCATTTCGCCTCCATCGAAATTCGACCGCGACGGCTGGGATTGAATCCGCAGTCTTTAATATAATAAAGAGAGGTGAAGTCCCGTCCGTAAAAAATAAAGGAGGTGCATTGATCAGTGTTGCCTTCTCTTTTCAGTGTAAAAGCGATTTCTGACGTTTCTAAGCGACCTCATATCTGAACTCTTCGCAGTATCAACAATGAAAGTTCCGAAATGAAAGCACAAAAATGATTAATACGTGAAGTTCACCTCCGTTGATCTTTTTACGGGATGTCATTTTTCTTAATGGATACTCGATAGTGCCAGAGCGCACATTAGGCACCGCAATGCGAGTAGAGTACTATAGTGGCTAAAAACTGGCTCAAAGCAATTTACAGACGCGAACGAATTAAATGTCTACGATGGGCGTCCTGAAAGTGTCAGTTCTTGGCTCCTTAATCCGGTGCTCATGATTATTTACCACTAGGCCACATAAGTATCACTGGAATTTGCCGTGGGCTGTTGCTTCCTATTAAGTTCAATTGACATTCGAACCGCTGTTCATTTTATGGCGCCGAAAACAGCCTTGCCTTATGACAACGATTGTTTCCCTGTCTGGATCACTGTGAAGCCAAAAGTGAATAATTGCTTTACACAGCAAAGAAGAAATAAATCAGAGTGCAGCGCGTGTTTTCCAGTGCATGGGTCAGCAAGCCTACAAAAATCAAACGTTACAATTTTAAGAACCATGAACGCACACTGTTATTCATATTGTGTTGCATTTGGCGTCTGTCGTAGCATAAGCTGCACTTGTACAATCAGACACGTTGTAGGAAGAGTTGAAGAGCAATTGCGGCCAGCGAGCTTTTTGAGAATGTGCCCTGGCAGCGCCAAATATAAAGGGGTTTTGCATTTCTCCTGCGTCGAAATGTATGCGGCCCGAATGCTGTAGCACAAGCCCATGCTCAACAACGTAGCACTTTTGGCGCAGTGCCGCCGCAGGCAGTTCACTGCGTTCTGCGCCTCCCAAGGCCTCTATGTGGAATTAAAACAAATTACTACAGCGAGTACAAACACACCAGAGAGGAAAATGAGATATCCATAGAATGAACTAGAAGAATATTGGCGTACAGCCACGACGACAATATAGGCTCCAGTTAGTCTGTCTGGTCCACCGTAAACACGATGGAAAACAGCGCGCCGTGTGCGCCGTCTATTGTCCTGTTCTACCACGCTGTTTTAAGGCGAAAGTCTTTCTTGGCTCACTAGTGGCGTGGACGGAAGTTGCAGACGGAAGTTGTCCGCACGAACTGCCCATCATAAGTTGTGTGGTAAGTAAAACAGAATTGTAAAAGTTGACTAAGCAACACTTCTTAAGCGACATGTATGTATTGAAATATAAAAAGCAGAAATTGAAATAAACAAAAGCAAAAATAAATATGAAATAAATTTAATGAATAATAAAAAAGCACAAAGCAAACAAAAATAAAAATTACAGCAAGAAAAAGAAAACAAAAAATGAGCTCTCGAAAAGAGTACAGGAAAAGGCTTTCGCATTCGCGCTCATAAGCTGACTTGAGTTGAATCCTTTAATTTTTTCTATCCCATTTATTGCGAACAATGCGGAAAGTGTAGAGTTCGTCGTGCCCGTGTTTTTGCGTGGCGCACAGTGAACAAGAATGCATGAAGGATTCTACTTTCCCAAAGCGGGACGCCTCTCTCGTTGGGATATCGCAGGCGCGGACGCGCTGGCGCCACGCAGAAATCATCCGAGCGTGCTGGACCACTGACTCGTACAGGAGGCCAAACTCTTCTGTGAGGTTAGCTCAACCGAGTGCACCCAAGCGTTGACTGCATACGGCGTCCTGTTCCTCGTTTCACTCCCTCTCTACAGTTCTGTCATCAGCACGCGCCTCCTCACGCATCGCCTGTGGCCGACTCTCTCCTAATCTGGCACACACTGCGCCTTCTCTCTTGTGATCGTGTAAGCACTTCTGGAATGCGCGGCACAACCTGTGGTCGTGCCTTGCCTGTAACATTTTCTCCTGGATTGTGAAATATTTGTATCCTGCAAAACGTTTGTTATACCGGAAATGATCCGCACGAGACAATAAAGTTTTCCTTCAAATGCAGTATGTCCATCGCGTGCCTCAGATTTGCTGCGTGCTGTTAGTGACTGCTATTGGGGAAATGCAAAAAAAAATGTCCGTGCCATGTGGGATGTGAAGGCAAGTTAAATAGCCCAATGTTCTGAAACGTAATGCACAGCTCCCCACTATTCCGCCTTTTTTTCTTTCACTCTCTCCCTTAAAGCGCATTCCAGGTGCCCACAGAGGGTGACACAGTTACAGCGCTTTTCTCTTCGTTGTAACAAATTATTGTGGGACGTTTTTCAGAGCTCAGAAATTTATTTTGCTGCAGCACGTATTTTTGAAAGCAACAAGTCGACTCTCCTACCTAGATTCATCAGTTTTCGTTACACTGTTCTTGCCGAGCTTTGCGAGTACGCGCAAAGCTTCCCCCTTCAAATCGTGCCCAGCTCCTTGTCTCCTAAGGACACAGGTTTTCCCAACGACTTAAACGCCGTCTCTGCTTATAGTACCTGACAAGAATCATACATGAGCAGTCATGTTTCTGCTATGCCTCCTTGAGCTCCACTTTTCTCACATAATGAAGTCATAAGTAAGCAGTGGAGGCTTTCTAACGTGGCAAATTGCGATGCGCTGTTTACCTTCGTGTATCATACTAAAGTTCAGTTAAATGCACTGTAGCGAACCATGGCGGCCGCGCCTGATGCCGCTTAGGCAGATCATTGGCGAAGCGCCGATGAAAGACGAAGCGTCGCCGCGCTGCACGAGATAGCTTAGTTTTGGACTGGCCGTATTCTTCGCTGCCCGCCGTGCTGCACGCCGTTTTGTGTCGCCCGGCGTGAACTCTTTCCCGTGATCTATTGCACAAACCTCCTTTAAGCACTATCACCTTATTAGTTCCGACCAAAACAATAGGATGGCTTCGCATTCGTTTGCAATTACTGATGAAACATTTTCTCCTGAGCTTCATGCACTGGAGCTTACTTGCGGAGGGAATAATGTCAAAGTACCCGTGGATGGACTAGTGCATTTTGAAATTATTTCTTTCGAATGCGTTTTTTTTTGTTAACGAGATCAGCTGGAGCGGTAAACGTACTATCAAGGAGAAGGCGCCGGCACTGTCGTACTCTTGGTGAACCCCCCAAGCAGGATTTGAGAAAAAAGGTCAACAAGATGGAGCGCAACAGAAGGAAAAAAATAACGGATCATTTAGCGAGGCTAAGACAAATACGTAACAGGCGAGCTAACTATCCGATTTCGGCGTTCCGATTCATTGCGCACGGATATAATTTTACGAAAATAACCACATCCAAAGCACAGCGTGAGCAACTGCCAGTTACCCACGCGGGTTGTTCGGCTCACAAATGTATACTATAAATTTCTTTGAAGGTCTTAGCCAGAAGGCTGAAGAAAGTTGCGAAATATATTGTAGGCATCGGACTTGCATTACCAAAAGAAGCAGAACCATCCCAAATATCATGAAAACACGCTGTGTTCTGAAGGGTTGCGATGTTATACGAGCACATGTCGTGGTGCTGTATGTAGATCTGGAAAAATTTTTGTCGTGTACCTCGCGATATTGTTCTTGCCTTGCTAGAGCATGATAGCATTATATCAGCTATTCACGCCGGAGCGACGGTGCCTTATTCTAAACAGCGAGCTTCGAAAGCGAATCCCTGTGAAGCGAATCTGTTCGCTAAGGGTGCCCTCTTTCCTAATTACTTTTATGCATCTTTATTCAATCATTCTGCTTAGTTATGATACCAAGAAACTGCTTTAGTGGATTTCGACTGCACAAGGAAGAGGGTGGTGTCCTGGCATATGCTGATGATGTCGCTATTTTCAGGAAAAATAAATACATGTGTTCTTCTGTTACATAGCCTCCTATCGAAATGATAAAACTCGGTCAGAAATGAGAAGTACGGAAAGTATAGAGAGAAATTTCTTTGTGGAAAAGGAAATCAAAGTTGTGGTTTTATAAAAAGTTGCCATATGTTGGAAGATTGATTATGAGATTGTAGCGAATGATTTGAGGACCCCAAGCTTAACTTCTGCAAGGTTTCTTTTAGGTAACAGGAACTAAGATAGTTATGAAAGTAAAAGCTTTTTCTGTTTCCCTGTTGTCCTTCATAAAATAGCATTTGTCAAAAGAGGAGACGGTGGTTTTCTTGTTTCAGAAATAGTTACAAAAAGAGACAACTATTATTTTTGGCCGCAAGAACTGCCGCTTACAAAAAACTTGATATTTCTTGGTCATTTCGAAATTCTTCAAATTTTATAAATACTGAATGATATTTTTTTCTTGTTGCTCATACAATGCAGTTGTCACAATTTTTTCAATGCTTGTTGCGTTGAGCTAAAGTTGTTGCACTGCAGGTTATGAGACTGACTAGTTCCTGAGAAAGCGCATAACGTGTGTCACATGGTGTCTACAGGCCGCCGTGGTCTCCGGTACATTATTATATTACACCCGAGCGGTGACATAGCCGCTTAGTCACATACCCGAGCTTTTCGTGATCTTATCTTTAAGGCTTAGTGTTCACTAAAAGGGTATATAAACCGAAAAGACTCAGAATATGGGTGCCTGCAGACATAAAGCGTTAAGAATATTAAAAAAAAATTAACAGCCTATTTAGTCTTAAAGAGTAGATGTAATCATGCACTGCACAAAAAGAAAGGAGCACCGTTTTCTAGGATAGGTTCTGGATTGTTTTATCGGCTTTCGTGTTTTGATTAAGTCTTCTGGTTGCTGAATGTGCCCCGTCTCAACCGCTTATACGCTCAAAAACTGGGCAGCGCCCATGGACTTTCGCACATTTATCGCAGCTTGTGGAGCCTCCGCTATAAGCCGCTTTCCTTGGCTTAACAGCGTGCTCGGCCTCCATCGCAGCTTTTAGTTATCTAGGTGCTGCCGCGTTCGTCTACTGTACTTTAATTTTTGGCGCTGGGCAGCGCACTTGGCATCTCGCCGCTTTCGCTCTTTGCCGTGACGTAGCTCTCGCCCGCTCTTTAGCGGCAGTAGTGAACATTCGCGGCGCAGAACGAACGAATGAAAGATGACGAAGACGAAAACGTCAATCAAAACGCGAGAGCCTACCAGTCGGAACATGTAGCGCGAGAGGCTTCCGCGATGGCTTTTAATAAAAGAGACGCGATTTTGTTTTGACACGTGCTACAATAGATACAATGGATACTAAAGACTGTAGAGAGGGTCGCCTTGCTCTCTGTCATTCGTTCACGTGCTAAACCTTTTGAATATTGATTACGAACACTGTGGCATAATTTTTATAATATAACTGCTCAGCCTGTTGAAAACGTCTCGCTAGACCGTAATGTCGAGCCTGACTTGCCTCCCTGAACCCTTTTTGTTGCGTTACGTGATGCTCAGGCTGAAGGAAGTTTGTCACGAAAGTGAATTGTCACGTGTTGTCTTTTCCTGCCGTTGTGATAATTCTGTGTGGCAGTGCTCTCTGTTGAGCTAGCGGTGTAGCAATTTGCTGTCAGCATTGCCGCTTTCCGTATAAAAAACCGTTGTAATAAATGTCATGCAGAAGAAAAGAGCTGCGGCGACGACGAAGTGGTCTTAGATAACGAAAACCAAAAGATATCGCTTTGACCGGCCGTGGTTGCGGATCCCGTTTGCTCATCTGCCAAACCTCACCAAAAACATTTAGAGCAGCACAGGATAAGTTTGCGTGGCGGGCGCAAGCTGATTATTTTAAGATGGTGCGTAACAATTGACCAAAAAATATCCCATGCGCCTCTCACCTCGGATACGCACGTGATATGCACGCACATTTAGACTGGAAGCAGAAGAACGCGTCCTCGGTTTCGCACCTAGCGACCGTAAGGAATGCCGCACATACCTTTGGGAAAAACTTTCGAAGTTATCTTGAGCCAGATCAGAGTGCTAGGCGCCCAGCCGTTTACGTCAAGAACCTACCCAATCAAAATGATATCTGCACTGATCTCTTTCACGCGCGCAGTCACACGCGCTGATATCAATCATATTAATGGTTTAAGCGTCATGCCTTTCTATGGCAGCACCGAAAGGCAACAGAGCTTGGCTAAGCCACTGAGTGTAGCTTGCGAAGGTACAGACAGGCGGCTGCTGTTTGCTCCGTAGAAACTCAGATTGCGAAAGGCGGCGGCAGTTCAAGGCAAGTCATTACTCTGCCACGCGTCGTTCACCTTGGAAAAGAATCACCGCGGACTCGCTTTGCGCAACTTTTGTAGAGTGCAGGCAGTGTTTGCGGTCAGAGTCACGTGTGGCGCCCATCCGCTTGATTAATCATGTCATGAAAGTTGCAGCCATGCGCAGCGCCTCCAAGCGGAATTTCTTCCTTTGTTGGAAATCTATTGTGGCTCATTTCGTAGCCGTCAGTGCTTGCGAATATTTGAAGCTTAAATATACACTGTTTAGGAATAAATAGGGATTGTTGCTCAGAAAGATGTCCGGAAGGCTGTATATATTAAAGTTTAATTGCCTAAAAGCATAATCATGCAATTTCTGAAGTAGAGAAACATTCAGGTGCACTGCATTTTAATGCACTAACTTCGGAGCGTTAGGCTTGAGATCAACTCGCTTCATTAAGGTTTAAAAATGGAGCTTCATATTATGTATGAGCGCTACTGGCCTTTACCCGTTTCCCTACACCATTGTTAGCACCGTAACGATGGATGCGAACGCCGATTTCAGACCCTTCCTGTCCGTTCTTGAACATGGCGTGGCATTTCCCTTGAAGCTGGAAAAGTATATATTATTTTGAGTTTATTTTCCTAACTTTCAGCGCAGCGGCTATTTTGAAGCGCTGGTAGAAACAGCGGGCCCTAAAATTTGACAATGGCCGCCTCGCGCAGCGCGGCACGCACCCTGAGACATACAAATTGTGATTATTTGGCTGCGTCCACGGTTGATTTTGTGCATCATCTAGGGAGCAGATACTTTGAGGTTGCTACCCATCATGAGACGTAAGTTCAGAGGGCAAAAAAGATCCGCGCACACAACCTAGAACATCCGTGGCAGTGCCTCAGTTATTTTATTTTTCGGGCCAACTGTCATAAATTCAGCGGCGGAGGGAACAGCATACAGATTTAATCCTTCTAAAATTGCTTTCTCGACACTGTAAACATAAACTCAGGGGAGAAACCAACAAGCAGGAAGCGAACAGCCAAATACACCTTATGAATGAAGCCCCACAAACATTGTCGATCAGAAACATTACAAGACACAGAGAGGTTCGGGAGGAGGAGGAGGAGGAGGAGGAGGAGGAGGAGAAGGAGGAGGAGGAGGAATGGCAGAGAGGTTAACCAGACGAATAGCCGGTTTGCTACCCTGCACGGGGGGAAAGAGATGATGGGAGAAAAAGATGGACAAAAGACAGTTGCAGGAAATTAAAGTCATTATGCAAAGTCACAGAGTTCAGTAAAGTCACAGCCTATCGTGCAGGCCAGAAGTCCTCAAAAAGCGGAGCAGTGCCCTGGAGGCCTTCACCGCCGACGACAGCCGCGGCCAGTGGGCGAGAATCTTCGTTGTGAAGTTCGGGAGAACATATTAAATTGAGTTGCAAGAACGCACGCACTGTTGGGTGCGTAGTGTAACGGAAAGACATGAAACTCAATCAATCGATCTGCCGGAAATAAAAATAGACTAAACCAAGGCCGCCAGCACTTACAGGCTGAAAATTTTGATCACACCTGATAGATTCAAAACACGAATCCCACAGAAAATGACGAAAACCCTGTCAAAATGCTGGATATTGAGTCTTGTACAGCGAATCATTTGGAGTACGTAATAAATTTTTGCCACAAGGAATTGGTTATATGCGGTCGTCCTGCCAAAAATCGAGATACCATGGGGAAGAAAAATATGAAAAATATGAGCATAGCGCTGTAGAGCTGGCACGTGGTCTTTCCGGTTATATGCACTGTTCTTAAAGGCACTCAAAGGGACGCCAGAGTACTTGGATGGCCAACGTGCTCATTGCATATCACCATATTCAGTGGGTTTCGATGCCCACATTGCAAACCAGACACCGCAACTCTTAGAACGATTAACCTGAGGTGTCGACATTCAACCATAGTCGTCCGTTAAACGAATAACCTCATCGATGCTTGGATTATATGCGGAGAAAAACGCTAGGCCATCTGCAAAGGTGATGCCATGTTACCTTCCCTTTGTGACGCATAATAAGGAAACCGCTTACGGCTGTACAGTGTATAGTGCGAACAGGAGCGGGATAAGTGAGAAACCTTGCCTCACAGAGAACTGAATGCCTGGAACAGTTTTTGTAACAAGGGCGTATCTCCGTAGAAACAATTGAGCTAATAATGAAGTCATTTAAAAAGGAAAAAAAAGTAATAAATGGCACACTCGATCGAACGCCTTTGCCAGGTCAATCTTCAGCATTGCTAGTTGTTAAGGAGTTTCACTGCAGTACTGTAGCATCTTTAGCGCAACATGTAGATTAGACTGTATTGACCATCCCCTCAAGCCGCATGTTTAACGGTGTCTAACCAAAGTACACATTAATAAGTGGTCTTTAAATTTTGGGTGAATTAGAAAATGCTATCGATTTATTTCCGCTTTCGAAAACCCCGGGACCTGAAGGCCTCTCAGGAAAATTTTAAAGACATTTAACTCTTTTTATCCCCCCCCCCCCTCCTTCAAAAATTTAATACCAGTATTGATGTGGGAATTTTGCCGCCGCCATTTTTCAAAAAGCCATATTGTCTTAATAGCAAAAACTCATGTAAGGAAAAATAAAATTTGTAAAGGGCTACTGACAGATAACAGTTGTAAAGGGCTACTGACAGATAACAGACCGATAACAATACTCTCAAAATGGCTACCGCTTGCAATGTCTACGCCACGTAGGGTCTTTAGTCCAAGTGTGTTACAGAGGAACTAAGTGAACGCTTTGGGGTGTGTACGACAGTAGAATGTGTTGGTAATGTGTACTGACGTTAGACACCGATGACTTGCATAAAAAAAAGCTACTGTCATGATCGAAAGGTAACGTGATAAGTGTCACGTGAAAACAATGACTTGAAAAAGTTGCCGACGTCATTCAGGGGTCTCGTGATAAGTGCCATGTGACAACGCTGGCTTGCAAAAAGTTTCTGACGTCATCAAAAGGTCGCAAAACCTCCTTTCAAAATTGCTTTGGTTACAACCTCGGCATTAGTATGCCAGTAATAAACGTATAAAAAGAACCCTATTTTGCTCTCATAATGAAAGCCCTGTTTTTCCCAAAGAAATTTCTGAAAAATTGTTAGTGGTAAAATGTTCACACAAGGTAGGCTAGAGGAATAAATGCTTCAACCGGTATGACGCAGCTTACACGGACAAAAAAAACATCACTCTTCACCATGACTTCAGTTTCAAGAATTTTTATCTTAAAACTACAAACATAAATAACATAGCGGCCTGCAGTGCTGCACAAAGAGAGATCAGATAGAGTTCCCTCTAGCATTACTCACCATTCACCACGAAACTTGACTGCAACAGGTTGATACTTTACTTAATGTGGCAGATCAAAGAGAGAAACGCTTTGTGACCATTCGTGTTTGTATTGGATCTCGGATTCCCCGCTGCGGCATTCTTACTGTATGTTTTTTTTTTGGCATTAATGTACGTTTCTCCGCAGGTATGGAGGAAATTTAAGGCATCCCGCTGCAAAGAGAAAGTCACGCTGTCATCCTCATCGTCATCCTGAAAGAAGGGCGCCTGCTGGCATTCACTATCCACAGCATCAGAATACACGTCAAAATATTATTGTGCGTTTATTACGTGGGAGAAAAATAAATTGTACCTTCTGATACCGAGAGAAGCGGGATCTTTCATCATGTGAGTGCGTTCATTGCGTGAGTAAATACGGTATATGTTGCTCTTAATGAACTAGCTGGGTCCAGTAAAGAGGGAGGGGCGACGCATCTCTATAGGCTAAGGTATTTAAAAGAACGCTAAGAAAAAACGTTTCATATCGCGTAGTTGTGATCCTCACAGAGAGATTCTTGTGCTGAAATTGATCACGTGAAGTATATCTCCCCTGTTTATTCAGCAGCATTAGTTTACGCGACAGAAATGCGCAGGAGAGAGTTTATTATGGTAACATGACGCAGAGAACTAGCGCGAAGTGCCATCATGTATAACGGGGCGTACTGCACTTACAAGTTTTATTCTCTAGCAAGAAGTTCCAGGTGAAAAAACAAAAAACAAGAAAGCACTCTGCAGGTCATGCTATCTTGCAAGACACATTTAACAGCTGTTCTCTCACTGAGCAGCGATATGCATTATCGCTTCATTGCATGTGAACAGTCGTCATGCCATGAGAGGCCACCACTCATTTGATAGACCACTATGATCTTCAATATGCATCGCATTATTTAAAAAATAATGGCTACCAAAATATTACACTTTGACCTGCCAAGCTTACATGTAACTTCCACGTCACTGCTCATAACTATGGACAGAAGCCGATCTTATATAGAAATTATTTCTATTACCTATGTTTTGACGAATCGTGATTGTGGACGATTGGCTTTATGGATAGTTTTGCTCAGGAATCATAATGCCCACATTAGCGATGCGCGTCTTTATTAGGTAAAACATTCTAATCAACTTAACCTGAGTGTTTAGATTGCAAATATGATATGTAGGCGTTGCAGATAAGCTCTCTTCTGAAAGCCGTAGAGCGCTTGAGCTAGCTTTATTAGTTTTAAAAGTTACCATTAAACAGAAACATGACAGATGACGAAATATTGAGTAGAAAAAATCGTACTTGTGTTGTGTTGTTTCTCCTGCTTCAGACGCCCTTTTCGCATTGAAAACACACGACTCGCACACGAGACAACTGTTTAGTATGATTTTGTAGCATTTTAATTAGAACAAGCACGAGCAAACTTCAATATAACACAGATTTTAGCTATCCTTAGAAGCAATGAGGCACTACACAGTTCCGTAGAGTTTGTCTAGCGTGATCTCTTTGTTCATTTGGCGGACTTCATGCAAGGGATGAGTAGCATTGCACGAACGCGGCGCTCAATTCAGTTGAACTAAGGGAATTGAAAGAACAATTTCCGACGTGAAATAGTTTTCATTTCGTTGAAACTGCTTGCAATAAAGTAACAGGTGAGCTTCCACTGATTTCCCAAGAATCATCATTTATTTTAACGTCCAGAACCTTTTCATAGAGAGCATTTGATGTCTGGAAGGATGAACCAAGCGACTACGCGATAGTAACGAAAGCATACCTTTACGAAAAAGAAAAAGATTAGATATTAATTAGTACGTCAGCGTCCACAGAAGTAGTGAAGAGATGTTTCGCACTGTCAGAGAAAATCACCCGATTATTTCCGCCAGTAAAAACAAAGCCGTGCGCTGTAAATCATCGCCCACCCATCTTCTCGATTCATTTTATCCGGCGATATATAATTAACCTAATGATTTTTCTCACTATTCTATCTAATAATGAGAGAACGGAATAAGTGCATCATATACAAAGATGTCGATGTAAACCTCTTGATGCACATAATTTTTTGATGTCCTCAAAATTTTGTTTCATGAATCGGTTCACTTCGCACGTGAAATCCATGCTCCGAGACAGCAGTGGAATAAGATTGCTTTTGTGATATCTGTCACTGAGTTATATGTCATTAACGTCGTAAAGACGTCGAAGGCATAAGAAAATATCAGTAGTGAAATATTTTCACCTGGCATACCTCGCAAACCAAGTACGTAAGCCCAAGTGCAATAGGTTCACCAGTTGCCAACTTTGAATTTTCATAAAGTGGCACTGAGGCTTTTTATTGCTCCAAAGAATAAAAACTTAGAGCAGTGTTTCACTGCAGCGAAATCTGTGACGACTTAGAGGGAAGGCTACTACCAACCGGCAGTTCGAATGGATAGCGTTGCCTATTTGCGGTAACAGGTCCAGCCTCAACGCAGTCGTCGCCACCACGCCGACGACAGCCCACTGGTGCCCTGTCGTAAATCAGCCTCCGTAGCCGATGTCCCAAGCGGTTTTATAACACGGGAAGGACTCTAGTTTCCCGCTATTCTAGAGAGTGCTCCCTCTGGCCCTGTCCGGACAACTTCGATCCGCAATAGCTATTGTTTCCTCTCATGGGTGCTATTTATCGAGACTATAAAGTACAAAACTGAGCGGCTTGAACCTTGTTGCTATTTTCCCGAGTGGATTCAAGGGGAGCCCAGCGCCCACCTCGGCCATTCAATTTTACTGCGTCGCCTCTGCCTCCGACAGGAGAATGAATTGGTAGTGCGTGTGGCGCATGAGGAAACAGTTTTCTCGCTGGATGTCCCACGCACACGTCATCCGCGCCGCTATGAAGTGCAGTTTTTAAATGATATCTATCTGCTCAAGGCTGTTAACGCTGAATACGGCAGAAGATGCTAACAATACTCATTAATGTCTTTGCTTTCCGTTGCCTCCTTCCTAAATCTACAGAAGCAAGTCACAGGGGAATACATAAACAGCTTTCTGTCAGGTTTCTGTAAATTAACCTCTGTTTCGTGCCCAACGCTGGAGAAATCAAAACATAAACCTGCATAATACGCATCGAACGCGTTTACCTGCACCTCCGTGGCAATGCGTAGCTCAAGGCAACGTTGCTTTCTCTCTACAGCCCTGTCATCTACTTCTGAAACCAAGTAATCCTATACATCCCCGTTACTGCCTCAACTAGCGCCTTTTGTCTAACGACTCTAATGTAGCAGCTCCTTCTTCGCCCAGCACTGCAATGCTTACATAGCCACACAAGCCTGTTTCGCTTCGGATTTCTGAGAGATATGAAATCCTACGCCATAGCGCGAACAAACGTCTATAATCAACATTTCACTTTACTTGCGAAGTAACGGCAGCAGTCACCCTTCGAAATCCTGGTGGATGTTCTTTTATTCATCACAGAAAACAATACGTGCCGAAAATACGTCTTGCGCTGCTTCAAACGGTCCTTTACGGCCTCAAATTTTCCACAGTTCTACAGCATCTTTGTATGCCACGCTCCCTTTTCCACTGTGACAGGTTGCAGACCGGCGTTTTCTTCTGGTTAACCTCATAGTATGTCTTTCTCTCTTTTTCTGGTTCTCTCTGCGTCTCTTCCATTTTGTATCTTTTGATCCGCTTCATGTTATCAGACCGAACGCAATTAAAACCAGTTGGATGTGGGCATCAGTACCTTCCCTATGAAAACGGAACGGTGCATGGTACAACAGATGAGGTTTATTACAATGTATCCAACAAGATAGCTGCCTTTATTGAATTCGTTATGAGCTGACCGCTGAATAACAAAGTGCGGCTTTCTGATTTATTGCTTTCTCGCTATTTGTTTGTGTCTTTAATACCACCGTACTCAGGAAGTAATGTATATTTGTCATGGATTCAGATAAAACGAAGTGCCACAGCAAAAACAATATGCTTTCTCTTGTTTCGGAAACAAAAATGCAGCTGCCGGCCTGACCATTAAAAATTTCTTTTTAGAGGGTGGCAGTGAGAAATACTTCACCCATACGGGATATTTACGCATCTTATGTTGATACAGAGAAAGGTGCTGCGTACGTCAGCTTGTCATGTTTACTTGCATTTAGACGAAAACAGACGGGGTTCCTGAGCGTATAAAGAAGCATCAGATGACGATAAATTAAGCAAAGCGGTAACTGCATATTAAATACTCCTTAAATGGGCTTTTTGGAATTTTTATACACAGATAATTTCTATGCAAGTGTATTCATTTTCTTACGTGTATACCGAACTTGACATTGATTTCTTGGCCTAAATATTCTAAACCCTTTGTAAAATTCTGCTCTCCCTCTCTATTATGTGCCTTCCGAACAAGAAAGAAGAGTTGTCGGTATATTGGTAGCATAATATTCTTATTTATTTGTTGCGCAATCGTTTCACTCTGTCGCCTCTCCGGTTATGCTCACTGTCAAACCTATGCCACACTCACGCTACCATTGCACCGACAACTCTTATTATTCATCGGGACGTTTCGAAAAAAAAAAAAGAAACACTATGATCAATGACGGTGATTATGATGAATTTTAGTGTCGCAACGTTTTATTCATATACACAACGTCGAATCAGGGACCGATTTTTCCAGCATTTCACCCCAGCGAAGCTGAGAGTCCGGCTAGTTGAAAACGTGTCCCTCTCTCACTCTGGTGGTGCCCTTCAGAAATAGAGACCCAACTCCGCACCTAAACGAAGGCAATGAATGTCCGATAAAGGATGGCTTTGAGACAACGACCAGAAAGCAGTGATGTCTTCTTTCGTGGTCTAGAAAATGCAAGACGTCTTGCCATGCCGAAACCGCAGAAACCAGCAAGGCATAGGTAAGTGACCATGAGAGGCATGAGGACATATTAACGTGGGCGGCAGAGGAAGGTTTGTTAAGCACTCGTCACGCTTGTTTGTAGTGTACTACGGCGCTGCAGTCACCTGCCTGCATATTAGGATGCACGTGAGGAGAACTTAAGGCTCTTTTTAAGCTGATGGCCCTTGATACGTCTAACAGATTAGCGTGCGCCGGTGAGGAAGCCAAGCAGGAGAATTCTAGCATTACTCATTTGTGGAAATATGCTCACATGTTCTACACAGCAATCCACACCTATCAATGAATCACTAGTTTGCTGTAGTTGTGGCGAGGCTATCGCTACGTTAAGGAAAATGCAATCCGGTTACACAACCTCCTGTGTCACCATCACCATACCCGCACACCACAAGCAGAGTAAGTTTGCCCGTTTTTTTGTAAAGAGGCTGTAACGCGTCGCTTATTAACATGTGCGGGTTACAGAAACAGAACATGCTTATTAGAAGCCTGGGTAATGGGAACCTGATTGAAACAAGTGTATGTACATTTATATTGATTCAAGTATTGCAATACAGACAATTATCGACAACTTCAAATAAGGCATGGCCCTGGACTTAGGACTCCACAAAACACGGAAATTGCGAGAAAAAGATATCAAAATCTGGCAACGTTAATTCACGGTACCGCCGTTGGCAGTGCCGTGTAATCCTACAGTCCAGAAAATAGGTCTCCTTGGATTCGACGATGCGAGGCGCATGGAACAATTGTGCCATTCAGCTTCCTCATCCGGGCTACTGTCAACGCAAGACACGCGCAGAAACAGCTTTCACCGTAATTATGAACTTCACGCCTCACCTCGCCACAGGCGATCCGGGGGTGCTCTCCTATTATCCGCAAGGAAGTTCGCTTCGTTCGTAGAAAAAGACGACTGCTTGCCGCTCACCCTTCCCGCCCAGTACTACCCACCGGAATAGTGCGCAACTAGAGGAGTTACGGTCAATCAATGCGAATGCATTACGCCACAAAGAAATAAGTCCCCAGTTTTTACAAGCTTCACGGCATCTGTGTCTATTCCCATTGCTCGATATGCCCTGCCGCCGTGTTTCAAGATCGCAAGCGACCTGTAGTTTCAGGTAGGAAAAGGTGGTGTTAGGTGTTCGTGGCAGGCGTATTGCGGTGTTAGCTGCAGTGTCTGGAGAAAGCTAAGTGGTTTTGCTCGATGAAAGGGATCAGGAGAAAGGTCAATACGGCAGCTCATTCCGCGCACACGCTACTCAAGAACAAGCGACTCTCCCAAGAAACTCATCATAATGCAGATAGTTCACACTTCCAGAAGCTAAGGGAATAAAATCTGAGGAAGAAAAAAAGCGCTCGTGAACATCTTTTTTTGTCCCATACTCCGTCCCTCGTCCTTTTTTTTTGCGCTGCCTTCTAAACAACATTCATCAGCAACTAGCCTTGCTCTCCTGAAATAAAATTCTATTACGCATTGCAGGAGCCACGAGTAATGCAGGAGCCACAAACAATGGTCCTATTTTTTATTCAAAGTTTAAATAAAGAGCACACATACAGAACAGCTTGTTTTTTTGATGGCTGAATTCTGATTTTAGAACACCATTGGCGCATTTTATGGGGACCATTATAAAGATGTGCCTATTAAAACGTACTTCGCTCTGACATTCGGTGCATGGAATAAAAACAAGCTTTCAGGCTTGAAAACGCTTAAATTATTTACGTGCCGGTCACATTCACTGCGATGTTTCAACATATGGCATCTCAGGTAAAATGTCAGACTCAGACATTCCACAGTCCTTATGTATTAAACGCCATAAACCCGTATTGGATCGAATCAAAATGCAGATTTTGTGTGGAAAATGTTGTGCCATACAGTTTGGGCCTGCCAAAAAAAAAAAGCCATTGATATTATAACTCAGCGAACACGCGAGGGCTAGGAGGCAGCACTGCGTAGATTTTTAGCAGGACATGAACGTCATCCTACCGAACCAGCAAGGGCACCAGCTTACGCAATAAAATCCCGGACTAAGGACACCACCCTCTACTTCTTCATCCTCTTCTTCGTAAAGATTAAATATTCTCATCTTCTGGAAGGGCGTCGTGCGAGCGTGCTACACACTGCAGGGTTTCAGGGTAGCACTACTTTTCGGCGCCATAGGCATCGGTTTCTGAGTGACTATAGTGCTATGTATTAGTTTTTTTGGGTGCTTCCTTAGGTAATACTATGCTCTTAAGAATCGTTGTAAAAATTATAAAATATAAGCGTATAATTATTTTCCAAAGAGCAATTTCATAAAGATTTCGAAGGAAGAATACAAAAAGATTCGAAAATTGGTGGTCAGTCGTTCTGCTTCTCTCTCAGTGGAATTCATGGTGTCATGATTGTTGTATTTCTCAACTGCTTACATTTGGTCTACCTCTCAAGCTCTTATTCACTTTGTTCATTCTCTTGATGGTATGCAATTCTGTTTCCCACAGCGACATACTCGGACGAGGAGAGTGCATTGTAGAAGTGCCAGTGGGATTACGGTAGTGACTAAGGTTAACGATAGAGGTATGAACATCAGAGATATTCGAATAGAGGACTAAGGCACCGCACAAAACAGAAAAATTGTAAGATAGGACACTCTTATGAAAGCAGACACGTCGAACAACAGCCCGGCCACGTCCCGGTACAAACCAATCGAAGCCGCGATACACATCCGTAGAAGCGAGGGGCTGATTGTCTGCGGGCAATTCATCCGGTCCCTCTATTGTCCTCGTTGTGGAAAGGCTTGGACAATGTCGCTTGAAGCAGGAAGTTCTTTCGGGCGCCTTTTGTAGGGGACGGATGGCGAAGAGATAGCACAATCTTCTGTAACGAGCAAAACTGTTAAAGCCAAAGTAACGGGCTGCGGGAACACTGTGTTGCAACTCTCCCGAGAAGCAATAAATTGTTGTTATTTTTGTCAGATTGTTATTTAGGCGTGGGAGATAGAGGAACTTCTTTTGCTTTCTTGTAGAGAAGCGTGCTCAGGCTAGGGAAGTGTAAGCAAGCCGCAGTGCCCAGGCGGCGCTGAACTTGTTTCATTGCGCTTCTGAAAACTGCTGCCGTCAGCCACTGGGGTAGCGATAACCGGCAAAGCTTATTCCAGCCGACTAGAGGAATGAGTGGGCTGATAATATTCCTTTCTTAAGTGTTTTTTCCGTAGACCAGTAATAGGAGCATGCCGCAATTTGTTTCAACAGGGACCGGATGGCAGTTCCTATAAGCGCAGGTAGGTGGCGTTGAAACTCGCAATGGGGAAGCCTAAAAGGTACTTTCCCCTCTCGTTAGGCTGTGAGGTAAGCGGCTGCGATCATGCTTCAAGCTCATCGGTGTTTCTCTGTATAAGATAAACTTTAATTCCTAGAAAGTGTGTCGGCAAGACACGAACCGAGAATATACACTTTCTCTCTAATCAAAAATTTAGTATTGACTTGTTACCTATATATAGACTTGTGTTAAGGCTTTTTAACCCCTTCACGAAAGCTTGATTTTACGTACTTAGTGCAAAGAATGGCAATTAACGGACGAAAGGTAAACAAGCAAGAAGCGCGCGAGAAAGGTCTCTTTCGTTTTCTTACTCTGTCTATGCAGTAAATCTTACAGATACAAAAGCATTGTGCACAAAAAAAAAACAATCCTGCCAGCAAAAGTGATATAATATGCGCAATGAAAAAAATTAATAGTAAGCAGGTGGAGACGCTACACTCCATTACACAATAAACAGATTTTAGGCCAGTGGTGATATAGACAGTCCCGTATGGCATTAATACGCAACTTTTTTAAAACTAGACAGAAATAGAACACTTTATTTCGAAGATCAAGTGGCCAACTTTTTTTGACCAACAAGAAGCTAAAAACAGCCTTTATGCCAATACGCGCCCATTGGGCTTGAAAAAAGCGACTTGATATTATAAGACAATTAGCGATGATCCGCTGAACAAACGACCGCGTTCTTTTTTTTTATACCGAGGGCTTCAACCACGACCCCCTCCCAGTGTAACAGCTGTTTCTTCTCAGAGAATGTGGCGCGTCCAGACACTTTGGGCAGGAATTCGCTTTGGGCAGCAGATTCACGGGGGTATCGGTACATAAAGTGCAGGATGCAAATATCGACCTGCTGCTAGTTGTGTCAACAGAAAACATCGCTCATTAAAGCTCTAGAAAAACGAGACCGAATATCGCACAGCTTGTATAAAGTACAAAAGTACCAACGAGAATACGGAGACCCACCTTTACAGGCTGCTTTAACTGGCAGAAAAACAAGCAGTAAGTCCTAAATCTTCACTCGTGAATTCTTGGCATCATCCCATGCATACAGTGTTCTATCCATCAGCTACTTATCGTTCAATAGAATTATTTTTGCCTTCCTTTTTCTCTCGTGTGATTTTTTCTCACAAGAGCTAGTGTTTTCTGAGTGTGTTGCAGGAGTAATCACTTCGCAGGAATATGTCTTCACATTTAAGTTTGTAAACATTCTTCAAAGTTTTCTGTTTTTCAATATAGTCCTGAAAAAAGATAATGACAGGTCTTGTTTTCCCTGGTTTACCAATCCTGAGGATTCTTCTGACAGGAGAACATCAGAATCCAAGTTTTTCGGAAAAATAACTTGAACTACTTTTTTGCCTAAGGTCATCGTCGCTTTCATCGGGTTCTTCTTTTACTACGAACACTAGCATATTTAACCGCCTACTTCTATCCTCTAATCTTAAATCTTGTTCTGAAGACAACGCATAGTTTGTTCAAGGGTGTCTGTTTGAGTTATATGTTGTTCAAATCCTCAAAAATAATTTAGAGCGCAGGTCATTGACTGTTTTTTGAAGATTAGCCTCTTGCTCCCTTAGGGCTGTTATTTCAGATGTTATATTACCTTTACCTTCCACCAACTGCTCCAATAACTGCCGATTGTTTGGTTTATCGGGGCGAGGATTCAACTCGACATCGCCACAGAACCACAATTCGCACACGCTATACACATCAAAGGCAATTTCCTAAGCGCTTTTGTGAGCAAGGCAAAACCCAAAGCAACCGGTAATCACTCTTAATGCTAGAGTAATAGGCATAAACCTGCACAAGGCAGAAGGAGGGCCTGTTAGGCGACATGCCCACTGTCGATGCGCCGCACCCACTGGAGACGAATTCTTGCGGGACGTATTTTAAAGCAGGATCTGTTGATGTAATGTGGTAGGTCGGCGGTAGCGCTCCAGTCGTGAAGTTGGTGCGCAGGTAACGGTGCATCATTGGCAGCAACGGATGCCAGAGACACGTGTCGGTAGCTGGCGCGTCGAAGTTGTCTGGCCATCTAATAAGGAAGAGCACCAGAATCTCCACAAGGCAGAAGAAGGGCTCGTTAGGCGACGTGCCCACTGTCGATGCAGCGGGGCGAGCATTTTTTGGCATAGCATTGTGAGCAATGTAGGGCATCAGAATACATTTAAGACGTTCTAACTAGCAGAAGCGTTAATTAATATTGGGTTCCAAATTTTTTTACCATTTCTGCTAGTCTCTTTTTTTGTTGAGATGCATGCACACCACCTTAAATAAAAAACGCAGTTGCCATTAGTGTTGTGGCCCAAGGAATTTTTGCGTATATCGCAACAAAATACATGCGCTTTAGAGAAGCTGGCAGGCATAGAAATCCTTCCAGTCCATATATCTTGTAGAATTATGGCAAAACTTGTTAGGCCACAGCGTCAAGATTCTAAAAACCGATTTGAATGTCACCTACGGTGGGCTACGCGCGTTGTAGTAAATAAGAAGACTAACATTAATAGTAAAAAGTTAACTATTTAATATTGGTTAACAAATCTACTAGTTCTGACGTCCTAGTCGTATTCTTCTACGTCACACCACTGACAATGCTATACGCGAAAAGGGGCTCTTATAGCTGACGAAGCCTAATTTCGAACATTCTAGAACATTTCAGGTGAAACGCCCAGTATAAGTGGCTGCCTGTTAACGTCGCTTCGCTAACCATTTACCGCTGGAACATGCGGCGTCTTTAAACAAAGCTACTCTGGCATAGATACCTCCCTAATGTCAGATGTGAGCAACACAAATATAGATCAACAACTTTGCGAAGCCGGTGCCTTCATGCCGTCAAATACGCTATGGCGAGTTCTAGTGAGCTCCAGTGACATCGTTTACGCAATCTTCTAGTTGACCGACCAGCCTTCGCTCTCTGTTGGAAGACAAGCGCGCGTGCAAGTCTCCTCAGAGAAACTGAGAGACGACTATTGCCAAGGAGTAGTAGTCATACACAAATAGTTCTGTAGTGTCCATCCGTCTAACCCGTCTTTTACTCCTGCAAACTGTCCTCTAGCAATGAGAGAGAGGGAAGAAGAGGAAAGGCAGGGGAGTTAACCAGAACGTCTTCCGGTCGGCTAGTCTGCACTGAGGCTCAGGGATCAGAGAGGATCAACGAGAAAGACGAGTGTGCCAAGGAACAGTGTCGCGAATTGGTAACGCGTCCCCTGTTTTCCGAAGGGGAACGCTGTCGCGCGCAGGTTCGAAGAGAACAAAAAGATCAAACAAAACAAAACAAAGCCGTATGTATAATTTAAAGGAAAAGAGCCGATACGAAACGAAAACAAGAAAAACACAAACTCAACACGTGTACAACACTACAGAAATGGAGGAACGAGATCACCAGGTACTGAGCGTCCCAGGTGAAGCGGGGTGCCTTGCAGACAGGACGGACACAGGTGGATGTAGTTCGACGCGTCGCTGGAGTAGCGTCGAGGGAATCGGCAAAAGAGAGCCAGGTGGTATTAGGAGCGGAGAGTAGTAGTAGTAGTAGTATAAAACATTTATTCCAAAAAGGTAGCATAGAGAGGCGAAAATACAGATTTTGGGTGGAGTCTTTATTTCAGGACACCAAAGTCCACCGCAGTTGCTGTTGCTTGGGATATCAGCTTTCGCTGTGTCGCCAAGTCAGAGCTGAGCAGGGCAGACTCCCACTGTTCCTCGGAGTGATGCTTGTCTAGTTCGGGGGGCTTGGGACCGGAACAGCCCCATGTTACCTGATATGTTGTTGGAACTCCGCCACATCAGGGGCAGATTCTGTCATATCTGTCGCGGAAGATGATGTGGTACTTCTGTAGGTTAGGAAAGGTGTTCGTCTGTAGTTGTCGCCATTCCCTCGCCTCTGCCGCCGTTAGCTTACGGTGTGGTGGGGGATAAACTTGTCTTTGTGTTCGGAGAAGGAGGAGGCGCTCGCAGTACGTAGAGGGGAGAGGGGTGAGGTCGGGGAGGTTAGTCGCTCGGTTAGTATATCCTCGAGCTAGACTGTCCGCGGCCCTGTTTCCCTCGAGCCCCTCGTGCCCTGGAGTCCAAGTGATTTGGTGTTTGCATGTGGAATTTTAAACTTGTGGGGTAGTCAGAATGGTAACGACGGGGTGTGGAAGTCTGCCAGTCAGGAAGAGGCGACACGCGGACTGGGAGTCGGTAATAATTTTTAACTCATTTCCCGTAACATCGCTGTGCAGGATTGCGAGGGCAATTGCAGCAGTTTCTGCTACTGTGGGAGAGCAGTTTCGTAGGGAGGCGCTGGCGATTTCCTTGAAATTGGTGTCCAATACGACCGCCACCGCGTTTGTTGAATCGGGGTACATGGCTGCGTCGACGTATACAGCACTTTGTGCCTGTCGATGTGTGTGGCGCAGATAGTCCACTCGTGCCTTTCGTCGTCCCTTTTGTGAGTCCGAGTGCATGTTATTCGGGAGCGGAGCTACATACACGCGAGTTCACAGAGTTGAGGGTACGTCTCGGTTGTCCTGGACGGCGCGTATATCAGCCGGGAAACCCACTCTTTCCAATATTGCGCGTCCAGCTTTGGTGGTGAGGAGGCGTTCCTTTTGCGATGCTAGGACGGCTCCTCGAATTCCTTCTATTGTGTTGGTCAGTCCCAGGTCCTCGAGGTGGCAGCTGGCCGTGTACATCGGGAAGCATAACATATGTTTGTAGGCGGTACGGATGATGGCGTCTGCTTTGTCTCGCTAATTCCCCAGAAGTGGTACAAATGGGAGACCCTATGACAGGCGGCTCATAACTAGAGCCTGTATCAGTCGAATTGTATCCTCCTCTCTCCTGCCTTTTCGGTTGCGGGTGATGCGCCGATTCATGCGGGAGATCTGGAGGGCAGTTGTCCGGAGACGCTGTAAAGTGTGGTTGGCTTTCCTGCCGCTCTGAAGCCAAAGGCCCAGGATGCGGATAAGAGGGACTTCCTTTATTCTCGTGCCTTCGAGGTAAACCTCAATGTCGCCGGGAGATTTGTAGGCATAGCCCTGAATGCGGATAATTTCGGATTTGTCGGGTGCGCAGCGGAGGCCGCAATTTGCTGTTTGTCTATCTACGCAATTGACTGCCTCTTGTAGGGTGTTTTCTTTGTCGGCAAGGGAACCTCAGGTGGACCAGATGGTAATATCATCAGCGTAGATAGTATAGCCGATGCCTTCAATAGCCTCGAGTGCTTTTGCCATGCCGATCATAGCTATATTGAAGAGGAGAGGAGAGATGATAGAGCCTTGGGGAGCGCCTTTGTTGGGTGTCTGCTCTGTGCCGGAGCGGACATCTTCCGTGCCAATCGTGGCCATGCGATTGCTGAGAAAGTTTTTGATGTAGTTGAAGGTATTGGGTCCGCAATCGAGTGCGTTGAGCTCTTTCAAGATGGCGTCGTGAGAAACGTTGTCAAAAGCGCCTTTCGGATCAAGTGCCATAATTAGGTGCTCGCCGCCTCTCGGGATGTTACTGAGTACTTACTCCTTGAGAAGGAGGAAAGCGTCTTGCGTAGAAAGACTGTACCTGAAGCCGATCATAGTGGGTGGAAAGAGGTTGTTGTCCTCTATGTAGTTTTGGAGGCGGGTCTGGATAACGCGCTCGTATAGTTTGCACAGGCAACAGGTGAGGGAGATGGGTCGTAATGCCTCCACGCTTGGTGGTTTGCCCGGTTTAGGATAGTCACGATTTCGGAGTGTTTCCACTCTGCAGGGAGTTCTCCCGCCTCCCATAGGGTGTCATTTATGTAGGTAGTGAGGACCACGATCTGCGACTTGCTCAGGTTTCGAATCATCCCATTTGTGATCTTGTCCGCGCCAGCTGCCGAGTTGCGTGTGGCAGATCGAGCCGCGGCGTAAACCTCGGCAGTGGTGATGGGGGCGTCCAGCCTCTCATTTGGGCCTCCCGTGTACGAGATTGTGCTGGGAGGATGGGGGGTGCCGATGTATTTGGTTTTGAGGGTGGCGAGGAGGGCCGCATCGTCTTCGGGGTACAGATGGGCGATTTTCTTGAGTGTACGGTTAGTGGCAGACCGCGATCTTTGCGGATCGACGAGGCTGCAGAGGATCGTCCAGGTGTGGGAGGTCCCCAGAGTGCTGCGTAGTGACTCTCAAATTTCCTGCCAATTCTGTTGAGAGAGGTGTTGGCATACTCTTGTGCTTCTGCCGTGATCTATGATATGCGGAGTCTCAGGGGACGATTGAGGCGTTGGCGTTTCAATCTGCGAACCAGAGCCCGTCGGGTCTGCCACAACTTCAGAAGGTGACGATCGACCGCCGGATTATCGGGTGTGCATTGTACTTCGGTGGTGGCCTCCTTGTGTGCTTTCCGAATCTGTTCACTCCATTCACTGATTGATTGAATGGGGTCTTCCGGAACGGGCTGTGCACGGTATTTAGTCCAGTCCGTGATTTTGGCTGTTTCCAGGGTACGACGAATGTTTGCGGAGGTGATACACGTGCTTACGATGTGGTGGTCGCTACCTAAGCTCTCTCCGAGATTTGCCCACGTAGCGTTATGGATGTTCTTGATGATTGTAAGGTCAGGGCATGAATCGCGCGTGACGCTGTTTTCTTCGCGGGTTGGGTAATAGGATCAGTAAGTATTTATAGGCCCAGGGCATCCCGAGCTCGTACCACGCTCAGGCCACGAAGCGAGTTCGTTCTGTAGCCCCATTCCCTGTGGGGGGCGTTAAAGTCACCGAGTGCGATAAGCTGATGCGTAACAGCTAGCTGATCTGCCTCTTGATGTATGTCAGAGAAATCGGCCTTGGTTGCTCGTGAGGGCTGATACACGTTCAGAACAAAGGTGCTCTTGTGGCCCCTCTTGTTGGGAATGACCTCGATCATGTTGTAGTTGATCTGTTCTCTCAAGGAGTGTTCGACCACCGTGATGCTCTTAGAAACAAGGGCGGCAACTTTTGGCGAGCTCGCGTTGTGGACTGTGTAATATCCTGGGAGAGTCGGCGCCGGGTCGGCTCCTACCTCTTGCAGGCAGATTATATCGGGTCGAATGGGGGTGACATTGATGTATTGTTTCAAGAGGCTTTGTTTTCTCCTGAAACTTCGGCAATTCCATTGCCAGATCTCTAGGCGGTCAGGAGTGCCTGATTTAGAGAGTGGAGCCATCCTGGTGGCTGGTAAAGCTCCTGACAGATTCGTTGTCGCTACTCATAGGACGCCTCCGAGCTCAATTTCAGCGCCACGCAGCGTGGCGCGGTGCGAGGCGTGGGCTGGAGGACCGCCCTTATTGTGCTAGGCACAACGCGAAGCCTAGCGTTCCGCGCCTAGATCGGAGCGTTAGAGTCTTTTTTGGAATTGCACAAAAAATGGTAGGAACGGGTGCTGAACACCTTCAATGACCGATTATGGGTGGTATCAGTCCATTTCAGGTCGAAAATTCGCCGTCCCGAGTAAATATCCACGGAGCCGAGGTGAAGTGCCGAGCGGAGAGGAACACAGGGAGACGCCGGTGGTCTCCCGTCCACAGCCAGAAGAACTTCGCAGCAGCAGGAGAATCGTAGGCAGGTTACGTCGACGGCGGCCCGAAACGCCGGAGTTTTGAAGCAGGCTATCCAAGGGTGCCTTTAGGCCGCACGGACCCTCAATCCATCGGACGTCAGCCCCACGCTTGCAAGAAAGACAGAAGGCTTGCGTCGGAGATCCAAGGGAGGTCCACGGGATCACGCACCCAAAGTCCGACGGCTGCCACCTCCACGGTTGAATGACACGACCTCCGCTGCGCCGTCTCCCTTTGCACCTCGGTTTTCTGACACTTCAGCTCTCCCCTCCTTCTGCTTTCCACGCTCCCTGTCGCTGCACACCCCATTCGCACGTGCACACGCGCAACGCTGGGCTGGCACGCGCAGAGCTCCGCTGTCCGACGCACCACTGTCGATGCACCGCGTTCAAAAATCCTTTGAAGATCTGCTGTGGACCTCACAAACAGGTAGGAACAGAAGAAAAGATAAGTGATTAATAAGCTTTTTCAATGTCTTATGAAGGTATGGCGGGCAAATAAACGTCAATTACACAATAAGCAATTGAGGAATGTTCATTCGACTTGGTTAAAAGGGAGTCTTTGTCCTGTCGGACACTGCTCTAGTCTGCGAAGTGCTATGTAAAAAGTACCGAAGCCCAGCTTTCTGGAAATCGCCAACAACCGCCATCTGTCCACTGCCAGTAAAAAACACCGCGTAACTGAATGCGAATTGTTTCATTTGTAATTAAGCGACAACAAAAACCTTCTGCGCAACGGTGCGTGAATAGTATTAGACTGGTGAGTGGCTCTTCTTGTAATCTGCCTCCTGCGCTCACACTGAAGAACTTGACAACAGGTAATGAAAGTATGTTCCAAATATACCTAATTTGGGCGCTAATTTTTGAAGGTCAGTGCCCTGCAGCATGTATTTGGAGCCGCACTAACTAGAAGTGCTTCATCAAATTTTCTGGGCTTGGGTTATCCACAGCTTCTTATCTGAAACACTCCACATCAGTCCAGTGTATAAATAATAACAATAAACAATAAGGCAGAGTGAAAAACTATAGGATATTACTTTGTACTCGAACCCCCCACTATAGGACAGCCTTGTCTTAAAAGCTGCAATTTGTAAAAGTTTTTATTACTCTCCACTCCTCTGGCTTAGGTCACCGAGAGTATGAACCATCAGTAAGAAATTCAACGTAATATAGAGAAATTAAAAGACAACAAACAAAACCAGCATATTATCTTATGTAGAAGAAATTCAAAAGAGACAAGTTAACATTCCTAAATTGCAGCCCTCGTGACAACTGCTAAAATCTTGTTCTTTTGTCGGTGTTGCAGCTGTCGTTTTCACGTCTGATTTTTTGCTTATAGTACATATTTATTGGGTAGGGCAGCGTCCTGGAGCTTCCCAAACAAATAACGAGGTATATCATATGCCGCGCTCACTAGGGTACCTAAGCTATGGTGAAACTCTATAGCATTAAGAAAGGTAGTCAATATAGGGTAGAAATACCGAAACGGCATCCGCAAACAGGACATGTTTCCCATTCATGCCGCGAATTCAACCACTCTGTTGCAAAAAGCGCATTAGTTGAAGACCGAGTTTTCTGCAAACGAAACAAACATTTCCAATAGCCTTCCACAAAAGAGCATCGCCTTTAAATCTCATGTTCTTTGTTTTAAAACCAAGTCGTTATGCTACTAAGTTCGACCGCTTTCCTGTGACCGGTGGTTTCAGTGTCCAAAGAAAATGTTTTGCTGCCTTATTCAGCACAGATCTGCAATGCGCTGCTTCCGAGGAGGTTAAATTCTAATAATAATAATAATAATAATAATAATAATAATAATAATAATAATAATAATAATAATAATAATAATAATAATAATAATAATAATAATAATATAATGATAATGATAATAATAATAATAATAATAATGAGTTTTGGGGGCAAGGAAATGGCGCAGTATCTGTCTCGTATATCGTTGTACACCTGAACCACGCCGTAAGGGAAGGGATAAAGGAGAGAGTGAAAGAAGAAAAGAAGAGAGAGGTGGCGTAGTAGAGGGCTCCGGAATAATTTCGACCACCTGGGGATCTTTAACGTGCACTGACATAGCAGAGCACACGGGCGCCTTAGCGTTTTTCCTCCATAAAAACGCAGCCGCCGTGGTATGGATCGAACCCGGGAACTCCGGATCAGTAGCCGAGCGCCCTAACCACTGAATCTCCGCGGCGGGTCTAGATAAGATATCAGAATATGGTTTTAAACGAACAACTATTTTTGGGGCAAGTGAAAGCGGAAAAATCGGGGCTAAGTCACTGAATAAAGGAGCTCCGAAAATAGTGCTGTGCGTACGAATTCTAGAAACCTACAGAGAAGAAATACAAACTACGAGCAAAAGCACAATATTGCTCCTGCAGTACAATTAAGATCAGTGCCCTTAATACAACTGTCGAAAACAACGGCATACTCTCGGTTTTGTTGCAGAAAGTGTGGCGAAACGTGCGCATCATGCATTCATATGATAATCGGGCGGTCACATTTTAACAGCCGTTGCCTTTCTTCGACGGAGCAGCACGTCTAGACACTCGCTGCGTTTTGATTTACGTAGAACAGGATAAAACAAAACAGCAATAATTTACTGAGAAGTTCAGGCGACTTCTACAGTCTCTTTTAAAATGACCAAAGTGCACCGACAATTTAATACGCATATCAAGCTGTGGAGACTCAAACTCAATGCAAAGCATATTCTTTCCTTTGGGCGAATGTCGACGATCATGAGTTCCCGATACATAAAAATCAGCGACGTGGCATTTACCTCCTTACTGGTCACTTCTTACGGCAGCGCTCATACGAACCGGGCTCGCAGAGCACGACACAGTGATGAGCGATATTTGGCCTGATCTCGATCCGTTCCTCAGCGTTGTCCTTTTTCGTTCACCACCTCCAAGAGCTTGGGTCATTTGGGGAGTCCTTGGCCGCAGCGGACATTCAAATCCTTCTATGAAGGAAGCTGGTCCAGCCTCGCAAGTGGCAGCTTTGCCGAGGAGCCGACCCCGTCGCGCGTCTCATTTTTCGGATGCCTCGTTTGTTACGTCCGCCAGTAATTCGCTTTTAAACGTGGTTATTGCGTGCGTGCGTGTGAACATCATGTGCCCGGCTTTTCCATAAACTAAACTGCGAGAATCTTGCGAGGGATAATGAGAGTATTCAAAGTTCTTGCCAATCACCTCCCTTAGGAGAGGGCGTTATACGCAGCGTCCGACACTGAACGTTCTGAGAGTTTCAGTGGAGTCGGGTGTGGTGTTTAGACACACATCCGAGCCGATAAAATATTGCTGAAGATCCTGTTTGCTTACTGTGTGGCGGTATCATTTCAGGCCCACAGCTAGTGGTCGCGTGTACAAAAGAAAAGTATTTTTTTTAAGCTACAAGGAAATCAGAAAAATATGTGGGCATTCGTATCAAGAAAGCCCGATGGATGCTGGAAATTGATAACAAGAAAAAAAATCAGAAGGAGCAAATGTTACTAAACTAAGTTATATAATAATAAAAAAACATGAAAAGCAAGAACTGCACTGTGTGCACTAAGCAAATACCTTGAAGTGGGGCTGAAGAACTTGGCCTTTTGGAGAGAAACTTTTGTTTTACAGTGGAGGTAATAAGCTCGTGCTATGGCAAGCGAACCAGAAACATCGAGGAGAGGTGTGACAGGTTCAGTTGCGCAGTTAGCGCAGCTGAACGAAGCGCAGAACGAAGGCTACAGCAAAAGCGCCATTCATCGACTAGAAGGTTTCGGCATTTTCAGCCAACAAATTATTGAGTCCGTATGGTTTACTCAGAGATCTTACTGTGTCCCGGAATTGAAGCTCTGTGGTCCTGTCACGAACTTACAAATAATAAGAAATTATTATTCACTTGTCGTGGAACTAGCTCCAATCGCAGCGCTTTCCTTTCTGTTAACACACGTTCTGCCTATGAGCCACAAATCCCTCATCTGCAGCGTCCGCTGATGAGAGGTAGTGCTGTCGCCTTAATTCGCAGCCCATGTGAAAGGGTGAATCATGCACCTTTAAGTTCGTAATAGAATAAAAGTAATGATGGTCGGAAGGAAGCAAGCAACCGGGAGGCTGAAAACCGCAGTGCTTTGTTGCTACTTCATGATGACATCTTTTTTCACCTTCCGTGACCCATTCACATGCCTGCATTTGCCATTGAAAGCGAGAAAGCCGAAATGCTGCGGCACATACACAGGATGGGCCTACGCTGCGAATGCGATGGCGGGGCCGTACGAGACGCACATGAACGAGGGCGTGAAATGAATCTCGTCCTTATATTTCACTAGCGTCTAAAGGAAATAAAATGTATTTTGCGCCGACACAATAGATTATGAGCCGATGTCGGTTTCTGCATGTGCTTCCGCCCAAACATAAGCCCTTTCACTCGCTATTCACGGCGGACATCGAAGTATCAACGTCTTTTTCTATTTCCGATCCCTCAGGTAATGTGCAAAGTCCCAGACCTTGCAATGACTGATCTATTAAGTATACATTCAAGGAGCGAAATAAAACACCTGTTCGTGTTAGTATTCTTGTAGTTTTATTGATGGCAATAGACATAATGACTACTGCTGTACTTTGTCCGCAAAACAGATTTGCTTATTCACTTACTCGCTTATTAAAATTTTTTACATATTGTTCGATATACACCATAGGTCGGCCTCGTGTGTTCGTGAACTACAAAACAAAAAAAAATGTATAGGGGACACTTAAGCTTCGCCTCAAGGGTATGACGCGATAGCGTATTGGGTTAAGTTCCCATATATGCCGAAGCCAACTCTCAATTTTACATTCATATGTCCCTGGAAGCCTTCATACCCCTCCTAACGCAGTTGTGCAGCGCTTCAGCGATGTGCCACTGCACTGTGATAATAGGTTTTCCCAGCGGAAGACCTTGTGCGGCCCACATTACCGTTCCCGAGTGACTAATCATTAATGTAACTGCCACCTGCAACAGTAGGTAGTTTGCTCATTATCCGGTGGGCAGGTTGTGTTGAAGCCGCAAGAGTCATGCTCATGACTTTTCGCTCACAACGTCGGCATCGGATCTTCTGGAGAACGGGGCCTCTTATGCTATTTCGTTAAACTGTTGAAATATGTATCGGTCGACCGTCTGAAGCTCTAATCTACCAACGTGCATTGAAGGCTTGCGACTCAACGCGCGACATAGCGGAGCGCATGAGGAGGGGCCAGCTGGCACATGACTTGTCAACATAAAGCTGCGGAAAAGGATTGGACAAAGAAGATGTAGCCACGACAAGGCCAGACTTAAAACCGAAGTTTAACGAGACACTGCCTTCTGCTTTATGACCACTATCAAAGCGCATGGGCAACTAGCACTTATCATCGTCATACAAGCCACCAAATATATTTCGTGGAACCAATAAATTTAGACTCCTTTTTGTATAATGGCATTGAAGCCTCGCTTACACACTTCCCTCGTCCTCATATTGCTATCCCTGAGGTTTTGAGAATTTGACGCACAGTGCGTTTCTTCTTTGGCATACCCGATAATCTTAGCCTCAGCGCATGTCAGCTGACGCTTATTTTCCGCATTAGCATTTGTGTAATCATCACATCTTTTTTTCAACCTGTCAAACTACTGCCCTTAGCTGGACGATGACTTGCTAAAAATTCCTCCCTCTTTTTTTCTGTAAGTACCAGAATGTTAAGCACACCAATGGTTAGGCATTTTATTGAGATGTAATTGCGAGAAGAACCTTCAGTGTAACAATTCCTTCTTCTATGATTACGTTGCAAATTTCCACTGACGTTTATATTGCAGAACAAAGCAATACTTTTCTTTAGTTTACAGCCCTGTTATGTTGTCAAATCTGGCTAAAATTTCCATAATAGGGAGGCATTTTTCAGAATTCATTTTTATGTAAAGAAAACGCATGCCGACTTTCCTCTCTGTTGTACCGGGCGTTGAGTTTCCTTTCTCAGGGTCTTGCACGAAAACATTTTATCCTTTTCTTTTAAATAACCTAGGCCAAGCAATTAGATGACTAACATCAAACTAGTCAACTTATTCATACGAACGGCTGCGGTACTTTGCTGTGTTATCTTGAAAGGCATAGGCGACACCGCCAGAAATAACGGTAACTGCGCTAACACCCGCATGCCTCTCTTTCCAATGCAAAAAATTGGAGGACGCTAAAGCTTAGCCTTTAAGAGTGGAATGCGACAGCGTGTTACAGCACTGCCAGGGAGTCCATGGAACGCCATCGCCCGTTCGGCGCGATGCCTTGCCCGTTAGACAAATCGCTCTGCTACGAATGGTGAAACAGAATCACGGAGATGAAAGCCACATATAAGCGCTGCCAGGCGCCTTGTCGAAAAACGCGGGACTCAAGTTGAAGTAGTAGTTCGTCGTCACATCATTCTCGACAAACCCGATGCCACGAACGCCAGCATAGCTTCCGCACCGAACGAACGGGCAGCAAGCCGAAAGCTTCGTGGTGAACGCGCTTTTTGGATGCGCGCTGCGTTGTTCGCGGGTGTGCCCGGAAGTATTAAAACACTTAGATTCCGCGTTCACTGGCAGGTGCAAACATTGTGGGGAAGTGGCTGACACCTTCCACATGGTTTGGGCTTGCCAGCGCAACTCAGCTCTCTCCCCCACCCCAACCCTACAAGAGAGGAATAGGAGGCGGCCCTGCTTGGCTGTTCGGACCTTCAGGCCCAAAAGGCTTTGATCAAGATTGCTAAGCTGGCGGCTTCGACCAATGGGGTCCCGGAATAAGGACTCCTCCTATTTCGGGGCTCTTTAAAGAGCCTCACCTCTTTCATTCAATAAAGGCTTTTCACCACCACAACCACCGCGTGATTCGAGCGTGTCCGCACGGCCCCACTGCGCCCGAACGAGACAAGCGGGAGGCGCTGCAGTCGCGCGCCATCTGTTGGGGCAATGGCGTATATTGAGAGAGGAAGAGGATGGATTTTTCGCTCACGGCCAACGCCGACGACACCGGCTTTTCTGCGACACGAGCTCCTTAACGCTGTCGCGTTAAAATAAGAAGCAAAGAAAAGATCCGTGATTTGGTTCTCCCATCTGGGTCATTCCACGCCAAACGTCCCAGGCGTTGCGCTCGAGCATCTTCAATTTGTTCAAATAAATTCATGGAAACTTATCCTAATGTGCGTACTGAATGCCTGAAACATTCTTGCCGAAAAAAATTATTCGTGAAATGAGGGCAATTTGAATATTTAGAAAAGGTGATAAACCGGGCTCTGCTCAATAATTACTAACAAGTTAAAACATTTAGAAAACACTTCAAAAAATTTTTCATGACATTTGCACAGATTCTCTCTTCAGATATAATTCAGACCACGCTCCTTTGCATTACATGAATATTTTTAAAAATTGAAAAATATGAAAAAGTAACATTTTGTTGTTTTTTGTTTTAAATATCAGCTTGCGCTCGGAAATCCAGAAAAAGCTATTTTGTTCCACTAGATGTCTAGTACTTATAATAAATGTTACAGGTGATGAAACTGCGTACAAGAAAGTAAAAAAAATACTAAAGTTTCAAACCTTCATTCGTAGTAAACTTGAATATGCATCTTCTATATGGAACCCTCATCAGGCGTACTTAACACCCTAGAAGCTATTCAGAACCGCGCAGCACGTTACATAACCTCAAAGTATGACAGATACTACAGCATCACCAGGATTAAATCAACACTCAATCTGCTACCACTTGAGAACCGTCGAAAAATCTCACGACTTTGCCTTTTTCATAAATTGTATTACAACTTTCCTTACCTCCGTGACTCATTACTCCTACCTCCCATCCGAACATCGCGTCGCCTCTTCAATTCCCTGAGTGTTCAGCGTTTACATGGTTCTACAATAGCCTTCAATAAATCATTTCTACCTACATCAATAGACAATTGGAACCAGTTACCAGATCACATCGTAAACAAGCTTGACGCTAGTAAATTTAGAGACGCACTAATCCAACATTACATCAAATGAAAAAAAAGACCTCATGCTTTGATTTTTACCATTTATTTTTTCTTGTTACTATTCTCTATTTAGCCTATCCGCCACCATGTATTGATTAGAACTGCATTTTAACATTTCACAGTGTATTCCCGATCCTTTTTGCATTGTGTTGTATTTTACTGTATTAACATTGTTATTCTCTTTACTTTGTACTTCAACTGTTCCCCCCCCCCCCCTTTATGTAATGCCCGAAAAGGGCCTTTAAGGGTACAATGAATGAATGAATGAATGAATGAATGAATGAATGAATGAATGAATGAATGAATGAATGAATGCGTTTTCAGCCAAAATCAATCGTTAATTTCACCCTAAGGTTTTCAAAGTAAAAATACAAACAATAGTGGGTTACGCAGAACGGTTTATTGCCTTTCATTTGTGAAATTTTTATTGAGGTAATTTTTGCTTAAAGAGAGAAAAGAATTTTTGAATTTGAGCTTTCGGGCCCCAAGTTGCGTCGTCTCTTAACTACTCTTGACCCCTAAGCACGATACTGCCGACACTGTAACCACGCGAAATGTAGAGTTGTTATTCTTAAGTGAGGTTTGAACTGCAGGAAAGCATGGGAACGTTGAGTAGTCGAACAGGTATTCGTGGGAAAATATTTTCTTAACGTTGCTAGGGCGGCAAGTGCCCAAGTGAGCTAGTTCGGTGTGTCGCAGTAAGTCATTCTTGTCGGCGCCATTACAGACGTAATCAGCAGCTTAAGAGCTTGTGAGACGCCGATCTGGAAATGACCACAGCGATCCGGTGTTGAAACAATACGCGACGCAGCAGCACCACGTGGTACCTGACCCTTGTGGCCGTGAGAGGCTCAAGCCCGGTTGTTTCCGATGTGATGTGTTTGTTGTGTTGGATTAAATCAGTACAGTTTCCACATTAATACTCAAGCTACAACTGTAAACGAGCCACTATGCTGGCGATGCACCTTCATGTGAGCGACGCACCTATGCGTGAGCGGGCCGCGTTCACCGCCAGCGTATCTCGCGTTACTCGCTGCAGCGGTGTGCACATCGCACCATCACGTGCATGCGCTCCGAGGCACGCCCTCTGCGCAATATTATTCAGATATAAATTAAGCACTTGTGATACGCCTGTCATGTAGGCTGGTCATCCCTCATCGTGGTCCATGCGAGACGACAGCACGTTCAATGCTCTTGTTCTTCTCTTGGCCGCCCCGCACCAAAGCGGGTCTGTTTGAACATCGAAAGCGAAAACGATCTCGATTATTACATATCATCTGCCGAATGTCGCGCGGTATCTTCTTTAGCCGCAGCCCAAAAATGCACGACAGCGAACGACAGCAAACAAAGTTACATGGCCGTAAGTCTAGTGCCGTGCCAGGTGCCGTATTTTGTGGTGAAGAGGCGTTAAGAGACGATACAACTTGCGGCTCAAGAGCCCAATTTGAAAAATTATTTCTTTGCTTTAAACAAAACTCACCTCGATAAAAATTCAGAAATGAAAGGCATTAAATCGTTCTATGTAACCCGTTATTGTTTGTATATTTACTTGGACCACCTCAGGGTGAAATTAACGAGTGTTTTGCCTCAAAACGCACTTTTTGCAAACTTGGTATTTTTTTTACTTTTGTGTACGCAGTTTGATCACCTGTAACATTTATATTAGATACTAGACATCTATGAGAAGAAGACGTCTATTTTAGAATTTCTGAGAGGAAGTTGATATTTGAAACAAAAAAAAAAGGACAAATTTGGTACATTTTTATACTTTTCTCGATTTTTTAAAAATGTGTATGCCGTGTAATGCTGCATCCTCCGAATTGTATCGAAAGACATGATCTGTGAAAATGTCAATGAAAAAACTTTGAAGTGTTTTCTGAAAATGTGAACTTGTTATTATTAACGAGCAGTGCCCTGGTTTCTCGCCTTTTCTAAATACTCAAACTGCCCTCACCTCTCGAATAATCTTTTTTCGGAAATATTATATCAGCTTTCATTACGCACATCACGATAAGTTTCCATGAATTTTCTTGAACAAATTGGAGAAGGTCGAGCGCAACGTCTGGGATGTTTGGCGTGGAATAACCAATCTACCTTTGGTCGTTTCACGCGTCACAAGCACCATGCTGCCCTTAGATTCCACTTATCACGCGGTATAGTTCCGTTTTCCAAGCGTTAATCACACAACCCAACGAAATTGGGTTTGTTCACAGAGTATAAATAAAGCACTTATTTGTTTCAGTTAACTCGGACACATCAAATTACAATGGAATTGAATACGTCAGCGCCGAAAGGAACACGACTGAAGTTCACCCGTCGCAGTGGCTAGTGGCTAGAACATTTCGATGGGCGAAAGGAAAAAATACGGGCAGTGGCATAGCTAAAAAAAGCCAGGATATGCGTATCAAGAGCTAAGTATGCCCGCTTAGCACTTCGAGCTTCAATTTCTACGCTGACGAGCCTCTTCACGCCAAGCAACCAATTAGGGTTCGTCCGAAGAAGCCTCTTGTAGCCGACGTAGATGTCGCGCGCAGTACATGCGCTAACCGTCAGCTTCTTAACCCACTGAGTACCTCGGCAGCAATGTTGTGTTGCGACTGCAGGAAGAATGAAAAGGAAAGAGCACGGGCCTGCCCACTGGCTCAAGCTGAGCCGCTATCGCTGCCACGTGCAGACAGTAGAAGAGTTAAAACAGATTTTTAACGAAATATATAAAGGACGCGTGTCGCGACAACTTCGTCATCTGAAGCGACGACGACGGTTTAGCCACAGATGCCCTCGGGGACAAGGAGCCCTCGCCACATGTGCGAGAGCTCCTAGATCTTAGCCTCTAAAGGCCAGGAAGCCACCACTAGGATTGCGCATACCCTCAAGGCTTTTATACATAAAGCTGCATAGCCATGCGCAACTGCAACACCGGCGGAACGGCGCATGCGCAGTGGTGAGGCATGAAGGCAGGCCTCACTACCGCGCATGCGCCGTAAATCTCAATGTGATTGACCACATTGAGGTCAACCCAGGACGATATCGCTTGGATTCCATCTGAAATTGCGATGTCTGTTGCTCAAACCAGCGTCGTCGCTTAGGCGGACCCGGTTTTGCCCCCCCCCCCCCCCCCCACCTCCGCGCCTCTCCATAATTTTTATTATCTTTACTAATGAACTCATTTTTTCTTTGAGGAATGGAAACGTTTTAGTCGAAAGGAGAGGGCGCAGAAGCTCTCTGACCTCGACATCGCGGTGGACACCGCAACCCTGCGAAAGCATGTGTTTTGAAGAAAGGAAACGTTTTGACGAAATAATAGGGCGCTGCCTCTTTTAGATCTCGACACTTCGGTGGACACCTACACCCCGCTAAAGCGTGTGTTTTGAGAAAGGATTTGACGCCAAGCAACCATTTGGGGGTCGTACGAAGCAGCTTCTCGTAGCCGACGAAGATGCCTAGCGCAGTCCATGCGGTCACCGTACGCTTCTTCACCAACGGAGCTCCTCAATAGCAATGTTGTTGTTGTTGTTGTTGTGACTGAAGGAATAATGAAAAGGAAATGCTTCAAGTCTAGTGTCTGGCGGAAACCAGTCTGGAAGGGATGGTACATGACGAAAATAGAAGGCCCTGACAAAAACAAAGAATTGGTGTACTTCTAGTTGTTATGCCACAATAGTTCAGCCCCGGCGATCTACGGTCTACCGAAGATTCAGAAGCCAGGCGTTCCCCTGCGCAGTATAGTGAATTTTACGCGTTCGACGCTTCAGAATTTGTCCAAGTATCTGCACAGAGTTATCCCTCTTCTCTTGTCAGGAGCCCTACAGACTTACGCAACACCGATCACTTCATCGAAAAGGTTCAAGACCTTGAAATCAATGCCGGAGAAATCAGAGTTTCATTCGACGTAAAGTCACTGTTCACAAGTGTGCCGATTGACATTGTCGTGGAAGTATGCACCGCCGCGCTGGAAACAGACCTATTACTGCCAGAAAGAACTGATAGATGTGCATGACCTGAGCCGCCTTCTCAGATTCTTCCTGTCAAACACATACTTCACATTTGAGAATGTCCCGTTCAGGCAGATTCACGGAGCCGCCGTGGGTGCATAGATTTCCGTGACAGTCGCTAACTTGGCCATGGAAGCAATCGAAGGCCACGCTCTTGCTTCCTACACGCCAGCCCCAAAAGTGTTCCTGAGGTGCGTGGACGACTGCTTTTGCATTCTGAAGAAGCATTACATGAATTTACTATTTGACTTAACAGTTTGAAGCCTAGAATACAGTTCCCCGTTGAAAAGGAGATTGATGGCCGTCTCCCGTTTTTAGATGTACTTGTTTTCAGACAGTCCTCACGTCTAAATTTTATCGTTTACAGAAAACCCACGCATACAGGACGTTACCTCCATTTTAAGTCCGTTCACCCTGATTGCCAGAAACGTTCTGTGGTGTCATCGCTCCTTCGACGAAAAGAAATGTGTTCCAGAGGAGAATACCGGATTGCTGAAGATGTGCGTATGCGGCGTGACTTGTCCACCTGTGGCTATCATGCACACGTCATGGACTCTGCACAGCGCCAAATGGAACTTCCAAGGCTGCAATCTAATCCCGCTACAAAAAACGAGCCGCGATTCCCTATGTTCCTGGCATCAGCGAACCTTTGGCGGGCATTTTACGGTCCTAGAAAGTAAAGACCGCACATGTGCCAGCTCGAAAACTGAGCCAGCTTGTGGAAATCAAAGACAAGCTGAAGAAGGAAAATTTCCCAGGTGTTGTGTATTCCATCCCATGTGTGTAGTACCCGTCTCTGTACATCGGCGAGTCAGGTGACTTTGAGCGAAGAATACGTCATCACAAGAGTGACGCCAGAAACCGGCGCGCAGATCAAAATGCGCTTTCCGAGCACTCGGTGTCCGCCGCACACAACATAAGCTGGGTAGAGGCACGTGCGATCGCAAAAGAAAGGGACAAAAAATCACGGCTCTATCTGGAACCGCGGATTACTCATACGACAGCGCATACGCTTAATCGAAATGACGGAAACTTGCCCCCCAATCTACGCTACGTTCTTGGTTTCGCTCATGCACCGTGTATAAATAAACGACGCAGCTACGTTATGCCTCATTAGAGAGTTTTAGTTTCACGTACATAGAGGCTTCACGTACGTAGAGCTCTTACGGGTGACCAGTGCGCATGCGTAGAACGCAAAGGGTCTGCGTGAGACTTACGGACGTACGTGAGATTCGGAGTCTTACGTTACGGTCTTTGCGTTGCTTGCGTACGTAGCGTGGACAAACATGGCAGCGCCCCGGCCGCCGCTTCACAGCGATAACAGCTTCGTCGCTAACCCCTCAACGCGATATCGTGTTCTAAACTGTTGTGTTCGCCTTCGATTTGCCCATTCTTACCCTCGCGTAAAGTTTCAAGCGACAAATAGCTTTTGTTTTTAAGATATAAGGGCGATTTCCCAGCTGTTAAGCCTGACGAAGCAGTGCTCCGACGCAGTTCGACTGGCTTGGCTTTGACTCGTCTTGTCTTAGAGTGGCTACAGCAGTGTCTTCATCTGCCTGTAGAAGAACGCGCGGCGTCTGTCACGTACGTTCAACTGAAAGGGTTCGAAACTACATGCGCGTATGCTACGTAGACTTCTCACGTTTGCGTACGTGAACCCTCTACGTACGTGAAACTAAAACTCTCTATTGTAAACAACACTCCCGTGGGGAAGCCGAAACATCATCCCATCGTTTCTTTTGGTCGGCGCTTTCTATTTTCGTAATGAAAAGGAAAGTTCACGGGCCTGCCCACTAGCTCAAGCTGTGCTACAATCGCTGCCGCGTGCAGATATTAGGAGAGTTAAAAGAGGTACAAGGGGAAAAATTGAAAGAACGCGCGTCGCAACAACGGCGTCACCCGAGTCGGCGACGACGGCTTAACAACAGATACACCCGGTGACAAGGAGCCCTCACCACTATAGTGAGAGCTCCTAGATTCCATCCCCGTAAGGCCAGGAGGCCACGTGAATGCGCACATCTTCAGGGCGTTTATAAGTCAAACTCTATAGGCAGGCGCAACTGCAACACTGGCGGCACGGCACAACTGGTTGCCATTTTAACGGCGCATGCGCAGTTCTGGCTCCGGCTGACCACGCGAAACGCGGCTCTCGCTAGCGTAGTGTATCTCTCGCTACAAAAGGCGCCTGTGTGCTGTGCGATGCCAGTGCAGGTTAAACATCCCCAAGCGGTCGAAATTATTCCAGAGCCCACCACTACGGCACCTCTTTCTCTCTTTTTTCTTTCGTTCATTTTTTAAAGACCTGTTCTTATAGTAAAGAAATAAGAGTACCTTGTTTGAGGGAGGCTGAATAATAGCACATTTGATATGCAGTTTTGTGCTACGAAGCACCCTACGTCGACATGGTAACAAAATCAACCTGTAGTTACCCTCCACCGCTATTATGTTTTTGAAGCGAAAAGCTTCACTACGCTAGTCAACGCAGTGCTTCGCGAGACCCGGCGAATGTCGGAGCGCGAGTGAGGTCACGCACGGCGTAGGTGCCCGCCGCTGACTCCGTCGCCAGATCTTTCGTTCCTCTCTCTCGCTCCCTAGTCACTACTGCGCATGCGCCACTTGTAGCACCGAGCCATAGGTGTTCCGCCGCTGCGCAGCGCCGCGCCTTTCCTCGAAAATCCAACTTTCAGGTTTCTCTTTCTTCCTTCCCTCCCTCCTTTACCTCTTTCTTTACGGCGCGGTTCGGGTGTCAACCGAGATATGGATACTTTTGCTGTGTCATTTACTTTCCTCAAAAACCAAATATAACAAGTGAGCCGACAGCGTTCATAGAGTTCATTGGCGTTGACAACTTTGCAAACGCCGTCCATATTCACGAAAGGAAAGGCGCACAACCGGCTCCGTGGGTCAGTGGAGACCTCAATCTAGCTTCCGCTTTGTGTATCCTGGATTAGCTGAGCTAATCCACATTATTTTTTTTGTGTTTACGTTGCAGTTTTGAAGTTCTCGCATTCGCGTTTTAATGACGCTAATGGTATATTAACTGCCCTAAATACAGCGCATTACCGTTGTTTCTTCGGAAAAACAATTTCCGTAAGAACGATACCATTAGAACGATTACTCTGTTATGAACTATGGTTTTCATGTGGTGCATATAAACTTATGTTTTTCAGTTATCGCAAATTTATTTAAATCACTGGCAGAGCAGCGGTGGCGTGTGCCGATAAATAGCTTTCGTATGTTACCTCACAATGTAGGAACTTCAATGTGTGGTGAAGTACAATCAAAAAGTGGTTCGCTTACCGGAAGGAAAAAAAAACTCCGGGTAAAAAAAAATATTTGTCAGTGTTAGGCATTAACTGTGCGCCAGTGCACTGTGCAACACCTTTAGGAAATACAAAAGAAAAATCGCGCACAGACGTTCATAAAGAATTCTTGCTCAGTCGTTAATTTCTCATCTCTGCTATGGAAAGAACAAAAATTATTTCTCGTTGGGAGTGCAGCTAATAACGTGGTTAATGAGGTATTAAATGCGCTTTAGTCAGTTCCCAAACACCAGTGTGAAAGTACACGAATTTCGTTCGCGTAGCCTCTACTCCTTGGTGGAGTCACGTAGTAGCGACAAGAGAAGCGTCCGAGACAGGTGTAGGCCCTTAATGACAGAACGCAGCTCCTTCCCCTGAACATAAATGCCAACCAAATGCAGAATAGAGGATAACAATGCTCAAAGAGCACAAAATAAAGGGAAGCGTCCTATCTACGCTAATTAGACAGCGCTCGATTGCAAAGTGAAGCGGGATTAATTTTCTCCCGTAAGAAGATTAGCGCCAAGAACATTCATAGCCGCACCTTCCTCAGAAGCAGCACCTCATTAAGGAAGATAAACCTGAGCTGTATTCCGTAGCCAGTTGTGTTTATGGCACTGTTTGAGAAAGTCATCCGTCTTCCGTTTAAAGATCAACGTGAAGTCTTCTACAGCGGATATTCTAATTTCGTTGTAGTGACTTTGTGATTTCCCTTTGAAGTTCAGTTAACCGTTTTGGATTTAGTGGCGCATAAGCATCTAAGGCTATCATGCGCCAAGCTCCTAAGTTCAGGTAAGTTAAGCAAGTACGCATAAAGAGAAGAGAGTTGTACAGGTTAATAAAAAAAAAAGAAAGCAAGTATATTAGTAGAGAGTGAGCTGTAACAAGAAGCAGTAAGCTGAAGGCCACTTTTTTATTCGTGAGTTGCTCATGCCAATCTTTCTTGGGCATTACAAGCTAGCGTCGTCTGTCGATTTCTAGCAACACTGAGCAACTCAAAGGCAGTATTCTGTTTTGTAATTCTGAGTTTAATAAATAGTTCTATAAAATAGGGCGCCAAGATGTTAATTGCGATGGTGGACAGTTCGTACGCTCTGCACAATTTCATAAAATGCTTCTTGCGCTGGTACCTGCCGATTCTCACGGGAATTGTAAACCCATGAAGTGTGCCGAAGATTTTAAACTGGCGCGGTAAGTTTTGACGTTGAGCGTTATGCAAGACGTGGTGGGAGCCGCAGCAGCAAGAGGCATTTGTATACATTTTCTGGGCTTGGTGTACTGGGAACCGGGACCTCATGCCAGGATGAATGGCAGCGTTGTCGCCAATGTCATACGCTGTAACCGATGCCTCTCACATTACCGTCTTCTTAACGACAATGTTCTTTAGCTGCGAATGAGTGTGTGCTCTAGAACATGCTTCCTGCGTGTTCGCGTTATTAAAGATTACCTCGTCCGTGGCGTATTAAAATTGTAGTGTCATTGAGCGTGTGTTTGTGCTGCGGGCGGTGAGAGGAACAATGCAGTAAAAGTTTCAGCAACACTACTTTGCTCCTCGTGGTGGGAAGTAATTTTTCTCCTTTTTTGTTCAGGAGTGAGAAGACAAGCATATCGTTTAGCCCACCAACAATCTCTAATATATGTACCTTCAAGAAACAGAAGGGTAATTATATGGTTGAATGCTTACACGTTTGCCTTGCGCAGAAAGAAGAAGCGCACACCTAAGAATTAAAAGCGGCTGAAGGCTACCTTTCCTGTACCGGAAAACATGCAGGTCTTCCCAGAGCCGTGCAGGCACACAATTTCGAAAGCAATTAAACGATATGATTTCTTTTATTGGCACTCTGCCGCTCAGCATTTACTCCCGCAACCAGTGGCGTCAAGGCGCAGTTGCCCCAAGTACTGTCATCTCACCACACCCAACGGTTGTTCTCAGGAGCAACCAGTGCTTGCCGGCTACGCCAACGCCATCAAAATTCTTGTATTCCAGGTGAGCAGGTTGACCGTGACGTCAAGGTACACTTCAACGCTGGGGACCATCTAGATTGAATGTGCCGGCACAGAATCGTCAGAAATTGATTATCAATTCTGCGCGCTGGTGTTTTGGGCTGATTTTCCTCATTGCTAAGGCCATCATCTTCATTATAATCATCATCAACCTGACTACACCTACTGCAGGGTAAAAGCCTCTGCCATAACTCTCCAATTTACCCTGTTCGTTGCCAGCTGCGCCCACCCTATGCCTGCAAACTTCCTAATCTCATCCGCCCACCAAACCTTCTGCCGCCGCCTGCAAAGCTTACTTTCTCTTAGAATCCACTCCGTTAGCCTTAAGGACCATCGGTTATCTTGCCTTCGGCTGCATTCCCTGCCCAAGGCCATTTCTTCCTCTTGATTTCGACTAGGATGTTATTAACACGCGTTTGTTTCTTCACCCACTCTTCCCGCTTCCGGTATCTTAATGTTACACCTATCATTTTTCTTTCCATGGCTCGCTGCGTTTTCCTTAACTTAAGCTGAACTCTTTTCGTTAGCCTCCACGTTTCTGCCCCGTAGGTGAGTACCGGTAAGAGAGCTGCTGTATACGTTTCTCTTCAGGGACTTTGGTAAACTGTCATTCGTGATCTGAAAGAACCTGTCATATGCGCTCCTCTCCATTCTTGTCCTAATTATTTCCCTCTCATGATCCGGATCAGCTATCACTACCAGGCCTAAATAGATGTACTCCTTTACCACTTCCAGCACTTCGCTGTCTGTTGTGATCTGCTGTACCAATGCTAGACTGTTGAACATTACTTCAGTTTTCTGCATGTTAATTTTTAGACCTACCGTTCTGCTCTGTCTGTCTAACTCATTCGACATTATTTGCAGTTCATCTCCTGAGTGACTCAGTATGGCAATGTCATAAGTGAATCGCAGAATATTTAGGTATTCTCTATTAACTCTTATCCCCAACTGCTCCCAATTCTGGCCTCGGAATGCCTCCCCTAAACGGGCGGTAATTTGCATTACAGATCGTGTCTCCTTGCCTGGCGCCCTTTCTTATTGGAGAGGCCATAGGCCTCTTAAAAAGCAAACAGGCTGTTTGTGGCTCCTTCTAGTACGAAAGCACTACTTCACTAACAATCCTTAACTGCGCAGTGTTTTTATGAAGCCTCTCGGTACCTGCAGAAACAAAATAAATATTACCGCGACTAAGGTCTGCTTCGCTTGGCCACTGCACAAGAGGGCATGTTATCGCTGCAACCGATCACGCCACGTGTTAAACTGGGACACTTTCGCTCTGTGCATCGCACGTCCTCGTCTTCGTCAAATTTAAGAGGCCTGTGCACTGTGTGATGTCAGTGCATGCTAAAGAACCTCAGCTGTTCGAAATTTCCGGAGCCCTTTACTACGACGTGCCTCATAGCCTGTGCCACTTTGGGTGGTTAAGACCCCATGAACCATAAACTTCCATCGAGCTCGAAAAGCCCTATTAGCCTCCTACCCAGCAAAATCAATAAATGGATGTGAAGACTCTGAGAGAATCACGAAAGGAAAGGAAGCGCGCTTAACTGACTCCCTGGGTCAGTGAGCACCTCATTCGGATTTTAGCTATGCGGCGGAAGAGACAGAGGGAGGAGTAGAGGAAGTGGAGGAAAGGCAGGGTTGTGCGCTGCATGCGCTGGCAGAAACGCGGCACTAGAGCGAAACGCGTTGACGTTGACAACACTGTGCAGAAACGCGGCACTTTAGCAATAGCCCGACGGCGTTCTTAGGGTAAACTTGCAATGACTATGAAAAAGTGATTTAGAGTAGACGAGTAACATGGTCCAGGTTTTAAAACGAGTGTGTCATGCTTGGGGAGCCTCAGTGTGCTCCGAGATTAATAGCGCGCCTGGGCCAACAGATTGCGGTGGTGACCACCTTTAAAAACCTGTTTTCGTGCAATATTTCGTGCTTGGCAACGCTAAACCACCATCACTTTTTTTCTACTTTGTAATGAATCTTTCACCTATAAAATGAATACAAAACTTAATTTCCTTTCATGAACAGCATAAATAAAAAAACAACAATCCTCTATGCGTTTCTTGGTTTCCGGGAATGGCTGTTTCCTTTTTCAGTACAAAGGGCAGGAAGGTAAACAACTTTCTTGATTCAAGAGAGAATTAAATGAGAGGGAGGAGGTGAAAGTGGAAGTAGGAGCAGGACGACTCTGAGCCTTCGGGCTGCTCTAGATGGCCGGCGTCTTTTGTGCTTCGGCGGTTCCTTGGGGCGAGCCCACTGTCCGAAGCTGTAGCTCCGGCTGCGAGCTGAGCACGGTGGCCTCCCGTCGCTCCTGATGTTCTGACCCTTTCCGAGGGAGCTTGGATTTTTTCGTGCAATCCAGAACTTTGAGGGGGTTTGTTCCTGAGAGCGACAGAAGCCAGCCATGGCCAGCGAACATAGTCATTGAACAGCAGTGAAGAGCGTAATCGTCTTTTATCTATTATGAAATTTTAAAGCTGCGATGCATTCTATCCCCATAAAATTTCCATCTTCAGATTCTCTGGGAAACTTGAAAAGCACACCAAAAGCCTACACATATGAGCAAACACAAATAGGCCGCTGTCTCAGCGGACAGAAATAATCAATCAAATAGCAGCGCGTGCTCCTTTGGAGCAGTGATAGAAGCGGACACTGTGATGTTTCAGGACACCGGAGGGAAACATTGCATGTCCTATGCAACTTTGTCACACGCTAGCGCTGCTTTAAAAAAAGCAAAAATTTGCCTGAATCAGATTTGTGTGCGTGTGAAAAACTACCTCGACTTCTTAATTTTTAGTAATTCTGGTTTCTTCTTGTAAACCCAAACGACATGTTTATGCTACTCTCCACAAGCGGAAGCGGAGCATACATGGAAAGCAGAAGATCACTAATGTACCGGACGTTTTTACCCGAATCACTATCGCAGCACGGGTTTTGAGCTCCCGTAGCTCCCATTTTCCGACGTTTCTTCGTCGTAAATATGACCCTATATGCTTGTTTTTATAGCTCTAAAGAGAAGCATACGACTTTGCGGTGAAACTGAGCTACTGTAGGCTGCACCATCGCACAGTATTTTAAGTAGTTGAAGTTATATCAAGGTTTTCATCCTCTCCGCCTTTAAGTGCACCAAAATTATTTTTCTGTATATTATTGCATCCTGATGATCAAACTTTTAGGGGCAGCTTGGTTTGAATGCTGTATTTTTTAGGTTAAACCACTGAGCGTCTTCAGCGGTTTATTTCCAAGCTTCAATGCCGAAGACAGGATCACCCATGCCCTAACGTGCAAGGGCAACACTATAACATTTCAGGCGTCGGCAGTATTGTTTGCCATATCATCTTTATGCTTTTAGTTCTATTATGGGAAATCAGTATCTTTAAGGGTGTCGTTCTATAGAAAATCCGGTTGCATCCGTTGGAGTGATCAGAGAAAAATGCGGATTGGTCGAAAAGGTGACTACGCCACACTTGAAGAAGAGAATTTGAAATGTTATTAAAACATTAAAAAACCGGTGACTAAAAGGTCGCAGCATGACTCATATGTCATTAGGGCAGACAGTTGTTTCTGAAACAAACGCGTACAAACACAGTTTCTTCCTACAAACCTTTCTGATTGAAATGCCTTTCTGGGTCTTTCTATCGATCCGCTAAAGCCGAAGCCGAATTTTATTAATTATTTTCAAAATCAGGCATGCCGGCAGCTTTTCACTGAAAACTTGTGTGGATATTTACTGATTGTTATGTCATCTTTTTCGCTATTCTTTTGCAGAGAACACTGAAATACACTAACATAACACGTTGGTGTTAAGTTAGTGTTTCAAGCCCCCCTGCCTGGGCCAATTTGGCCTGCAGTTTTTTTTAAATAAATAAAATACATTGTCCGCCGTGAAGAGAAAAACGGCGTAATTAGGCAGGAATCACACCTCTGACCCTTGGATTTCGAGTCAAACACGCTATCCCAAAGCCACGCATGCATTTGCTTTCTTTATTGCATGGAAGTACACCCTCTCCGACTGGCTTCAAGCCCGACTTTACCAGGTCGCATCACGCAAACCATCATACACAATCACACCAGCATACTGCTCTCACGTCGCCTGCACATCAAAATACCGGGAGACGCACGCATGCATCGAGGAAAAAGAGCCAGGCGGGAGGTCGATCCTGCGCAGCATATACCCCCCCGCACCATAACACACTGCTTTCTGAACAGAGACTTCAATGAACGTGGCGGCTCTGCGTGGCGATCTGTCATGCTGGTCTTCCACATGCTAAACAGTCCTATGAGCACTAAAATATCACGTGGAATGTTAGAAACTTTAATTGTAGGCATACGTCTTATAGTATAGGCGTAATCTCAGTCTCCTTTTTTAGAGTCCGTTGAAGAATGGCATCACGACAAAACACGGCGCAAGGCACGTTCATGTAGCTAGGTTAACGCGGGGCGTCATATGCATGTCATGTTGTCTTTCACATAATATGGAAATAGTTTCCGTGTCTGCGTGGGGAGAGGAGCAGCTGGCCAGACCCCTTAGCGCTACGGTGTCACACCCTTAAAAGCGGAGCTTTAGTGTCCGCAAAATTTATTTTAGTATAATATTTGGTTGCAGGATGCCTCGACTTCATAATATAAAAATATATTTCAGACACATAGTGTAAGTCTAGCGTAATGGCAGCGTAAATAAGATGTGTACATTTTCCAAGCGTTCGCAATAACTAACAGTGATTTCTACAAAACTTTTGGAGCTTTCCCGAAGTTTCTACATCTGTTAGCTGCTCTTCTCGACTAAACTTGTTTCGAAGCCAGTTTTAAAATTTCCGGGAATAATGTTTCGTATATGGTTCCATATTTACTTTTTCACTATTTAAAACCTCGACATTGGTGAGTGATATCTTAAAAAGAAACGCTTTCTTTTCTGTCTTGAGGGCTCGTTTATAATACTACCGTCGAAATACGCGCTTCTCTTTCGTTTGCCGTAACCCTATTTTAGGTGGAAAGATTGAAGAAACAGATGGATATTTAGCAGCTGTTGCAAGTTAGTTCGCGGTGCAATCATATGAAAGTCCTTAATGGGGCAAGACCGCTTAGATCCTTCTATTTTTCTACATTTTTTCTTTGTCATTAATTTATATTATTCTTTCTTATTGGATATGAGTATAACTCTACGCATGCTTTTACATGCTCGTGGGAAGGAAATCTCTCCTTAGATCAGCAAACAAATGAGTGTAGCTGGGATGACAGCCGAACTACGGGGTTTAGATTGATTTGTACTGCTCGGAAATTCTAAAGTACCAAAATGATACAAAAACATGACATATTTACCAGCTCATGTGAATTTCGTTGGCGTTTGGAACTAGACATTGGTTTACAGTATGGGTGAAAAGTTCATACTGATAAAAATTTCAGAAAGGCTTCCATCCAAGAGATATTTAGGCGCGAAAATGTGCTTCAAAGGGAGAGAGAGCAAACTTCACTGTAGTATTAACGTGAGAACTTGGGCTAGTTGCAACGTATTCATGGTTAACGAGCTCAAAAAAGACGAAGACGCAGAGAAGAGGACGATAACACGACACAAGCGCTCATTCGCAACTCAACGCTTATTAAAAAAAAAGAGCACTATATGCACAGAAATGCGGAAATACACACACACAAAAAAGCGAGAAAGAAATTCAATGACGCCGCACCAGGGTTCCTAACCAGGAACAGGTTACACGCGCATCAGCAAGAGGCCTAAACCAATGCAGTTACATCGGCACGAAGGAAGAAATACACGAGACATAATCAAGTGTCATAAATGAAAGCTTTTTCATGGCGTTTTAGGTTGACTAAAGGGGTGCTAATGCAGGTGTCGATTGATTTTTCGATGTAATACGCTTTCTTTAGCTATCTTGTGAATTGATTATGGTGTGTAAAACGAACAGGGGTGTTCTCATACTTTGGCGCGCATTGCTCACATTTTCCTAGGCGGTCATATTCCCGGCAGTGGTCAGCCAGGCTAGAGTGGTCTTGGTTCAAGGAATCCTTATGCTCCGTACGGCGTATATTTAAGCAGCGGCCGCTTTGGCCGATGTAAGCATGACCGCAGGTGGTCGGAATTTTGTAGACTAGATTTTTACATTATTCATTATACTTGTTAACATGCTTGACGCCGCATACTTGACTGACGAGAAGGGGTGTTGCGTCCGCCCGTTTTTGGACGGCCGCGCACAGACGTGAAAGCTTGGCAGGGGCGGCGAAAACGATGTCAACGTCATAACGTGCACCTACTTTTTTCAGTCAATGTGAAGTTCTTTAAGTATACGGGATGACAGCAACCTTTCTTTTTTGACTCTTGCGCCTACTGCTGGTCGTGTGGGACCTGATGGAGCTTACATGCCGACGCAATCCTGCATGGAAAAGTAGCAAAATTATATTAATGTTGTATTTTACTACATTATATTGTGACGGCAATAAAAGGGAGATTTCCTCATTGTCACCTCTTACTGTGGGTTGCACTCTTTGGTAATAATTAGTTTAAAACGGTACGTCCACCATATAAGCTCCTATTCGGGATAAATAATGGTTACAGTGTAGAGCATGCGTTTGTGCCTGGGTTATTAGCAGAAGGGGAAAAAATAATTTGATTGCACTTAAGTCCGCTGGAGAGCAGAAATGCGAGTCTTTCCCAGTCCTATGTTTCTACCACATTAAAAATTTTTGTATCTCGATATTTCTGATTATTTTTAATTACACTTTTGATTTTTCTTTATAAATTTTTATTTTTTCCATCTTCTAATTTTGAGTTCTTAATTGTGTATTCGTATTTTTAATTTATAATTTTTTCATTACATATATGTTGCTCATAAACTGTTGCTTAACCTTTACATTTTATTTTATTTACCATACAACTTGTGATTGACAGTTCGTGGGGACAACTTCCGTCCACAATCTTCCATCCACACCTTTCGTCCACGCCACTCATGAGCCAAGAAAGGCTTATGCCTTAAAAAAGATCCGGTATTTCTTCCCAGCAGCAATCTTGCATTGGGGGAATATTTAAACTAACTATACCGTGGAGGAAAGAGTGAAAAATATATTGGCTTTTCCAGAATTGAGAGCCCAGTTAAGTGTCTTATTTTACGGCGAGCACCTTTAAATTTGTTTTTGAAAAAAAAATGGCGCAGTAACTTCCTCACATCTCGATGGATACCTTAACCGCAACGTAAGAGAAGGGACAAAGTAGGGACTGAAAGAAGAAAGAGGATACGGAGGTGTAGTGGAGACCTCCGGAAAAATTTCCACGACCTGGGGATCTTACACTTGCACTGACGAGACTCCTTGGAAATATTTAGTAACTCTCACTACTGACATCGCACTGCAGTAGGCCGAATTTCGAGACTCAGCTCCATCCAATCGCGGAGCCGAACGCACTAACCGCTGAGCCGCCGCGTTTCGCATCCTGCGAAATGCGACCCACGAAGTCGGATTCAAACCCCGGTACTCCGACTCGGTAGCCGAGCTCACTAACCAGTCAGCCACTGCGGCAGATCAGTAGCCACGCTGCACTGAAATTCGTTTTGAAGAATGGAAAGCAGCAGTAACTGTCTCAGTGAATGAATGAATGAATGAATGAATGAATGAATGAATGAATGAATGAATGAATGAATGAATGAATGAATGAATGAATGAATGAATGAATGAATGAATGAATGAATGAATGAATGAGCTGTTTATTTAGGCAGGGAGGCGATCCGTCATGGCTTCCAAGCGGTGCGGACGTGTTTCGCATCAGCTCCGCAGTTTTTGACCATTCCGAAACGTACCAATCCACAGAGCCACCAAAATTTATTTGGGGCTGACAGAACTCACAAGCTGGACCACTTGGGCACCAGATTCCGAACGGTGGGACCAAGTATTGGCTCCCTATCGGACTTGGAAGCTGCGATTCGGGTGGCGTCCCGCCAAGACTACCGGTAGGCCTAGCTTCGACTACAAGAGCACATGGGCCGCTCGGCCTAGCACGGCAACGGTGGTGCGGCCTGGAATCGACCCGCTCTGCGAACAACACATTCGATCAGACCAAAGAAGGATTGCCCCAAAACTTCCCAGACACCCAGCAGATGGACCAGGACGACCTCGACAACACTGACCCCGAGAGCTCGGTGAGCAGCGATGACGCGGCGCCCGCCATGCAAGAGCTGCCCAACCCTTACAACAATGATGCCAGCTTTCCCCAAATTTCTTCCCTTTCCTTGATGGCTGCGTTTTTATGGAAGAAAAACGCTAAGACGCCCGTGTGCTGTGCGATGTCAGTGCACGTTAAAGATCCCCAGGTGGTCGAAATTATTCCGGAGCCCTCCACTACGGCACCTATTCTTCCTTTCTTTAACTCCCTCCTTTATCCCTTCCCTTACGGCGTGGTTCAGGTGTCCAAAGATATATGAGACAGATACTGCGCCATTTCCTTTCCCCAAAAACCAATTATCCTTTATATCCCTTTCCCCATGGCCCGGTTGAGGTAATCAATTAATATTAATATTATTATTATTATTATTATTATTATTATTATTATTATTATTATTATTATATCCCTTTCCCATGGCCCGGTTGAGGTGTACTCGCAAACGAGGGGAACATTTACTGCACGTTACTTTTACTGTAATTACAATAATATACTACTCTCCACTGTTCCGGGGTTTAACACTGCCGTTAGTTTCTAATATTTTCCTGCTGTCGCAAAAGTTGCTATTAAAAAGTCAAAAATAGCTAAGGCATAAATATTATTGGTGAAAATTTTAACACTGCAAAAATGAATATTTCTCTGCACGCTGCACTTTTCAGCAACATGCAATCTAAGGTCTGTCGATACTGCCCGCTTCAGAAACGTATCGCCCTCACTTCAATACTTGACTGGGTCTCCTCCTTTCCTTTGGAGCTCTTGTGGGCAACGATATGTATAGGGACTCTACAATAGCCGAGTCTCCGCGAATGAGATTCTATTTAGCTTCTACGGCTTGGCACAATGTTTCTGGACACCTGTGTCCGGATGCATGCGAGCCAGGTTAGCTTTCATATTTCCCTAAATGTTCTCAATTATATTGAGGTCAGGACACCGCAATTATGTGTTTTTTAAATTTTTTTCTATGAATAACCAGTCCGACACATGTGGGCTGCAGAAGAGAGTGACTGTGTTCTCGCAACCTGGGAGAACGGAATAACAGAGCCCGTTTATACCAAAAACAATTAAAAAGGATATACAAAAAGACAAAGTGAAGCCCAGACAATATTGTAGGTAATATGATAGGAGTTCTGCACTGAGGAGCCAAAGGACAAGAAAAGGTATAATTCTGACTTTGTGTAGTAATAATGAGCCACGAAAAGATGTCGTAAAGATTCGACATCCTTCGCGAGATAACCTTCAAATTCATTCAGATCCCCTTATCATGTTTTGCACGCAGGCGTCATTGTTAGCCGAGACATGCAGCAGCGACGAGCACCCATGATTGCCAGGAAAGAGAAACAAACGCAGAAAAAACATGGCGAGTTAGTCTTAGGGGTGACGGTTGTAGCCCGGAAGAGCCTACGAGGGGAAGAAGGCCGCGCAATCTTTATCTTCGCAGTTCCTCCAAAATCGGCCGCTATGCAGCTTGAAAGGCGAGCCTGTCGATGCTCGCGCGATCATCTTCAAATTGATCGCGACTGTACCAGACTTTTCCACGGTTTGTGGGTGCATGAGGCAAGCCTGAACCTTTAAATGTGACAGATACGCCTTTCGAGCAGATAGTAATAATGTAGGCGGCATTCTCAAGCACGCTATATATGTTCGCTTGCTATCCTTTTGCTTCTGTTTGCTTCTAAAGGCCAGGCTCTTTCTGTCTCACTCAGCTTCTGTGTAAATCGCTGATTTACAGCACACAGCGAATTCGGCAGGAAATCAATTTCCTGTGCCTATTTAACGTGATGCCATTAATGGCCGGACACTAAATGAGAGGCAGAGGAAGAAAACACAGAAATAGATATTATGGAACTACAATTTTTCAGCACGAGGCAAACTTAAATACTGGACTGGCGCATTTTTCCGACAGAACGTTTTTGTGAACGTTATTTTCTTTCGCATCTTTTCATACTGCACGATAACAACCCGTATATCCAAAGTTCGCCACTCGGACTCCTGTAGCTGTCTGCTATTTATTGGCAAAAGCACTCCCTATTCGTTTTCAATAGCCGTCTTCACTACTACTTTCGCACAAATTTCGATCAATGTTTGGAGTAAAAATTCAATTTGAAGTTGGCGCTTGTCTGAATCTTTTCTCGCCTTCTTCTTCGTCATTTTCTGCGCGCTTTGTTGTCAAGAATGGATTACCAATGAGGCTGATCCCACACTTTTATTAAAGTTCATTTCTAGCACATCGGGCGTCTCCTCTCTTATTATTAGATTCGAGGGCCGAACCGATCCTGAAAGGAAGCTTTTGTTTAGCATCGTAAGAATTAACCACTGTTATTGTAAAACTTTATTTTGAAGAGAATCCGAGGCAAGCAGGCCATCTGGTTCTCCGCACGACCCCACTTGCAATGTAAACGTTCATTAGATGTTGGTCTATGACGTTTGCGTCCCGGTTGACGCCGATCTGTTGAATACAGTATTCTATATGCAATGATGTGCAGCAGTTGCCTCGCAATTATCATCAAAAATTCATCCAATCCGTGCCCTATGGAAACTTTAACACATCAATGCGAGGTCAGGACAAACTTTAGAAGAAATATTTTGCTGCACATGCGAAGGTTAGAAAATTCTTATCAGTATTTTTAAAACATAGCCTTACAATATTTCACTGTTTACTTACAATTCACAATGATGTTCAAGAATCCCTGACAAAATGGCTCAGAAACTTTCTGTGCAAAGTGAAATCGTTCGTCAGAATATACATTGAAATGACAGTCACTGTGATAACTAGTGCAGAAAAAAATTGCCAATGTTTTGGTTGTAATGCACGGAGATTTGATGCACAGAGCCCATCACAGGTCTAGCTGCACACAGCAGCAGCAGCGGACGGATCTAAGTGCCGTCAATAACTGCTTTCTATCGAACTTGCAGGCGTTTTCGCCGATCGTGCCAAGCCTCGCTGCCTTCACATCACCTGGGAGCGTATCAAGATTGCCGGCCTAGCACTGAACGTCGAGTCAGCTGATCCAACGACGGGCGTCGAGTTATAAGAAGAGCACCAAGGACGACATCGCCACTTGCACACAGCAGCAGCAGCGGACGGATCTAAGTGCCGTCAATAACTGCTTTCCATCGAACTTGCTGGTAGGTAAAGTCTGTGCTTTATTCATTATTTTTTACTTCCGCTGCTGCTGCTGTTGCTGCACTGATATATTCTCAGTATGTCGGAATGTTTGTCATGCCACGAAGAAATAGCTAGCGATGGATTGTCTATTACATGCATATCATGCCAATATGCATATCATATTGGTGAATGTTCCGGTGTCAGTGCTAATCAATATCGCAAGAAGGCCGACTCTTTAAAGGCTATCTGGAACTGTAAGACTTGTGAAAATGTAAAAAAACGGAGTGGGTCGACTTCCACAACGCCGGAAAATGCTATCCTTGAATCCAAGTTGAATGACATATATGAAAAGCTTTCATTGCTTGTCCCACTAGTGGCGAAGGTTGAGGCGCTTTCTGAACTGATATCAAAGGTAGATGGAATTGAAGCGTCAATCGCACTTGTGTCTGACAAGTATGACAAAATTCTAGAAAAGCTGGATGCTCACGACAAGGATGTTGCTGATATGCAAAAAAGAGTTGCAGCAATCGAGCCTGGCAACTTTCCTTACGTCAAAGACATGAAGCTTCAGCTAAACGATCTGGAGCAATACAGCCGTCGAAACAACCTTGAAATTCACGGCATGGTGAAGGAAGATAATGAAAACCTATTTGAGAAATTAAATGACCTTGCATGTAAACTGGATCTACCTAAACTAACGGATTCGACTTCAGAGTCTGTCCACCGCGTGCCAGCTAGACCGGGTAAAGACTCCGTTGTTATTGCACGGTTGTCATCGAGCAATCTGAAAGACAAATGGATGCGAAGTCGCTCTCAGCTTCAGACAATATCCTCAGACTTATGGTTTATAGACAACCTTACGGCAATGAATAAACGTCTTTTGTGGCTAGCGCGAGCAAAAAGTGAAGAAAAAGGCTATCGCTTCACGTGGCAAAAGAATGGACATGTGCTTGTGCGAAAAGATGTAGGTGCCGGTATCATTAGGATTCACACTGAAAGTGATCTCGAAAAACTGGTGTAAATAGAAGCTGAAATTTCTCGTGCGCCCATTACGTCGAGATGGAAACGCTACCACCGCAACACTCGTATCATGATGCCGTATCCTTCGGCACTGCAGTTTCAAATAAGGAAAGGTCTCCCTTTTATTCCTTCTATCATTTAAACGTGCGCAGTTTAAGTCGCAAAAAGGATGAATTAGACATACACCTGGCCTCGTTGAGCCACGACTTCGACATCTTAGCTTTCAGCGAGACATGGCTCACTGGCAGTCGCCACATAGTAGATTTCAACGGGTATTCATGGAAGCAGTTTGCAGAACAAACAAAAAAGGAGGAGGTGTGGCCCTTTTCGTTAGGCATAACCGATCGTATAAGGTCATGGCGAAGCACTGCTTTATAAAGCCTTGCTTTGAATCCCTTTTCGTCAAGTGTCATTCTTTCATATTTGGTGTAATCTACCGCCCTCCATCTGGTCAGATTGATGATTTCTGTCGTCTTTTTGAACTTATGTTGGATGAGATGGCAATGATGAACATGCCTGTTGTAATCATGGGCGACTTTAATATCGATCTTTTTTATGTGTCTGATCGTGCCCGGGAATTCACGGATCTTTTAGCATCTTGGGGGTTTATTAACATCATTGAGGCCCCCACTAAAATTACAGAATCTACTGAAACGTTGATTGACTTATGTTTAACTTCATATAAAAAAAATGAATTAGAAGCTGGCGTTTTAATGACTCATATCAGTCATCACATGGCGCAGTTTTGCCTTCTCCCGAATTTTTCCTCATGCCGAAACCAGAAAATCGATCCAGTTATTTCGAGGCGGAACATTACGCAAAACAACATTACTTATTTTCGACATTTAGTAGCATCAGTAGACTGGAACGTTATTAAACGTTTGAAAGATCCGAATTCCTTTGATAACCAGTTTCTTGAACGTATGATTAAACTTTACGACACTGCATTTCCTTTGGTGTTACACAAAAAGAGCAAGAAAGGAAGAAAGCCGCGGATAACTGAAGACCTGCTGCACAGAATAAAAACCTGTAATGAACTCTTTGAAAAGTTCGTATCATCGAGAGACATAGAGACATTAGAAAAGTTTAGGAAATTTAGAAATAAGTTAGGGGCTGATTTAAAGAAGTCTCGTATGCGGTACTATACTGATAAATTTGCCAGTATTCACTTCGATCCGCAAAAAACATGGCGCACAATAAAGAGCTTGTTGAGACAACCTGCTAACTGTATGCCTAATGAAACGAAGTTAGGAGAGCAACTTTTTAGTGGCGTAAGCCTTGCAAATGAATTTAATCGGCATTTCCTAGATTTTGGTGCCACGAACTCAGCATCAGCTCTACAAGCTACCACATATATTAAACATAGCATTCAGAACACCATGTTTTTAAAACCTGTTACTCACGTGGAAAATGTCAGCATAATCAGCGATATTAAGAACAGCTCTGCGTCTGGTTTCGACGGTATCAGTGTGTTACCAATTAAGGCTGTGGCAGATCTATTTTGTGCTTAGGCTACACAACTGTATAATTTGACTACTTAGTACTGGCTTCAATCCTGTTTTTTACTAATTTCCTCTGTAATCGACAGATTGCCTCTGTTCATGTGCAAGTTTTACTTATTTTCATTTCTATGGGTGTGCTGTTTGTGCTGCAGGTTTTTGTAGGGACATTGGCCCAGTCAGGCGTTCATTGCTATCGCCTTTTGCCTCTGCCCCTTGGCACTACTTCTGTACTGTCTTAAGCACAATAAACAACAACAACAATATTTTGTAGTTACTCTTTTATGCGGCAAGACTGTCTCTGAATTAACCGAAACAGTGACCACCTAAATTGAGACGGCACATCAAATGCGGTTTCAGTAATGCAAAACTTGAGTAATCCATGGGCTGAGATGTTCCTTAAAATATTGAACATTTATGCTTGCTATTAGGTCAATGCGTAGCTTTTTACAGATCAGAGGTTGCACGTGTGCGGCTTATTTCGCAATTGCAATGTCTTCAAAAAGTCATTAAGCTATCGTTTTTGCCATCGAAAAAAACGTTCCCTATTTGTTTTCTGGGCAGTCTTAACTGTTTGATTGAAGCGATGGAAAAAGTTTAAAATAAAGATTTTGCTATGCACCGTACATTCAATTCGTTTAATATTTTCATAACAATACCTCACAATATTGCAGCACTAAAAATTTTCATCCAAGAATTCTGGACATGAGAAATGACAACAGAAGAGAGCAAAAAGGTACAAAAGCTCTTCAACATAAATGTATTTGAAATTTCGTAAATGATGTCTATATGATATGTCTGCTCACCCAATTTTGAATGCTGTGTGTTCCATGGATCATAAGATCGTGATTTAGAAATGGCTAGAAAAAATTCCTAAGGACTACCTAACAGAATATTCTTATTGATTGCCAAGCGCTATTTAGGGCTATTTCTATTTTGTACAAGCCCCAACAATACGTCAAATTATACTCCACAAAATTGCAAGCGACAGGTGAAATTCCATATAGCATGAAAAATAAGTTGAATAAGAAAAATATTTTAAAAACATCTTTTTGGGACATCTTATAATTCTTTTTTTGAGGGAAGCGCTCGATGTTCCGTAGGAGGCTCCCTAAAATTTGCTGCTGTTGCCCGAACTGAACAGATCCACAGTGTCCAATACCAGAAGTACACTGAAAACCACGAAGATAGCAAGCACTCCGCGGGAACGGCACTTTTGAGGAACCGTTTGCACCTTTCTTATTAAACTCCTCTTCGCCCAGCCCATTATTGCTTAGTTGAAGACATATTGTTCCTATGTGATCGAAGTTCCAAAATAATGAGAAAACATTTATTTCTTATCAGACAGGCTTGCACATGTAAGCAAGCCGAAAGGACAGTGAAAGATTATTGCTGCAAATGTTGGGAAAAAATACTATTTTGGGTTTCGCAACTTGTTTATTCAGGTGCTTTGCATGCATCCTGCAAGTTTTTATTAAGCGCTCTCTTAACGGCTTTGAGAGTCCTAAATGCGGTATGTAAAGCATTAGGCGCTTCTAAAACGTTTCTGTGAGGCACCGCTGCAGCAAATTGCCCGTAAAGAAATGCAAAGAATAACTTTTGAAATATGCAGCTCTTTTTGCTTTCAGAAGATAACCATCGCAAACCACGAAACAACATAATTTATGAAGAATGAAGCGAAGGCACAGGCAAAAATTTCGCTAACGCCCAAAGTGAATTCACCAACATGGAACAAAGAGAAAATTTTGAATAAAGAGCCAGAGGAGCAAGTTCTTCCACTGTGCACCGAAATAAACCTATTTCTGTGTGGAAGGCGCAGAGCGAACGTTTATAACGTGTATATGCGCTGCCATTAAAAATCAACGAGGCAAGCAAGCAAAGGATGTACGACGAGAAGGTTACTGTATCAAGTAAAAGAACGACAAACGCGACAAAACTAAGTGAAGGAAAAGACCCCAGCTATAGCTTTGCTGAGTATAGCGTGCTAACTTTGTATAACTTAGCGCATTGCTTGCTACTGAATTAAATATACAAAATGGCGCTTAAAGTGCTGTATTTCTGGAGAAAAAGAGATAACACTTCGAAACTAACCTAAAATTTCTTCTGTACGCAGCGGTGAGCATTTAGGCTGCAACACGACAGTGCCGAAAAAAAGTTTAAAGTTCAAGTACGCTAGAGCTTTCAGCTTAAAGCGAACGCTACTTTAGGGCAGCCTGTAAGCAGTGTTTCACCTTTCAGCGGATTGTCTGTTAATAATACGAATACCTTGAAGGTATGAAAATCAGCCTTAGGTTATTCGTTTCCTTTTCTCAACACTAGTCGTTTGTTGTCCTTTCACAAGGATTTGTTAAGCAGCATTGCCCTAGGCTCACATAGGAAAGCATCATAATGCAGGTGGTATTCTTCACGATCGCTGTGTTCTCGTGTGCACAGTAGAAAGATCTGCCATCCGTGTGCGATGCGAGGATGAATAGTAACCAATTGGTCGGAGGTATCGCCAGTAACGAAAGATGAAGTAAAGAAAGGCTTAGGAGCAATGAAAAGTGGAAAAGCAGCTGGGGAGGAACAGGTAAAAGCAGATCTGTTGAAAGATGGAGGGGACATTGTGCTAGAAAAACTAGCCACCCTGTATATGCAATGCCTTATGACCTCGACTGTACCAGAAGCTTGGAGGAATGCAAGCATTATCTTAATTCATAAGAAGGGAGACGCCAAGGACATGAAAAATTACAGGCCGATCAGCTTACTCTCCGTTGCCTACAAAGTATTTGCTAAGTTAATCGCTAATAGAGTCAGGGCAACGTAAAACTTTATTCAACCAAATGATCAGGCAGGCTTTCGTAAAGAGTATTCCGCAATAGATCATATTCACACTATTAATCAGGTGATAGAGAAATGTGCAGAATATAACCAACCTCTATTATAGCTTTCATTGATTACAAGGAAGCATTCGACTCAGTGGAAACCTCAGCAGTCATACAGGCATTGCGTAATCAGGGGGTAGAAGAGCCTTATGTCAAAATACTGGAAGATATATATAGCAACTGCACAGCTACTATAGTCCTCCATAAAGTAAGCAATAAAATTCCAATAAGGAAGGGCGCCAGGAAGGAGACACGATCTCGCCAATGCTGTTCACCGCATGTTTACAGGCGGTATTCCGAGGCCTGAATTGGGAACAGCTGGCAATAAGAATAAATGAAGAATACCTAAATAATCTGATTTTCGCTGATGACATTGCCTTGCTGAGTCACTCAGGAGGTGAACTGCATATCATGATGAATGAGTTAGACAGGCAGAGCAGAACGATGGGTATAAAAATTAACATGCAGAAAACCAAGGTAATGTTCAACAGACTAGCAAGGGAACAACAGTTCACAATTAGCAGCGAGAGCCTGTAAGTTGTGACGGAATACGTCTACTTAAGACAGGTAGTGACAGCTGATACGGATCATGAGAGGGAGATAACAAGAAGGATAAGAATTGGGTGGAGCGCATATGGCAAGTTCTCGCAGATCATGAGTGGCAGTTTACCAATTTCCCTCAAGAGAAAAGTGTACAACAGCTGTATCTTACCGGTACTCACCTACGGTGCAGAAACGTGGAGGCAAAAGACTTCAGCTTAAGTTAAGGACAACGCAGCGAGCCATGGAAAGAAAAATGATAGGTGTAACGCTAAGAGAACGGATTCGGGCAGAGTGGGTGAGGGAACAAACACGGGTTAATGACATCCTAGTCGAAATCAAGAGAACAAAATGGGCTTGGGTAGGGCATGTAATACGAAGGCAGGATAACCGCTGGTCCTTAAGGGTAAGGGAGTGGATTCGAAGAAAAAGTAAGCGTAGCAGGGGGCGGCAGAAGGTTAGGTGGGCGGATGAGATTAAGAAGTTTGCAGGCAAAAGATGGATGCAACTCTCAAAGGACAGGGTTAATTGGAGAGACATAGTAGAGGCCTTTGCCATGCAGTGGGTGAAGTAAGGCTAATGATGATGATGTTGATCGCATTACTGGCGCTATGGTCTCTGTGTAGTTTTTGTGTATCACTGAATAAGCTATTAGCCTGCGGTTTTTCATCCCTGTGCAGCGGCCACATTGCTGCAGGAATAGCACAAAGTGGCGACTAAACAACAACTAAAGGCTATCATTCAAGCTCACCAATATAGCGTCGTTTTAAAGAGATAACATTAAGGAGCTCGTGTCGCAGAAAGCCTGGCGTCGGTGTCAGCGTCGCTGTCTTTGCCTGAGAGCGAAAAATTTAAGAAAAGTCCCTAGGCTGCGTTTTTATGGAGGAAAAAGGCTAAGGCGCCCGTGTGCTGTGCGATGTCAGTGCACGTTAAAGGTCCCCAGGTGGTCGAAATTATTCCGGAGCCCTCCACTACGGCACCTCTCTCTTCCTTTATTCTTTCACTCCCTCCTTCATCCCTTCCCTCACGGCGCGGTTCAGGTGTCCAATGATATATGAGACAGATGCTGCGCCATTTCGTTTCCCCCAAAACCAATTATTATTATTATTAAGTCCCTAGAGCAGTTATTCATTGTTGCAGGTGGCAGTGAAATTAATTGTTCGTCGCGAGACGTTGCTCGGGAAGAGCAATGTGGGTCGCACAAGCCCCACCGGTGGCAGCACCTGCCATCGCGGAGCAGTGGCGCATCGGTTAACCGGTGCACCTCTGCGCCAGGAGTCGTACAAGGATTCCTAGGGATCTATGACTGTAAAGTGGAGGATTACCTATTCAGCATATATGGGCATTAGCTCATTAATGTTATCGCGTCATGCATTTAAGGCGGAGCTTAAGTATCCCCTCCAATTTTTTTTAAGTTCTGTTTAACATTAAAGTGAAAACTCTCTAGTATGACGCCGGTAGCATAACAAGCTGATATTTATGAAGAATTTATGAGTGGCGTTTGGTGAAACCGAGAACAAGAATAAAACTTGCATTGTTTGGATGTGAAAGAAATAAACTACGTAGTGTTCGTGGTCGTGTTTTCCGGTCGTGCTTTCATCCGGTATCAATTGGTGGTGTTGGTAGCGTTTGTTTTTATTAAAATAATAGTGAAAAAGAAGGAAAAGATTTTTTCTGGCCTCGGCATCTGCCATCAATACTGAAGCACCTGAGCTGGGGCAGCGGAAATGAAGGATAGCAGGCAGAATGGAGAAATGAAACGAACGAGTTGAGGGGACAGTAAGAGAGGATAGGGGGAGAAGTAATATTGTCACCGATAAACGGTCGAGGAACTCCAACCAGGTTTATTTAGACGTGCTGGGCGTGCAAGACAGCAGGGAGCTCGAGCGAGGAAGAAGATACAAACCACTAGCCCCTAGAGTGCGCAAGGCACGGAAAGTCCCATCTACAACAGTTCGGCCGCAGTATGGCGCCACTGAATTGATGGGTACTGTGGCAATATATACAAACTATTTACACAATAAGAAATGTGTCCAGATTGTGCGCGTGATTAGTTAATTTTAGAGGAATTAAAACACACGCGCACAGCACTGTGTTGGCTATAACTGGAGTGGGGCGTCCAGTTATTAATCGTTCAAGGTAGAACTCGTGGAGCCTTCGGTCACTGCGTGTAAATACCTGACGGAGAACAGACGGGACGTCAAGCCCGTGTGTTCCATGAATGCACAGAGGCTCACCAAAGTTCGCTCACGAGTGCGCGCAGTGCCCTGCGGCCACAATAGCGTCTTGATGGAGTCTGGTAGTATGCCCTGCGCCCTATAGGCCGCGAGCATATCGCGACGAGCATCGGCGTACGCGGCACAGTGAAGGAGCAGGCGTTCTAGTGTTTCCACTGCACCGCATCCGTCTCACACATCATTCGTCGCGATTCCGTGACGCATCCGTCGTTCCCCGGGCCACACGCAGCCAATGCGCGCGCGGAGGATCATTGCACGTTGTGACCGTGTAAGTCCGCGACAGCCGGTGATACTGTCGATGCGCTGGACCCGGACCCACGCGATGCGTGGGTCCAGGTGCTGCTTTCGGAGATGGTTGTGGATGGCCGCACGCACATCCTCTAGCGCAAGGGGCAGATCGCTGGCAGGTAGTTGGTCTGCAGCGGTCGCGAGGTAGTCAGCTTCTTCGTTGCCGGCAATGCCGCAGTGACCGTGCACCCACTGTGCACGCACGGCACATCCTCTCTGCGTGAGGCGCTCTATGCGCGAGCGAATTTCCCGGTACCCCACTAGTGCGGGAAATTCGCTCGCGCATCGAGCGCCTCGCCCAGAGAGGATGTGCCGTGCGTGCACAGCGGGTGCCCTGTCACTGCGGCATCACCGGCAACAAAGAAGCTGACGTTCTCGCGACCGCTGCACACCAACTACCTGCCAGCGATCTGCCCCTTGCGCTAGAGGACGTGCGTGGGGCCATCCACGACTTCCATATTCCGCCTGATATAATATTTTCGTAATTTCAACTAAATCTTATGACTTAACACCCTTTCGGACTTTAAGTGAGGCGAATAGAAATGCCAAGAAATCAAAATTATGAACTTGTGCAGCGCCATTTGGTGATTACGAGGTATGCAAAATTCTTTATTAAGCAGCAATGATCTGCGTCTTGGTGATAGCAGCGAACGAAGCATTTTGATTATTGCGCGCAATATGTTTGAGTATTACTCATAAAAAATAAAGAGAAGCGGTAAGTTAAAAGCGATAAATTTTTGTCACGACCATTTAGTTCAAATCTAGTAGAATAAATGCTACTTTGCGCGTGATCTCTGTGCATAGAGTAAGCACCAATATCTTGAACAAAGCGCAGCTGTCTGTGACTTACACCTGCATGCGTTTTGGCGCTCCGTTCAGCTAGTTTTGGTCCCGCTTGTCACTGCAGTTTGCGAGTTGTAGGACGCTGACACCTGCCATTCCTATCGAAAATTTGGGCAGGTCTTCCACCAAATGCTAACAACGTTACGGATATCGTTGAGACCAAGAGAATAATTTCTTATCACTTTTTTTTGTTCTCGTCTTGTTCTCTTCTGTTTTTCAAAAGTGGATAACGCATGCTGCTTTTCTTTTTGTTAATGATACATTTCTCGTACGGAGACAGACGAAGAGCCATGGAGCAGAAACCTTCTGTACTCAACTGAACAGTGCTCGAAATTGGGGTAGGAGAAGCTGCCCTTTTTTTACTTATACTGGCACTAACTTGCACGTGCGCACGTTTGCATGGTACTTAATTTTCATATTGGCCAATTGTTAAAGTCGTTTTCCAACGCCGCTGGTCTGCACAACTACACAGACAGGCAACTGACGCTTATGCGAGATGGATTAAAGCTGTATACTTATGTTAATAAAACCAAAATAATATTTTCGAACTTTATTTTTACTCAATATTATTTTTAGAGAGCTTCTGGAGGCAGACTTAGGCCCCCAGAACGTGCGCCGTAAATGAAGATGACTTTTCATTAGCTTCCTCCCACTTTGTTCACGCCTGTCCTAGACTTATGCACTGTAGCTGTGAAGAGAACCAAATGATGAAGTTGAGCCCGATTTTGCAGCGGTTCACGCATAGACATTCAATAAAACTCTATGCTATTTTTCGAACTCTTATTAGCGGGTTAGCTTTCCAGCCGGTTAGCTTTGCAGTTAACAGCTTAATCGTCTGCCGGTTATCTATTGGGCGATGGGACTGCTAGCTTTACGTGCACGTCAGCTCATAGAAGAGAAATCATGATGAGGTCCTTCAGTTAAATTATGTTATAATATAGGTTGAGTTAAAGTGAATTTGCTGTTTTTCTTCATATCAGGATATCATGTATTGCGCACACGAGTATTGCTGGTTGCAGTTATGATTTGAAAGCCACCCCAGAAAATGATAACATGAGCGAATTGCGACATACGCAGACAGACGAAGAGAGGTGCAGACGCCTTCTATACTCACAACTGAACAGTCTCTGAAATTATAGTGGGACAAACTCATTATTGCGCGCAATTATCCTGGCGCTAGAAATAAATAAAGCCGAATCCATTTTATCAATATTACCAGTGGGTGCTAAGTACGCGCATTGGTGCCGACGTTCCAATTACACACTTTACATCAGAAGAGTCATTTCGAATTGTGTGGCCTCGAGATTGCAGTGCGCTCAGAAAGAAGCGTCGACAATTTGCCAAAACACTTTACTTGCTTTAACATCCTTTCAGAACCTAAAAAAAAAATAATCTGGTTTAGCCCCGCTAATCCAGGGTATAGAAAGCGAAAGCGAGATTGAGGTCTCCACTGACCCACGGAGCCGGTTGTGCGCTGTTTCGTGAAAATGAACGGTCTTTTTTGCAAAGTTGTCAATACCAATGAACGCTATGAACGCCGTCGGCTCCCTTGTTTTGCTTGGTTTTTGAGGAAAGGAAATGGCACAGTAACCGCCTCACATATCTCGGCGGACACCCGAACCATGCCGTAAAGAAGGCATAGAGGAGGAAGGGAAAGAGGAAAGAGAAAACCGAAAATTGAAAGTTGTGTTTTGAGGAAAGGTGCGGCGCTGCGCAGCAACGGAACACATGTGGCTCTGTGCTACTAGTGGCGCATGCGCTGTAGTGACTAGGGAGCGAGAGAGAGAGAAAAAATTGGCAGTGGCTTAGCTCCGCTATGCCAGAATGTACGTAGCCAAAGCTAAGGCATAACATGGCTAGTCTTGGTTAATCTTGAGTGCAAGGCCAGGTTAGTCCGGATGTCTAGCTTTGTTGTTGTCGCATTATAGACGACACAACTTTGGATTGGTTGCGGCGCACGCGAGCTCTCCTTTGCAATCCTGCGACATGTTATCAGGCATGCGACGCAGCTGGCGAAGCGAGCGGAGGCGAGCACAACGATGACGAACTCGGTGTGACGTCACACCAAACGGCGGCTGCGACGGCGAGCCGCGTGGTGTGACGTCATGCCAGATGGCGCGGCGAGCGCGCAAAGCCCAGTAACCGTCTCACATATCTCGGTGGACACCCGAACCGCGTCGTAAAGGAAAGGTAAAGGAGGGAGGGAAAGAAGAGAAAACTGATAATTGAAAGTTGCATTTTGAGGAAAGGCGCGCGGCTGCGCTGAAGCGGAACACCTGTGGCTCGGTGCTACTAGTGGCGCACGCGCAGTTGTGACTAGAGAGCGAGAAAGAGAAATGCGCCGTGTGTCGTCACTGCTTCTCGCGCATGGGCAGCACGGATCTCCAGGAATCAAGCGAAACTGCTCAAAGTGCTGGCAAGTAAAGCTTTCGTTTTAAAACGTTGTTAAGCAAACTCCAAGGCATAGTAGCCTCCTCTGTACGAATGCAAATAGGTTTAGAAAGAAAAGCTCAGCTGACTTCCTGCATCTAACACAACGGGAACAAACTTCGTGTTCAGCCACTTCCAAGACCGGCGCTGGCAAATATTGTCAACTAATGGCTTTGGGTAGTTATATTATAGGCAGCGGCTTTCAACCATTGCCTGACATTCTCTTTCATAGCAGCAACCATTGATTCCGGCGTCGGCAAGGTACTGTGCGCGCCAAAAGCCTTCATTGACGCTCTCGAGAGAGCACTATTTCGCCACAGTGCTCATCAGATCTTCGTTGCTCTCTTCTACAGATGCAATGCACCAAGCGCAGAGCGCAGAATTTTGTCTGCGAAAAAAAAAGGTGCTCGAAAAAACATGCAGGCGAAAGGCGCAACCAAGAACCTATTCGGTGTTCCGTAGACACAAACACTGGAAAACTGAAAATGTAACCATATGATGCCTAAAAGAACAAAAATGTGACAATTTGTTATTCCACGCGCTGACTAACTTCACGAGCTTCACTCAGGTACTGACAAAAATAATAGGCCGTTTATAGATGAGCGCCAGGCCAAGAAAAATACACTACGACGGAATGCGGCAGTGCATCTCATACGAGATCATGACAGCCTCACAATCTCCTGTACCACGCATAACGGTGTATTTGCCCCAGAAGCTAGGGAACTGCACTCTGCTGCCGACTATTCCCTTCACATTTTTTTGACATGGGTGGAGGGCTGCTCCTTTCCCCTGTGCCGTCTGATGCCTCTATTGCATTGACTTCGCGGCCTAACGACGGAGTGCAGAAGAGATCTGAGGCGTCGTGCAAAGTTTCGATGAATGAGGCGTGTCCGTCGCCTCCTGGCACTTTTTGTCGTTGCGCCCTCAGCTGATGTCGTTCCCCACTTATCCGTTCGCCGGAAGACGTCGATCGCCACAACGCTGAGTATTCGCGGGCGCCGCTTGCGAAGGCATTAAACCCGCTTCCTTTCATCCTGGGCCTGACTGACTACTGCGTTTAGACTCCCATGCTTGTTGTACTGTACAAATACGCACAATTAGTTCCAGGGTTCCATCAGCACTTAAAGAAGGTACCAAGCCAAAAACAGAGGACCTGAGAAGACCGAGGCCATAACCTGAAAGTAAAATGCCAACCGACAATGGATTCTAGTGAGGCAGGTACAAGCAAAGCCAGTAAACGTATTCCCGTGAGATGTCTTATAAGGGAGCGGCTGCGAGTTGGCAAAGTTTCTCAGCTCGAGGCGCTTCCTAGTTCCCGGAAGTTCTCTCTTTCTGCCACTGGTTTCGCATGATGTGCGCTCAGTCACACATACACTCGAAACCTGGCGCAGCATTACTCCTATCACTAACGCCAAGCGCCTCAGGCTCTTAGGTTCTCGGTTCTAAGAGCCTCTAGCTTTCGGGGAGTCGACAGGCTCAATTGTTGATGGCGCTCTCAGCTTGCGCGAAACTGCTTCTTTTTCGCTGCCTCGTGCTTCGAGAATATATATGGAGCGCAGCGCACAGCTGCCCCTACATAACAGCCGGCAACGCGTCCTTCCTGCCGGCCTTAAGTTTCTCACCGTTTTTGGGGTAGGCCAATTTCGAGCTCCTCACTCGAGAGTCGGGTTGGGCACTCTCACTCTATCTAAGGCTTTAGAGCCGTGCATTGCATGCGAGGTAATTAAATGAGCCGCTGCAGCGGCTGTCTCACCGCAATTCAGAACACGGAACTTCTTCCGGAGAACGCGGAATGCAAATGAACAGCAGCGAGGAACACGAGAACTAAACGAAAGAACAATGAAAATTCTTGAGTGTGATAGATATCGTGTTTATCTCGTCGCAGGAGTAACAACCTTTTTTTTCCCGCTCACCATGATTTTTCAGATTGTTGTGCTGTATTAACTACTCGATAAAGCGGATGTCTTTAAGACACCACGTTTTATCCTATGCTCCAACAACAACAGCATTGCTCTCAGTGACATGCGTATCGCTCTAAGCTAACCAATTAAAAGTAGATTCAGCGGGCAGAGTTCGGTTGCCAGCTGCATTTTTGCAAACAAGCGCCCTTTCTTCTCCGAGAACGACAGAGTTGGCAGCAATGCTTCACTTTGTCAATAACTGAACATGATCCTGCTAATCAGTTTTGTATTTTTCTCTTTTCTAAAACATAGCATCCCGATGAAGGGCAGGTCGCTTTCGCAACTGCTCGTTTTTTGTGCTTGTGTGGTCTAGCCACATGCATTTTTCACTACTTCCGTTCTTTACGGGGTGTAGAGAGAACAACAACGTTGTACGGATTATCAATCTGCTAAACCACTGCCAAGTAAAAGCATAAATAGCAGGTCTAACTCCCAGGTTACAGGCATAATTCGTTCATTCCACTAATATCCCATTGATAAACACCATGAAATGATGCACTATGCATGCGGGATGACAGCGAGATTGTTTCTTATGAAAGCCACATTTTCAGATGGTTTTATCTTAATCACTCACCCCACAACGTATTCGATTGTACTGGCGTGAGTGCCAATTATTCAACAATAACCTCATCGGTGACTCTTGCTATAATTCGTGCTATAATAATTTTCATCATAAAAAGTATTGGTCACCTCATCTAACAGTACAAATTAAAACGAGACCGAACTGCATGCTGCCTTCATCTATTACATACGCTGCGCAATGTAAGTGCTTAATTTCTTCTACTTTTAGCACCTTGAGATACGGTTGATGATTGGGCTCATTTAAACTTCCAGTTAAGATCCATGCTTCACACGGATGGATAGGCATAACGGAGGGCGGTCCCTGAAGAAGAAAGGATTTAAAAACTACTTTTGTAATCCTGAGATGTCGTTGCCCATGGAGAGAATTGCTTAGAGAGGGCTTCTTTGTTTTCTATACTAGATGTGCCTGCTTAACTAAAGCGTGCTCCGGCTCCTTCTGAGGGTGCCCCAAATTTGTAGTTTGAGGCGGTAGTAATTAGTCACCCGATGCCAAATTCGCGAACTTATTTTAAGCTTACACTTGCTAAACTATCGAAAATGAGAACAATGTGCGCGAACGCCCTATATTATTTTGTATTTTGCTAAATATTGTATTCCTTCTGATCGCCCCGCTTCTCGACATTTTGGTTTACGCTTCGTTTCTTGGTGCAAAATTATGAGGAACTGTTTTTAATTAAATATTCCGGGCATTCGTTACCATGACCACCGCACTAGGGGCTTGTAGTTCATTTAGCTGAGCGTAAAAGGCTTGTGACCAAAATTGGAGAGCCCACGGTCGCCTCTAAGTCTATTAGAGACCAACTAAAGAATGCGAGGCATCCACGCGCAGAAGGTAAAGAACAACGAAAACATAATGGCTTCAAACCGTTCTAGGGGAAATTGATGGTCATTTTAGTTACGCCATGCACTGTCATAAGCAATCGGACGGTAATTTGTATTGCAGCGGAGAAGTCGTGTCTGGAAGGAGGCACGCGAAATTCAACACGACACTTCGCGAGTACTCTGAGGGCTTTATCAAGCAGCGTCGGCCAGTAGTTGTGGGAGGCTCAAATGGGAAGAAATATAGGACTAATCCCAGAATCAGCGAAACTGATGAGGCAAATATTTCCTTAGCAATGTACACTTGTTTGTCGCATCCACTTCACGAGAAGAACGAGATGTCTAAGTAAGAAAAATAGAAAATCCTTCTGTTCCCACAGCATGTACCGCTCCGTAATGCTTGCCGAAATAGGGGGGAAGACGAAGCTGTGCATCCTTGTGGAGTGCTTGCTATCAGTCTACAGGTTTCTTTTCTGTGATTTTGCGTGTATACTGCGGGGACGCCGTCCTCCATCAAACGGCGATCGATCTGGATCATCCTCAGCATTCGACAAGACTGGCGGCTTCCTTCTCGAGCTAGTCGAGCAAGCAGCGCAGCTTTCTGAGCGACGCCGACAGCGGAGACAGCCTCCAGTACTTTAGCGGGGCCAGCGGTGAAGACGGCTTTGAAGCTTACTTCAGCCAGAAGACCAAGAGAAGATAGCTAAGAATCCGATCGTCGTCGAGTAAGTTCACTGTAAAAACAAGTGAACTCACACCGGCACACACCATCCTCCTACTTCTTGTGCACCCTACCGACAACATAAGGCGGCTTAACTGGCAAGTCGTCTCTGTGGAGTTCGAGGCCATCGTGCCTTACGAAATTAAAGATGTTCGGGTAAATATGCGGAAGAACATCGTTGCGGTTGACGGCCATCATGCGGCTGCGCTACAATGACTGAGGACCATAACAAATTGGTGGTTCATTATCTCATAAAGTTATCTCTCTCGGCGAGGCTGAGTCGTCTTTCGGCGTAATCGATGATGTCGGCGAGGCAATAACGAAAGATTATTTGTCCATACTCGTGAGGCCGGCAAACGAAGGCACCGCAATCCTACTGATATCACGTCTGGGCAATCCTCGCTGTGCGAACTTTCTGTTCTAAGGCGACCCCGTCTCACGTAAAGGTAGGCCATCTTCGTCACTTTGTGCGGCCATTTATAGCAATGCCCCTGCAATAATACAAATATGGGAAACTTGGCGATGTGAGCGGTTTCTGCGGCAACTTGAGTGTATGCTTCTGTTCTGCTGGAGCTCCCAGCGCTTAGTCCTGTAACACAGAAGTTCTAACCATGTTAAAGATGAGCATGCCGTCTAAACGAAATTGTCTGGCACAACTCCACGTACCAAGAAACCGCTCCGACTCTTCAGCAAAGGCGTTCTCGCCACAAAATGAGTTACAAAAAGACATGTTGCCAAAAGCAGCCACACCGACACGTCTATGACACCTCCTTCCCAACCCCCTTCTGTACCACAGCGTCCAAGTGTGTCCTGTCAACGCACAATGGTCAAGGATGGTCAGACGTCGTCGTGTGCGGATAGCTTGGCCAGCGATTCGGCCGCTACGCCCTGGTGAGCTTCCTCAGCGTAAGCTCCCATCACCGAGTTCAATAGTCGATACAGACGGAATGGCAGAGCAAGATCGCCAAGCCGTCATTATCCTTAGGACGGTAGTCAAAGCCATTCGCCCTCTGCTGCAGGCACTGCAATCCTCTTGCCCCGCAATTCCTACAAGTGTCTCACTGGTACTGGCCTCCCTGGTTCCAGCGCTTCACGATCTTTATAACAAAATGGCTGGCGAGCTTTCCACGCTTCGTGAGGAAGTTTGAGGCGCTGTGCTCTACAGTGGAACGTAAGAGGCCTGCGGTCACGAACTTCAAGTTTCAGGTGGTACGCTTTTAGCAACCACTTACCCGAACAAACAGGTTTTCCGGGCACGAGCCCTTCTTCGCCTTCACATGCGGGGAGCGGAGAAAAGTTCTGTTTTACATCCGCGCCGACATAACGTACGTTCGCTGCCCCAGTTAAACCCCACAGTGAGGATCAGTACGCGTGTTTCATAGCCAAAAAGGAACCATAGAGTTCACACTGAATGCAGCGTATGTCTTGCCATCCACTCAATAGAACTGCCTGAGGCGGAAGACCATTATGGCAGCAACCAATGCTCCTTGGATTATTAGCGGCGACTTCAGAACCCACCACCAAGTGTGGGAAAGTCCAAGAATTAACGCAAGAGGAAGGAAACTGGCCGTATATGCTCAAGGTGGTGACCTCTAAGTAATGAATGACGGCAGCCCGATGTACGTGACAGGCAGCTCCTACAGCAGTTGCCTTCGTGGTCAATGAATAGGCATGTCCACTGATTTTGTGATTTAGCGTTTTGCCTCCATCGAAACGCTAAGGCGCCTGTGTGCAGTGCGTAGTCAGTGCACGTTAAAGATCCCCAGGAGGTCAAAATTATTCCGGAGCCCTACACTACAGCACCTTTTTCTTCCTTTTTTCTTTCACTCCGTTCTCTATCCCTTCTCTTACGGCGCGGTTCAGGTGTCCGCCATTATGTGAGAGAGATACTGCGCCATTTTATTTCATTAAAGGAAATGGCGCCACCCGCCGCGGTGGCTCAGTGGTTAGGGCGCTCGACTACTGATCCGGAGTTCCCGGGTTCGAACCCGACCGCGGCGGCTGCGTTTTTATGGAGGAAAAACGCTAAGGTGCCCGTGGGCTGTGCGATGTCAGTGCACGTTAAAGATCCCCAGGAGGTCGAAATTATTCCGGAGCCCTCCACTACGGCACCTCCTTCTTCCTTCCTCTTTCACTCCCTCCCTTACCCTACCCTTACGGCGCGGTTCAGGTGTCCAACGATATATGAGACAGATACTGCGCCATTTCCTTTCCCCAAAAAACCAATTATTATTAAATGGCGCCATATCTCGCATATCGTTGGACACTTGGACTGCGCCGTAAGGGAAGGGATAAGGGAGGGAGTGAAAGAAGAAAGGAAGAGAGAGGTGCCGCAGTGGAGGTCTCCGGAATAATTTCGACCACCTGGGGATCTTTAACGTGTCCCTAAAATAAAATAATAATAACGTGTCCTTAAAGAATAAGAATTATTTTTTGGGGGAAAGGAAATGGCTCAGTATATGTCTCATATATCGTTGGACACCTGAACCGCGCCGTAAGGGAAGGGATAAAGGAGGGAGTGAAAGAAGAAAGGAAGAAGAGATGCCGTAGTGGAAGACTCCGGAATAATTTCGACCACCTGGGGATCTTTAACGTGCACTGGCATCGCACAGCACACGGGCGCCTTGGCGTTTTTCCTCCATAAAAACGCAGCCGCCGCGGTCGGGTTCGAACCCTGGAAATCCGGATGAGTAGTCGAGCGCACGCACCGTGGTGGCTCAGTGGTTAGGGCGCTCGACTACTGATCCCGAGCTCCCGGGTTCGAACCCGACCGCGGAGGCTGCGTTTTTATGGAGGAAAAACGCTAAGGTGTCCGTATGCTGTGCGATGTCAGTGCACGTTAAAGATCCCCAGGTGACCGAAATTATTCCGGAGCCCTCCACTACGGCACCTCCTTCTTCCTTTCTTCTTTCACTCCCTCCTTTATCCCTTCCGTTACGGCGCGGGTCAGGTGTCCTACGATTATGAGACAGATACTGCGCCATTTCCTTTCCCCAAAAACCAATTATTAGTCGAGCGCCCTAACGACTGAGCCACCGCGGCGGGTGCGCTCGACTACCCGTGAGGAATTGGCTATCCGTGAGGAAATCGATGCTGCCTTTGAAGAAAGTAATCGTTCTTTTTTACCAGGGTCAGGTGATATTACTTATGTGTCGCTTCCAAACCTTGGCCATGACGCGCGTAGAGAGTTGGTGAGGCTTTATCTCCATTCAAGACAAGATGGTGTTGTTCCTCCCCAGTGAAAATCCAGTCCCTTTTTACCACTGTTAAACCAACATAATCCCTGATCTACCTCAGGTCATTGAGTCTTACAGCGTTGGACATATGGGTGGAGAAATCATGAAAGTAATGAACCATTCCTTGTATTATACTTAAGCGCATAATGAAGCTCCTTTAAGCCAGCTCGTGTAGAAACCACGTATAGTTCACTCAAATGTCATTTGCATACATGTGATACCTGTACAATGATGGCTCATTGTGATGCCCTTGGAAACGAGACCACTTGTGTTAAGAGTCCTGAGCACTGTAGATATTTTCGGAAAAATAAAACTCTTTTAAAAAAAATTATTCTGACGCGCCTTGAGTGGTAGCTTGAGCAATGTAAAATGTGTTCAAAGGCCATGACGGGTTTACGCGTGGTCGCTCCTGTATAGGCACCCTCATTGATCTTTTGTCCACATTTCAGCAACAGCATCGAAAAAAACAGCATGTGCGTGGCACTCTTTCTGGCTGTCAATTGCGCTTACGATAACGCAACACATGAGACCATCCATGATGCACAAGAGGCTGTTGGAATTGGTGGTAGGATGTTTCAGTGGATATAAAGTTTTCTGGCCAAAAGATCATTTTTTTATCATGTGTATTGTGTGTGAATATTGCCCGACACCTCTGCACTAGACCTACCGCGGTGTGCCCCAGGTGGAGCACTACGCGATACTTTGTTTAATCCGGCACTTACTGCATTCCCAGAGAACCTACCGAGTACCATCTATTACGGTATGTTCACCGAAGACATCTGCATCTGGGCATCCTGTGTGACGCCTCTTCAGTTGTAGCAAGACTGCAGCGGTCTGCAACCGTAACTTCCTCCTATCTGCGAGAGCAAGGTCTCAGCGTTTCGGCCGAGAAGTGCGCTTTATTAGCATTTACACGCAAATGCATGACTTAATATTCGCTCACTATTGATGGCCACGCCACCACTTATTGTACTTCTCATCGTTTCTTAGGCATTATCGTATATCGGAATCTATCAAGGAGCCCGCATTACACCTGTTTAAAGAAAAAAGTAATCTGCATCGCTCACCTACTCAGATTTCTTGGCGGAAACATATGGTGCTCCTCGGTTCAATCAAGGCTGCAGCTGTAAAGAACACTCTTATTGAGATTTTTGCGGTATAGTACACCCATGCTTTCGAACACATTCACTAGGGTAAGGGTGCGAACTAGTTGTGTCTGCTCGTGTGTTTGCTTTCGTCCTTGTGGTTGTCTCTTTGATGTTGCACTCTTTATAATTTTAATCATTTGAACGCATACAAGACGAATTTTCATGTCCTCCAGACTGTACAAAGTCAGGTTCTTCGCACATGTCCGGGCCTCCCTCGCAGCGTATCAACAGTTGAAACTATAACTATCCCCAAGGACTACCCCCTTTCGATGAATATAACACTTGACACCCTGAGGGTCCACATAAAACACCTAACAAGGATTCCTCAGCATCACCTTGTGTCAGTGGCGGTACAGAGACCACACGAAGCGTTTTCAGTGGAAGCAGCAGCAGCAGCAGCAGCAGCCCACCAGTCGTTCATCCCGTCACAGTTCACGCCGGCGGAACGGCCTTTGTCTGCGTTATGCTGCCAACGGGAGCCATGCCTGCTCCTTACAGTTCTGGTAATATCGAAAAAATCGCACTTATCGACGACGGCTCTTAAACAGTTGACTCTATGCCTACTCCAAGTCGAATATAGTGACCGCACTCAAGTATATACAGACGGCTCGATCACATTAAAATTTTCAGCTTGTTCCATGGTCATTCCTGCAAGACAGGCCAGTATTAACCAGCTAACTTCGCATCAGACAACCTCCACTAGTTCGGAATTGGCCGCTCTTGGTGCGGCTGTGCAGTACAACGGTGTACAAACACCCCAAAAATGGGAGTGTTCTGCGATTCAAAAGCTGCGCTAAAATTTTCTAAATCTTCTTGACGCCATGGAGACCACGAGGAACTCGAATCCGAGACAAGATATCTCCAACAAGAAGAACTGGATGACGGTCATGACTTCATCTTGCAGTGGTTAGCAGGTTACTGTGGCATTGTCGATAACTGAGCAGCTGATTCTGCAGGTCGGTCGGCCCACGGCAGAACCAACATTTTTCCGGATACCACTGACAAGAGCTGACGAAACAAGACATCTGAGAATGGTTGGCTGAAATGCGATTTAAGTGTTTTCGTCATCCCGAGGAAACTCGGCATGCCGTTCGCACAATCTCGGCACCTTACTTCAACTGAATCCTCCGTCAGGCTTCTCCCGTGGAGACGCTGCTCCGTTTTGGTTTGGTTTGGTTGATGGGGTTTATGAGGGACGCCGTAGTGAAGGTGTCCGGGAATTTCAACCATCTGGGGTTCTTTTACGCATTGACATCGCACAGTATACGGGCCTCTAGAATTTCACCTGCTCCGCAATTCGACTGCCGCGGCCGGGATCGAACCGGCGTCTTTCCGGTCAGCAGGCTAGCGCCATAGCCACTGAGCCACCGCAGCACCTGTAGGCTGTTATGTCGCATGTGCCTAGGAGTGGCTTTTGCAAATGCCTACTCGCACTTACTTTCTATGACTTCTCCTTCGAACGCTGACGCAGACTGCTTTCCGCAGCCTGGTGAGTTTTCTTAGGCGTCTTACTTTTATATATAATGCTAAGAAAAGAAATCTTGGCCCAAATGTTGCCTTTTTTGTTCGGCAGTTTTTTTGTTCGGAAGAAGTTTTTGCTTTACCACAATTCCTACGAATTATTACGTACGTACCATCAAGAGTTCGATATGCCAATCACAGTAATAGGTACGCCTATTTGCGTACTTTTTGAATATCTGCACATCTGTGCGCCACCATATCGCCACAGGATCATAAGAGCAGCATTACGAATAGCGCATTTTAATCTGGGAATTAACAGCAATAACCAAGTGTGCACGTGCGCTTAGCCAATTTGAAGAACAGTGAAAAAGGTGAACCAATGCAATGAAACATTAATTCTTCTATTAAATGGGCATTACTTCTGCCTTCGCTGAGACGAAACAGCATTAACCGTATCATGCGTAATCATGCTATTATCGCTTAACCGCCGGATTGATCTTTACCTGAGAAATCGTGGCTAGGCAATGGCTAAGTTTCGGCTTGAAGGAAGCTGTAAGCTCGGTTGCTTACTAACCGCTACTCGTCAAAGCCGCATTCACGATCTTTGTGCGGCGCCTTGTTGCCCCTGCCACATAATTTAGCCGGCATGGAGACACAAAAGACTGAGGAATGTATGTTTAGAAAGTCTATCACGTTTCCTATCAGAATTCCGGGCTCGTTGATGGCACAAAACTTTTTACTGCGTCATAGCAGCACGGAATTCCTAGATGTTTTTCTGGCAGAGCAGACTGCTTCCACGCAAAATGATGCGATGGTGGTGCATGAAGCTCCGCATTTTAGCCAGAAAGGCACGTGTTGAACATTTGTGCCTCGTATGTCAAAGAGTGGTAAGCAAAAAGTCTCTGCATTGGGGGGGAGGGAGGCGTTTACACCTGCAGTAGCAATGCACATAAGTTCAACGTGCCAGGCATGCGCTTGTGAAGTGATCAGGTGTCCCTTCGTCAGATGAACGTGATTGACGTTGGCTGGGTGAAGATTCTGAGGTGCATGTCGGTAAACGAGTGACGCAGAAGTGATAGACAAAGAATTAATTCGGTGGAGTGTGCACAGGACGACGTTTTTAGATGTGGCATCTTCTTCTGGGAGCTGTATCTGCGATTCAGCTCTGCCCGACCGCGAAATTTGTTGCAATTGCATACTGCTTGCCCGAAACAGTGCATAAACAGCAGGGGCGCCCGTATTTTATTATGCATAGGTTTGCAGTGCACGTCTGTGTTTGTGAGTGTTTCTTTCCAATGTCAATGTGATTTTGCGGTGTACATACCGCATCAACATAGTTTTGCCTACATGGCTAACAAGCAGTAGTAAGAGCGTCCTGAGGCTACTACAAAGGCTGACATGCCTCGAAAGCTCAGCTCGGCAGTGCGAGAAAAAAGAAAAACAAGTGCTTAGGGACTCGAAAAAATTAAGGAGGGGAGGGGAAATATCACGCAAGTGATTGAGTGTTCGTTGGTGTAAGTTGAATTTGCAGCCTGCTGTATATATAAAGTGTTAATATTTGGGCAGACAACGACAGCGCGTAAAATATTTTTTTCTTAGCACAATTACCTTGCCAAAACCAAGTAAAACAATAAAAAACACATTAACGCTGCGCACGAATAAATTAAACCCGGCTGACCTTCATCCAGGAAAATTCCGAAAAAGGTAAAACCTGAATAAAACGTGCCCTAAGCATACTGTATCAAATGTCAGTAGATTTAACTGCCTTAAATGTGTGCCATATAAATTGTCAAGTTATTAGCCGCGGTCCAGAGAGGTACAAAAGCATGCTGTTTAATTAGCAGATTTTTTAATGTAAAAAGCAGGACCATATAGCTCTAACGGCGTAAACAGAATTCAGAAATGTTGCTTTGATACCTAGTGGTTTCTAACTTTACGCCAAATGTACGTTCATGCTGACACGTCGCCCTAAAGGTGGGCACATTATAACCAGTGTGGGATGAACACGCAGAGCGCTAAGAGATGTACAATACATGAGTTTTGCACAGTGCCTACTACCCACTTCATTGCCCCTATATACATATATAGTATGTGGAGGCAACGAAATGAAAAAGAATAATGACCTCTTCCGCCAATTATGCTAAGAAAACAAATGATGGCGAGACCATTAGGAAGATGTTCATGTAAGGAGCGTTAGCAATGGCGGCCGCCTTCTTAGATTTAACGGGGACGTCTTAGGTTGGCGGCCATCTTAGATATATCTGTGACGTCACCAGTCAATCATCAATACAATGTACTAATGACGTCACCATTCAATCACTAGTTGGGTTGCTATATCAAATTTCTAAGGGGGCCGCCATCTGGAATTATTCCGACTTCGAAAATTTTACGCCGAAGGGAGGTGGTAGCAGACCCCAATAAATCGAGAAGCGTGAGGAGTGAGAGCTAACGCGCTTAAAAACGGCTGGCGGCTTAGCATTGCTAAGCACGTAATACTGTGCGAGAGCATAAATTTTTTGCAGATGGACACTAACGCCACGTACCTGAAAACGTGATTGAGGTGTCAACTGACTCACGGAGCAGGTTACGCGCGTCTGAAGATTTTTATTGTTACTGCCAATTTAACTAAAGTAGGCCAGCGGATTTTGCTATAGTTCGGTGTTTTTGGGGCAATGTTATTAACGCCTACGAGTATTACTCTAGTGCCGTGTTTCTGCCAAAGCGTTACCCACGCCAATGCATGCAGCGCACATTTCTCTCTTACTACTGCCACATACCTCAAATCTCGAATATAAGTTTTGTTGTAGTATTAGTTGATCAAGAACATGATGTGCAATGAACTGCACGAGAAAGTGCTGCAGTTTAACTAGAGGCGTGTTCAGCTGCGGTGAGTGCATAGCTACGGTGATGTTGGTTTTTGTCCCCCCCCACTCCCTACTTTCTAGAACGCTCCGCGAGTTCTACCTTGAACGATTAATAACTGGACGCCCCACTCCAGTTGTAACCTACACAGTGCTGTGCGCGTGTGTGCTTTAATTCCTCTAAAATGAACTAATCACGCGCACAACCTGGACACATTTCTTACTGTGTAAATAGTTTGTACATATTACTTCTCCCCCTGTCCTCTATTCCTGTCCCCTCACCTCTTTCATTTCATTTCTCCATTCTGCCTGCTGTCCTTTATTTCCGCTGCCCCAGCTCAGGTGCTTCAGTATCGATGGCAGATGCCGGGGCTAGCAAAAATCTTTTCCTTCCTTTTTACTATTATTTTTAATAAAACCACTACCACCACCACCACCCCCCTACTTTCTTTCTGAGCATACCGTATTAATTCCAAAGAGCACAGATGCAGATCGGTCGAAAACAGTTGAGGGATATCTCCAATTTCCCTCTGCAATGTACGTTACAAACTTTTTGCAAAGGTTCATTGTAATCGTCTGTAGATTGTTTTCGCTGACTTAATAGGCACGCATCAGGTCTGCGGTATCAGATGCCGCAGCATCCAAACCCATATTCGCATTGCACGTTCAGTAGTGGAGACAGTATCAGATGAGACCTGACAAGTAGCTCTAATTCAGATTGACCTTGCCAAAGGATTTGATGAAGGTCTTAAAAATGTATTGTTTGCGGTTTTAGGGCATAAAATTATGGGAGATGTTTTGTTTAGGGGCGTAATACTGTGATTTAAGGAGTCCTATACAAGGCTAACTGTTAACCAAGAGCTAACCAAACCTATTCCATTGGAATTATCTGTTTGCGAAGGCTGTCCATTATCGCCTTTGTTGTGTGCCCTATATATTGAACCCTTTTGCCCCAGTATTATTAACTGCGCTACTATCTGTGGTCTTTCCTTGGCGCAAAGTGAAATAAGATTAAGTCCATGCAGGTGATGTTGCCCTATTTTGTTCTGACAAAAAGAATGTGCTTGAGGCATCACATTTGACTAAACTGTTTTGTGATGTATCAGGTGCGGCTCTTAATTTAGATAATTGAAGGGGTTTTGGTTGGGTCATTGGGGTATAACGCCAAGTAATTTTGATGGCATAAGCTGGGAATGCGGGACCATTCAGTACATAAGGTTTCCTCTTCAATAAATTCGCAACAGTGGAGCCTTCTGGTATTCAAAGAAAATCTCTATGAGGTGACAAACCCAGCCTTGAATTGGCAGGGACCTGTCAGTGTTTGCTGGGGCTCAAGTCTGGAATATTTTTTATTCGCAAAACTTGCCTATGTGCTGCAAGTTCCCCACTGTGCGAGCAAGAAAATGCCGCTGATGCACAGAATATTTGCTACCTTCTTGTGGCGTTTCCAATGGGAACACATGCATGACGATAATCTATTTCTTTCTCTCGAGTCTGATGAATAGGCCTTGTTCATTTTTTCGTGGTCCGAGAAGGAAACGAAGCCGAGCGGTGAGGACATGCGTCGCATGCGCTTCCGCTAAGAAGCTTTTTTCGGCCTTCAATTTGGGCCAGCGAGCCGAAAACCACCACGAAAGGATCCGGTTTTGTCACTCCGTGCGAGAGGACACCGGAGTTTGGCCAATCGGTGGGCTATTCCGCATTTCGTCGAACCTTGCACATTAGGCACATGTGCTAGCTAGATAGGCCTAACGCCCTGACCTAGCGTAGCCTACGCTGCATCGACGGGAGCCGGCACCAGGCCGTGTGCGCGGCCGCAAGCCTACCCTATGGAGACGTCCAGGACGAAGTCATTTCAAGAATCAACTCTGGTAACAACACGTACACGATCAGCACACTGAATCGTCAATGCGCGAGCACTTACGTGAGGATCAAGCCAATAGTTATCGTGGTAAAGACACTCGACATGGCGCCCTACCTACGTCGCGGCTCCCAACGACGCCATTAAGGGCGTGGTATACAACGCCTACTACATCGGAACCCCGGAAGTCCGTCAAGGCTTCATTAAGCGCAACCCAAACATCGCAGTGCTCAACGCCAGGAGAGTCGGAAATTCAAAATCTATTTTGGTCACCTTCGGGGAGAAAAAGCTCCCCAGAGAAGTCTTCTACTGGGGATCAGTATTCATCGTCTACCCGTACCGAGAGCGCGTAGAGACCTGCTACAATTGCAGAAAGACGGGACACAGGACGTATGTGTGCTACAAGCCATGGCTAAAGCGTTGCCGCAGATGCGGCGAAGACCACCCGGTCCCACCAGAGGGAGCACTACCGACATGCAAGCCCAAATGCATTGTATGCGGGGGGGGGGGGGGGGGGGGGGCGCAAAACGCCAGCAGCCGGAATTGAAAGTACAGGCTGGCCAAGAAAGTGCCCTACAGACCCAAGAATGACCCGGGGCAACATGACTACGACAACCAGCCAAGATTGAGGACCAGGGACGACAGCGAAAACCGCCAATGCAACCGGGGAAGAAGCAGATCGAGCTTCTTCCCACCACTACCGGAGACCGGAGAGGGAGGCGGCAGCTCGGGTCCGGGCAGAGACAGAAGTTCGAGCAAAGGAAGAGGTTCAAGCAAGAGCAGAGCCACGGGCAAAAAGCTGGGCTGGTCAGGAAAGCCGCTCGGGAGAAGGAACTGGTAGAGCAGCTCGCTAAGAGAGACAGAGAGCTCGATAACATAAAGAAGGAAATGGCGGAGATGGGGAAATTTATTAATGGTAATGCACAACATCCGAAGGTGGTCGAAAAGCCACCTTTGCAGCAGTCACAAAACACCAGCCAGACGCCTCCAAGTAATACAAACAAAGAGGGAGATAAAGAAAACGCAATGGATACGTGCACCCGAGTTCCGGCGAAAACAACTCTACCCAGAGAGGAAAACACCAAAGGCAGTAAGCCCAAAAAGACGGCAGACAGTCCAATCGAGAACGCATCGACCAGAACTTACAGTTAGCTTAGGTCGGACATGAACACGCTCATGAAACGGGTTGACGCTTAAGACGCTAGAATAGATACCGTTACAGCTAGGGTTAACAAACTAACCGAACGTGTCGATAATATGACGGCGGAATTCGTCAAGGTCAGAGAACAAACCATAGCTTACTTCCAGCAAATTATGGAACGGCTAACAAACATAGAAGCCAGGCTTCCCTATTTTGCCGGCAGCACCCTCTCCCAACTGCAACCGCAACAACAGCCCTAGGACATCGTAGCCCCTCGGCAACAAATTACAATCTGGCAGTGGAACTGCAGAGGCTTCCATTCGAAGAGAGGGAACCTGCAGGCACGCATTCAAAAAAGCGAGAACACACTGGACGTAATAACGCTACAAAAGGCAAGCGGCAAGGTTAAATTACCAGGATACGTCACGTACACCCCGCTGGAAACAAAAGGGGAGCACAAACCCAAGTTGTTCACGGCCACGTTGGTGCAGAGAAATCTGTCTGCAATACAACATGAACTCGAAAACGCGAGCGAAGACTACGTGATGATAGAACTAATCCCAAGCACAAAAGGGGACAACTGCCTCTTTATTCTGAATGCATACAACTCACCCAGAAACCGCGGGACAGGGCTGGCGCATCTCACGAAAAGCCATAAGACTAGCTAATCAGAAAGGAATAGTAATCACGGGGGACTTCAATGCCCCGCAGCGGGCATGGGGATATAGGACGGCATCCCCCAAGAGAAACTATGGACTGAAATCCAACACTTAAGACTCAAAAAACTAAACAACGAACAAGGCCCCACAAAGATAGGCAACAGCGTCAGTGCAGACACGTCGCCAGACTTGACGCTAGGCAAAGACCCAGAGGGAGACAAGTGGACAAACACAGGATACACCTTGGGTAGTGATCATTATATCAAAGAGATTGAAACACAAACCAGGCCGCTGAAGGAAAAGCTGCACAAAACGAAGCTGACAAACAGGGATGCTCTTAGGAAACTCAGGGACAGAACCGCTCCGAGGGAGATCACGGATCTAAATCAACGGGTCGAGATACTCAAAAGAGATGTAAACATACACACTAGAGAGACCCCAACCAGCGGAAATAGTGATATCACAGACTCGAGGTTGGCCCATATGGGGGAAGCCCACGAGAGCCTCATGAAGAAGTGGAAAAACCAGAGGTACAATAGAAAGGTAAAGGAGAGAATATCGGCACTGGAAAGACAAATGGAAGAGTACGCGAACGAACTTCAGCGTCAGCACTGGGGACAGATTTGCGATGAAATGAATAGAAAGCTAGGGTGTAATAATACGTGGCAACTTCTTCGCCAATTGCTATACCCAGGACCAACTAAGACGGCAGCACAAGGGCAGCTGAAAAGATTGGTTCACCAATACCAGGGCACGGCCGAAGACATAATAGAAGAGCTGAGGAAAAGATACCTCAACACAGACAAAGGGGGCTCTTCTCTAGCATACCGAGGACCAGAGAACGCAGAGCTAGATAGGGGATCTTGATAGCGGAGGTATGGAGAGCAATGAGTCAAGTAAGAACCCCGTCGGCGGCTGGGGCAGATGGCTTAACAAACAAAATGTTGAGGAATCTAGATTTAGTATCCGTCACGGCACTAACAGACTTCCTAAACGAGATATGGAAACAAGGCAGTGTACCTTCAGAATGGGAACATGCTAAAGTAGTCTTCATACCAAAACCAGGCAAGATCTTGAAGTCGGAATCCTCAGGCCGATATCGCGAACGTTGTGCCTGGGGAAGCTGATGGAACATGTAATACTAAACAGATTCCAGGAGTACGCAGAGGAAAAAGAATATATTTTCCGAAACTATGCTAGGATTTAGGAGCAAGTTGTCCACGCAGGACTTAATGCTGGAGCTCCAAACAGGCATAATAGACCCACACAAAAAAGGTGGCACAAAAACTATACTGGGCCTCGATCTATGTAAAGCATTTGACAACGTGAAACATGACGCCATACTAAATAATCTGGCGGAAATTGCCCCTGGTAAGAGAACCTACGAATACGTTAGGGACTTTCTAACCGAAAGAACTGCAGAAATAAATTTAGGAGACATTAAGTCGGAAACCTTTAAGCTAGGAGACAAGGACACCCCGCAGGGCTGAGTGCTGTCCCCAATCTTATTCAACTTAGCGTTAAAGAACCTACCACAACTATTGAAGGCTGTGAAAGAAATAAAACACACGCTATATGCGGACGATATCACAATATGGACGCACACAGGCAATGATGGTGAAATAGATGAAAATCTACAACGGGCGATCGACATGTCGAGGATACGCGGAATGGGCAGGGTTAAAATGGTCGCCAAGAAAATCCGAACTTTTGGTGATCCGGGGGGGGGGGGGGGTGGCTAGCAAACGCGATACCAACGCAGGAGACATTCTGGTAGAGGTCAATGAGACACCGGTAGCCAGAGTGCACAAAATCAGGGTCTTGACTGATAGTTCAGGACAGTGGAAAGAACACAGAGACAATAAACAAGCTTAAGTCGACAATTAACATGACAACCAGGCTGATAAGGCGAATAGCCAACCAAAGGCGAGGAGTCAAAGAGAAAGATCTGTGGCTAATGGTTCAGGCTTTTGTTATAAGCAGAATAACATACGCCATCCCCTATCTCAAGCTAGGGCTGGCGGAAAAGAACAAAATAGAGGGGATCATACGACAGGCATATAAAGCAGCCCTAGGACTACCCCACTGCACTCTTACGGAAAGACTTCTTAAACTTGGGATCTACAACACCATCGCGGAACTGTGCGAGGCACATCTAATCACACAATTAACATCGCTCGCCACCACACATAATGGTCGTAAGATCCGGGCCAACCTAGACTTACGTGATAAAATCCCGGAAAATAACGCGCAGGCAAAACTACCGACTGAAGTGAGGAACCCACTCACTATTAAACCGCTTCCAAAAAGCATGCACCCTGCTTTTCACGAAGGCAGGAGGCGAGCAAGAGCAAAGGCCCTTGAAGCCAAGTTAGAAGGCTCGAAATACACTGCCTACGTAGACGCGGCGGAATACGAGGAAGGCGACTCCTTTGTGGTTATGGGCGTGAACGACTCGGGTGAAGCATTAATGGCCGGTTCGGTTAACACAAAGAACTCGGGGACACCGGAGGAGGTGGTTATCGCCATGGCAATGGTCAACACCAAAGCAGTCACCATAATTGGCGACTCCAAAGTTGCTATAAACAATTTCGCGAGGGTATGATATTCAAGGAGACAGAACGAATCCTAAGGCATAAAGACTGGAAACAAAGAGTGGTGGAACAAATATGGGTGCCGGCACACTCGGGGAACAGCAGAAACGATTTGGCTCACAGTATAGCTCGAAGTTATGTCAGCCGAGCAGTGAGCCAGGTTGAGTCCCCCAATTTCACGAGAGATGCATTCATATCCTTTCACGACTGCACTAATCACTTTAAACTGGAAAGGAGGATATATCCACCACCAGACAAGAAGGCCGACAAAAAGCAGGAGGTAACGTGGCGTCGGCTCCGAACACGAGCCTTCCTTAGCCCGTCAAAACTAGCTCACATGTACCCAACACAATACAATGCAACTTGTAAAGAATGCGGCGAGATAGCCGGATACGATCACATTCTATGGGGCTGCAAAATGGCGCCGCCACCCGCGAACCTTCTACTATGTGGTGTGAGGCTATGCTGGTCAACTCAGACCCGTTGACACAAGTCCGGGCCACCGAGTGGGCTCACAAGATCGCCGAGAACCACGGGCTCGAGGCCATCTAGTATAGCGCCCACATAAGGCTCAATGCTGACAATTAATGTTTTGCAATCCAAAATCATTTATTCGTGGATCAGCTAGTTTTCTTTTTTTTCTTTTATGGGGACACCTTAAAGATCTTGATGACAACTCCAAATTCCTCACTGTGCGCTTTTATTTAGACTGTCTACATATCCTCTCCAGAAGGCAAATGTCACAGGCACTCACAGAATATTTGTTTCCTGCACCGTTGCATCGGCAACCTTTTCTGGAGTTTATTGACACCAGTGTTTTAAAACCTATTAGGCGAATGTGCGTTTCCCCGGGTTCGAACCCGACCGCGGCGACTGCGTTTTTATGGAGGCAAAATGCTTAGCGCCCGTGTGCTTTGCGATGTCAGTGCACGTAAAGGTCCCCAGGTGGTCGAAATTAATCCGGAGCCCTCCACTACGGCACCTATCTCTAAGTTTCTTCTTTCACTCTCTTCTTTATTCCTTCTCTTTCGGCGCGGTTCAGGTGTCCAACGATATATGAGACAGATACTGTGCCATTTCCTCTCCCCAAAAGCTGGTGGTGGTGGTTTAATTAAAAATAATAGTAAAATGGAAGGAAAAGATAGATTTTTGCTAGCCCCGGCATCTGCCATCGATACTGAAGCACCTGAGCTGGGGCAGTGGAAATAAAGAATAGCAGGCAGAATGGAGATGAAATGAAAGAGGTGAGGGTACAGGAAGAGAGGATATGGGGAGAAGTAATATCAACAAACTATTTACACAATAAGAAATGTGTCCAGGTTGTGCGCGTGATTAGTCCATTTTAGAGGAATTAAATCACACACGCGGACAGCACTGTGTTGGTTACAACTGGAGTGGGGCGTCCAGTTATTAATCACTCAAGGTAGCACTCGCGGAGCGTTCGGTCACTGCGTGTAACTACCTAACGGAGAACAGACGGGACGTCAAGCCCGTGTGTTCGAGGAATACACAGAGGCTCACCAAAGTTCGCTCACGAGTGCGCGCACTGCGCTGCGGCAACAATAGCGTCTTGATGGAGTCTGGTAGTATGCCCTGCGCCCTATAAGCCGCGAGCATATCGCGACGAGCATCGGCGAACGCGGCGCAGTGAAGGAGCAGGTGTTTTAGTTGGCAACGTTGGCCGATGCAGGAGCGTGGCCACTTGAGCTCCAAGCAGCGCGCAGGGCATTGAATCACATCGACCGGATTTCCCCAAAAACCAATTTAAAAAATGTGCGTTTCTTCTGTGGCAAAAATATTCTTCTTTAAACTGCACACATCCACGCTTCGTGTGAAGGCATGGCTTCATGCTAAGGAGATGCTTGCGACATGCACGGTGAATTTCCGCCTGTGCAATACACCAGAGACAATTGACCATTGTCCAATTCTGTGCATTGATGCTGTGTTCTTCTGAGACATATTACAACGAGCAGTTAAGGACATTAACACCACATCTTGCAGTATCAGTTTTCTGTCTGTGAAGAAAAACTCTGTTGTGCCATATGATCTGTTTATGTTGCTGGGACTATTTAGTCTCTGGAAGAGCCGCATGATGGACCGCCACGCAAAATCACCATGGTCGTCGAAATCTTTGTTTCTTGAGCAATCCGTTTCAGTGCTGGGAGTATACGCTGCCCTGGAAGAGCCGTTTTGCTGGCTCCCTTGTCTTGATGCATGGATGCGCCTTCAAGAATTTTGATGTTTTTGAAGGTAGGGTCGTGCCACAGTATGGCGGCCTGGTGTTTTGCGGCGTAAGTGTCCTTAGATTTTTTTCTTGGCACTATTTACATGCAAAAAATGGTAAAATAAACTGTGGTGATAGCGTTACCAGCGCAGTTACCAGCGCAGCTGATCGGTTCACTCCACCGCAGGCTCGAATCCCAGTGGCGGATATTTATTTAATTTATTTTTCTTTATTCTTTCCCTTGGCACATCCCAAAAAAACATAGCATGATATTCGCAAAAAGAAACATCCCAAGATCATGATCGTGGTTTACCCACCGAAAAAGTGTTTTCGCCTAGTATTGCGAGCAGCGTTTACTTGACTGGAAGAGATTAACTTACGTTTCCTGTCGCACCACCGTAACGATGTGCGCCACAGTTTCTGTGTAGCACATAGCCTTTGGTTTTAAAATATAGTGACGATGTCCTATGTGGAAGCGATGTGCGTAAAAAATAAATAAAAACTGGCACTTCCAGCTTAGCGGGAAAGGGACGGTGCCTCCTGCCATCTCTGAAATGCAAACCCAGTGGTGAGCGCAGGAGAGAGGTGCGATACGACCCAATATACCATTTCCTCAGATTATAAAAGAACGGTTGCATGTACCCTAAATGTCAATACCATCTGTCCGCGTGTGGCGCTTTTCCATCACGACTTTATAAATAGATGCACTACTTGTCGCGTTAGTACAAGACCGGTTACCGACAAGTTTTTACGCCCTCGAGAGAACCTACAGATAGTTAGATAAATTAATTCAGTGGACATTACCCAGTACAGGCGTTAACATGAACTCTGCCGAAAAAGGTCGAGTCGGGTACATCATTGACGAGAAAGCAAGCTTTCATAAAGAATGGGTCGTTTATTCTTCTGTGACATATTTTTAAACTGTTCCTCAGAAAGCATACAGAGCTAAATTGCCTGATTTTGACAGGTTTGGCAGGTCACCATCGTTAACTATTCCTCTATCTATTTTCAAGCGAAAAAACATGTGAGTATGCATCAGAAACGCATGCAATATGCATAAATATTCCTTATGTCCTAGTGTATAGTCCCTGAATGCTTTATTTAAATCAGCTGAATACAGCTAATAAGACATGGTTTTAACTGCAAAATTTTCTAAATGCAGGGTCAAGTAACTGCCGTGTTTATGACTGTTCGAAAGAGAAAAAAGTTGGCTGATATTGGTACTTATGAGCTGAAAAGGCGGTACATATCTCACGATGTGTAACTCGAACCTTTCCTTGAAATAAACCATCAAAACAGGGCCGCCACAGCCGTGTTTCGATGCAGCCGAAGAGCAAAGACCTGCCTCGGTGGCTCAGTGGTTAAGGCGCTAGGCTACTGATCAGGGCTACCCGGGCTCGAACCCAACCGCGGCGGCCGTGTTTCAATGGAGGCGAAACGCAAAGGCGCCCGTGTGCTGTGCGATGTCAGCGCGCGCTTAAAATCCCCAGGTGGTCAAAATTATTCCGGAGCCCTCCACCAAGGCACTTGTTTCTTCCTTTCTTCTTTCACTCCCTCTTTTATCGCGTCCCTTACTGCGCGGTTCGGGTGTCCGCCGATATGTGAGGCATACTGCGCCATTTCCTTTCCCCAAAAACCAATTTTCGTTTTCATTTATTGGGGAAGAAAAATGGCAAAGTATCTGCCTCACACCTTGGCGAACACCGAAAATCTAGACTCGTCTTTCATTTCATTTCTCCATTCTGCTTGCTGTCCTTTGTTCCCGCTGCCTCTGCTCAGGTGCTTCAGTATCGATGGCAGATGCCTGGGCTCGCAAAAATCTTGTCCTTCCTTCTTATTATTATTTTAATAAAATCACTTACTACTACTACCACCCCCCATAAATGTGAAAGTTTATTCGGCCATAACGAACACGACCACAAACACGGCAGGAGGAATGGGCAGAGTCTAGAAAGCCCTGATCCGCAACCTGAGCGACGACCTCATACAAAAGCTCATAAACTGTCCTAATAAACTCTGGGAGGCGGAGACGGTTTCCGAAGGTTGGAAACATGCCGAAATAATAATGATACCTAAACCTGCTGAAAATATCAAAATTTAAAACCCTGAGGGCCATCTCGCTCACGTCGTGATTCCGCAAACTTTCCGAACGGGGGGTCACGCTAAGACTGAAAAATCACATGGAAGATATAGACCGTGCACCCATACCATGCTCGGTTTCAGAGCACTCTCGATGAAGGACGTGCTCCTCCAAATAGAAGAAGACGTACTCAGAAACGTACCCTGAAAAACGGGTGAAAATATCCCAATGGCCCTGGACATCAAGGGGGCATTCGATAACGTAAGCAACGAAGCGATCCTTACGGGCTTAGACGAGCTGGACTGCGGGCGCAGAATCCACGGCTACGTCAATGCCTTCCTGTCTTATAGAACTGCCACCATCGGCATGAGAGGCCGTAGATTGGATAAAATTCACACGCCAAACAAAAGAACACCCCAAGGGTCAGTCATCTCACCCATACTCTTCAACATAGCTATGATATGATAGGATTAGCTAGATACAAAACTAGTAAAGATCGAAAGCATCAGGTACGCCATGTACGCCGAAAATATTAGAGTGGTGAGGGCTCTGCCCCGCAGCCCTACCTTGTGGTTTACTTTCCCGCGGTGCACCCTCCAATGGCATCGCCTCGGCCCACGGTGCCACGTGACTTTCCCTGGTTAGTTACCTTAACAAACAAGGAAAGGCGCTACGGCTTGTGCACGCACGCGGGAGACGGCCTCACTCTCTTCGGCGGGGATCGTCAGCGCTAGCGGACGTTTCGCACGCCGCTCCGCTAATCGCCAGCAGGGCGGGGAAGTCGGGGGGGGGGGGGGGAGACTTGCTCCCGTATCTTGTCCCGTTCGACCTCGAAGTATCCCTTTCCCTAGCGTTGGTGAACATTCGCTCGTAACCTTGCTGGTGAGTCGGACGACCTCTATTCATTATCGCGTTTTGTTGCTAGCCGGCGTTATTTTTGCCGTAGCAATGAATGCCTGTTTGTGCCAGCCAGAGTGCCACTCCATTGTTCCCTCAGAGCAAGGCCCGCCGTGGTAGGCATTCGCTCGGTAGCGTACGCGATCCTAAGGTGGGGTCTGGCGGTTTTGAACTGTCAGCCGCGATTAAGCGGGGAGAACGTATTTGTCTCCCCTATTAATACCCCACATCTGACGCACAACGTGGGGCCTGCTCGTGGAACATTGAACGGTTATCTATCTATCTATCCAATGCTTAAAATTGGACGAGCTTGACAGAGAAGACTCCGGGGCACACAACCAAGGAAAGAACGTCTCTGGAGAAGCCCCAAAACCGCAGATTAGTATAAAGTTTTCTACTCCTTCTCCTCAACCGCGCCGTCTCAAAGTCGCTCGTGTGCTATGTCAATAATAATAATTGGTTTTTGGGGGAAAGGAAATGGCGCAGTATCTGTACTGCGCCATTTCCTTTCCCCCCAAAACCAATTATTATTATGTTAAAAATCCACACGTGGTGGAAATTATTCCGAGCCGGAGTACCAGGGTTCGAAGCTGACCACGGCGGCTGCGTTTCGACGGAGGCGAAAGGCAAAGGTTCCTGTGCGCTCTGCGATGTCAGTGCACGCTAAAGACTCCCAGGTGGTCGAAATTATTCCGGAGCCCTCCACTACGGCAGTTCTTTCTTTCTTAGTTTCTTCACTCCCTCCTTTATACCATCCTTAACGCGCGGTTTGGGTGTCCACCGAGATATGTGAGATAGATATTTCGCCATTTCTTTTTCTCAAAACCAGTTTTCTTTTTCCGAAATTATTCCGGAGGCCTCCACTATGTAACCTGTTTTTGTTTCTTTTCATTCCTACCTCCCTTCCTTCCGTTAAGCACGTTCGGGGTTCGGGTATTCACTCAGATATGAGGCATTTTGCCATTTCCTTTCCTCAAAAACCAATTTTACATTTTTTTCGCAAAGCTCTCAATTTCTACACAAAACGAGCCGGAACAGGTGCAATACCCTTACTCTCAGGCTATAGAGCCGCAGTTCACCACTTACTTGTAGCGCGCGGATATCTACGAGAACTCGATCAGGGTTGCTGCTAAAACAGCATTCTCTAATAATAATAAGAAAAATTAATGTGGATTAGTCCAGCTAACCCGGGATATACCAAGCGAAAGCGAGAATGAGGTCTCCAGTGGCCCACGGAGCCTGTTGTGCGCCTTTTTTTTCCTGAAAATGAACGGACTTTGCATACTTGTTAACGCCAATGAACTCTATGAACGCCGTTGGCTCACTTGTTTCGTTTGTCTTTTGAAGAAAGGAAATGGCACAGTAACCGTCTCACATATCTCAAGTGGACACCCGAACCGCGTCGTAAAGGAAGGGATGAAGGAGGAGGAGGGAAAACATTTATTCAGAACATAAAAACTGGGTGGGTTCAGTACGAGAACCCTTTGGTGCGTGCGCGCGTGCGTGCGTGTGCGTCCGTGCGTGCGTGCGTGCGTGCGTGCGTGTGTGTGTGTGTGTGTGTGTGTGTGTGTGTGTGTGTGTGTGTGTGTGTGTGTGTGTGTGTGTGTGTGTGTGTGTGTGTGTGTGTGTGTGTGTGTGTGTGTGTGTGTGTGTGTGTGTGTGTGTGTGTGTGTGTGTGTGTGTGTGTGTGTGTGTGTGTGTGTGTGTGTGTGTGTGTGTGTGTTCAAGAAGAAAAGGAACATTATTATTTTTCACCATGGCGTTTTGACTCCAAATACTAAGAGCTTCAGTTATTCGCAAGCTGCCCAAAACGATGTCTGTGCTGCAATACGCACATTGGGCCACATCTTGAACAGGCCCCAGTACTGCTTAAGAACGCGAAAACTCTCCCTTGGGACCACATAGGAAAGATTCGTCTTTATAAACAAGCTGTTCTAGAAGTGCCGAACTCCGACGAACGCCAGCCGTAAACTCATGGGTGCTCTAGACAGTCTCAGTTCGTTTAAAGAAATCCAACGTGATCGGAATTAATTCGAAGTTTTGCACTAGGTGACTGGCTCCGCCCATCATTCCGCGTCTAAATTCATCGCTCCAGAAAATGCGTGGTTTAAGTTGTCCAAAATGAAGCACTCACTGCGCCTTTTGTTTATTTGTGACGACTACACGTTTATGGAACCTCATTTCTTTTATACGTAAATTAGCTAATACACTACGTTTTCGTTTAGCGAGCTAGCCAGATTCAGGAAGAGGCTGTGAAATGTGCTATAAACAATAGATTACGAAAAGTCAACTTGCACATGTAGCAACAGCGCTAGTGCCTGTAAACCACAGTTTCTACCGCTAGTGTCACTTTAACATTCACTCTAAAAGGGCATCGAGCGAAGCTGCTATAAACTACTGCAAGAAGTCGCTCTGCCATAATATCATAATTTTTGCTTCATTGCAAACTGTAGTGCGGAGACCACTGTTTAGTGACAGATATGCTTTTGTGAAGCCCTAGGCTTTCCCGCGACCGCTTGCCTTCTTCAGCTTCCGAGCTTTAGAAACGTGCGTACGCTGCAATTGTTAGTGCTCCTAAAAGGTCCTATTCCTGCGCCTAATTTCCTATTTATCCTTTCACTCCCTCCTTCATCGCTTCCCTCACGGCGCTGGTGAGGGCCCGCACAGTTTGAGACAGCAACCTCCCATAACCATTCCTCATAAAAAATTTTCGCTGTGCAGAACACTATCAACTTCGAAATGCCACAAACCTAGTCGTTAGGACTGTCTCTGCAAAACATTAACGCTAAAGTATTCAACAAACAGAATAAGACGCCCCTAACACGCGTCACAACGCCAGTATTGATACTGTTTCTTCTTATCTTAGTTTGTCAACGAAGTCGACGTCCATAGGTAATCAGGTATCACTGAATCCTAAGCCTGCACACACGTAATAATATCCATAACGATTTCAACACAAGGACGTCTTTGCTGAACCGCGGTATTGAGGAAATCTCTGTATGCCCTCCACAGCACCCAACTTAAAAGTCGTCCGAAAACTGTGGTGCCTTTTACAACTTTCTGCTGCAGAAGGAAACAGTAAAGAAATGGCACATAACCAGAAACAGTATTTTTACTCCTTCACTCGTAACACTGAGAAATAAAGCTACATAGAATGTTTACTACGTTCAAGTCGGTGCGAAAGCGCGAATTTCTGCTACGTAGAAGACAAAACTGAGCGGGCATTGCCGCTGGACGGAGCGCTCGCGCTAGACCAGCTGCGAACATGCCAGGGAAGAGACAACGAACGATTCTGCTGAGTGTTGATACCAATCGGATTAGAGCTTACGCAATAAAAAATCTGTGTTCTCATCGCTGCAAACCACAATGTGTTTTGTTCAGTGCATGACTGGCCTGAACTTTTAAACTGTTATCTTCAGCGTCAAATAAACTGATTGATTGATTGATGCATTTCGAAGAAGACCAGAAAAAAGAAGAAAAAAAAAGAATACCCTTGTAAGCAAGGCAGTGAAAATAAGAGAACACAGAACAAGAAAACAAACGTACTGCTGGAAAATGCTGGAGAATGACGGGTACAAAAAGGCAGCAACCAGAAATGTAAAGGATAAGTCTTTGGCTACGGAGGAAAAGGAATGGAAGAGAGAAAGGAATGATCAATCGCTGATGTCTCTGAGGATTCTGTCCTTGAGACGAAGCCTTTTGATGTGCCAAACATGTTTCAAATAGGTAGGCTACCACCACGATTCTCAACAACCGGAGCACGAGCACGAACAAAAGTAACGCTAAATAAGAAGCAGAAAGTTTTGGAAGCATTACTCGAAAAAACGAAAAGCGTCCCTTGTAACGTGAGCATTGGACACAGCTAAAAGGATCCCAAACAAGCGGTAAGTGGAGAGGCACTCTTGTTAGTCTCCAGTGGTATAGTCGGTTCTCTCTTTCTCTTCGAGAATCTTTTCCGGGCAAAGCTTTGACTTAGAGAAAAGGCCAAGAGAATAAAAAAGAGACAGACAGTCAAGGGGATCCGCACCAAGGGCGAGGTCGAGAATGGGCAATAAAGGACTCGCGTTTCCCTCCGGATTTGCTTTCACCCATAGCGCCTGGCTCATTCTCTCGCAATCTTTTTCATCGACCCCACGTTAATAGCACCCGTCTTCGTTCCCTTTGAGTTATTGCCAAGGTGAGGCCGAGTTACGCAGGTGTGTGCCAGGAACATATGGAAAAAGCGGAAGTTGAAACAGCACGGAATTTATTTTTGGCGGCGGGAAGAGGTTAGAGACGGGCGAAAAAATCGCGGCGTGGTGGGGTCAATTATGATGTGCCCGCGTTAGCAGAGAGTAATCTAATGTGATACCACGCTTTTGTATTAAAGTATTGCCAAAATATTGCTCACGTTATTACGCCTGTCTTTCCACTTATGAGGCATCTTTGAATACTTAGGTATAAAGTAGCGCATTAACTTCATTAAAAGCGTACTTCCTAGATTATATCCGTGTACACGCACCACCTATACTATTGCGGAAAAGGTAGCAAGGCTCCTTAATTTGCTCCAACCATTAGGATTAGTAAGGCCGGCAAAACTATGACAGTTCCTCTCATGTGTGACCTCCACAGCCCTAATCGCCGGAGCAATAACCATGAAACAGGCGACATATCTGTAGCAATTAAAAACCAGAGAAGACATTCAGCAGCCGCGTGTGCTTTGTATGCTATTGCAGTAATGTCTCTGGGTTTCTAATATAATAGGTGTTCCCTCTTGTCGTCAGACGTCTGGTGTAGCTGGCTCGTACGTATACGTTTTTGAGATTAGCAAAAAATTCGGCCCTTGTTAGGGTTTGTGTGCTTTATCAATGGCATTTATAGATGGGCGCATACTGTTGCAATCCCTATCTCGCCTCTCCAGAAGGTGGACGGCCAGGTTAAGATGGTAGTTTTTGCGGTGTTTTATCTGTTCTTTACTGAGGTTTCTTTACAAGAGTTAAGTAATGTGTATTCTATGTATTCTACCAGCTTGGAAAGTGTTTAAATCAAAACTACCAAAGTCGAGTCTACCTGTAAAAACATGGCTGCTAACTAATTCTTGCGGATTTGAAGTATGATTTTTGAGTGACAGTAGAGCGAATATTCATAATCTCAGTTAACTTGAAAAACAAGGTGAGCTACTGCGTGCTGTTTGTGGTTCACTTAATTCAGTGCCAAAATCTGGAAGCGTGTATATCGCGTGAAAGCATGAGGCCGTATTACATGGCCTGTTTCAAAGTTTCTATGCACTGAGTGGAAGCTAGGGTTCGTGGGAGCAACAAACGGTCTAAACCTTCACAATAAAAACAGATATTCTGACCGAGGAAACCATTGTGAAGAAGCGCCACAATGTGTGCGTGTTCAACGTAAAGCGTCTGACTGCGATTAAAATACACGCTGCTTTCACGTTCGAATAAGTGCCTGTGAAATCGCGAATAGTATAACAATTACACTCCATCCAACCTACGAGAGAAAACGTGATTTTAGATTTCTTTTCCTGTAAGCTGGTGGTGGTATCTGGCAGAAGGCAGGAATAATTGAAGGTAAATAGAAGGCTCGCCGTGTCGCACTGAAATGAAAAGTAATGATGGTGTTGAAGGCGACCTAGGATCTCTATTGTTATCACAGAACCGTAGGAAAGACGTTTGAGAGCACCAAAACAAAAGAGACGCGTCCTGCGATTGGATAGGTGAGTCATTCATATGACTGTGTATATTGGAATCTCAGTCGGACACTTTACAATAAATCCAGACACATTCTGACCGCTGGAACCACTGTGAAGAAGCGCCAGCAGCTTTCCTGTGACTGTTTGGGTGAAATCATAACCTTACACATCATGAAAGAAGGGCTGACATCGAACAGTTGACGCGAGTTCCAAGCCATTACATTTGTCAGCGCCATATGTATCCTTGATTCACAATTTTGGCATTAATTGTTGACTGCAAACAAGATTCTCGACGCCATTTTCACTATCTGGTGCTACAGGCGCGACGCACTATTTCGTGCTCAGGATTACATTGCCAATGGCAAGCATCCGCCTATTCAGTACGCAATGCATGAAGCCCTTCTGCTTGTCATCCTATTCTAGCAATCCCTGTAAAAGTCAGGAGTGTCTTCCTTGCACCGTATAGCATCACCAAGAGCGTAAACACGAATATACGTTTTTCGTGGCGGTGTCCGGCGGTAAAATTTGAAGTATAGTGTGTTTATATAACGGCATTGCCAAAGCCAGTGTTCATGCGTGTGTGTAACTGGACTCAAAGCAAGAAAGAGAATTAGTTTGTGTGGTAGAATGCGTTAATGTTGAAGGGGCAAATGAGCACTGCGCCGAATGCCCATTCCTGTTATAGTAGGTCTATAGACCAGTGTCGAACTTGAGGCGCCCAGCGAGTAATGCAGCAAAGAGCACGGGGAATAAAATATATTATCCATAAGTTTACGTGAACTAATCTCACATATCCGGATAACTGAACTAGAACGCCACTGTCCAGGCCTTCTCCAATTCCGCAAGGCTGATTTCTCTATGCCAGTATTTATCGGGTTGTTCGGGCGATTCAATACCATCTGGAGTAAGTCTGTGACCTCCCGCAGGTTTGACAGCTGTTGCTAGGGTATTGATCTGCCAGAAAGTGTGGAATACAGTTAAACTTGGGAAAGTAATGCATTGTAAGTTGCTTGCATATTACGGCTGCCCATCCACTTGATAATGATAATCGCTGCAAGTTCAAAACGGGAATGTTTGTGCAGTAACCAGGAACTTGAAGGTTTAATCATGCCGCGCTTTCCTACCCCTTATAAAAAACTGCCCATCTCCAACCAAAAATTTTAACTTTAACACAACGTTTTGAAACCGATTCGGCCTCTTCATCAGGGGTGACTGACGGCAGTAGCTAGCGTCTAAGTACGGAAGGGAAGGGGGGGGGGGGGTTAAAGGAACGACAGCTGTGATGCGAAAGGCGCGGGGGAGGGGGGTTTAGGCTGTTAGTCACGCTGGCGCACTGCAGAGAGGTGGTGAATGGCGACTTTTTTTTTCGTTGAATTGAAGAGCGAAGTCCCTGGGCATATACTGGGTGCAGGTTTCCTTTTGTGCGGTTGATGTGATTCGGGGTGGTTTGGATATGCCAGGATTTCAGAAGGAACGTTTTGTGGTAATTTGTTTCGGCTCCGAGGATGCGGGTTTCTTCGAAGTTGATTCTATGGTCGGAGTCCTCGGAATGTTCGGCTACTGGATTGCGCTCTCTTGCCAATTTGCGGACGTCGTTTTTATGTTGCCGAATTCTTTTGAAATTTTTGGTTTCGCCGATGTAGCTTGCGTCGCAGTCGGCGCATGGAATTTTGTAGACAGTGCCTGCCTTGGGCTCTTTCTCTCGGCGGACGGTGTTTGGGAACAGGTAGGCAAAGCGCAACAGAGTTGGTAGGCTTGTGCGCAACCTGGAGACTCGATGTTTTTCAGGATTCGGCCAATGATATCGCGTACACCTCCGACATAAGGTAAATTGACGTATTTTGGTGGTGGCGTTAGTCTTTGTGCGTTGATTTCTTGGCGAATGTTGTGTTTTTGACGTCGAAAGGTCTTTTGAATAAAGTCTTTTGCACTGAAAGCTAACTTATACAACAGCCTGCTGCGAATTAAAGCTTCGAGCAACAGCGCCGGCAGCTCTGCGAAGGTGAGTGAGCAATGAGCTTTCGGCGACAGTGCGCGGACAAACTCTGCCTCCAGGAGAGCCGCGTCGCTCGCCCTGATTCCGGCTATCATCAGTGGGCGCCGTCAGTAACGCAGACTAATGGGCCGGGGTTTACGGCACGTCGCAGACACAGCGTGCTAAAATCAGCTTCCGCCTCCGACTGCGTAGGAGATCGGTTGTGAGCAAGAGAGCGCTCTACACTCGTTCTGATTGAAAGCTGTGCGCTGGAGCGCGTCTCGTTAGGCTGCGCAATTCATCTAATCAAGTGGTCTGAGGGCTCCTGTTTTAGGTGACCGCACTTACCGGTCAACTCGTTCCGCCTCCGTGCTCTACTTTATATTTTGCTCCGTGAGGTGGGTGGGCGTTTATTTTTAGTGCAAAAAAACCTCATATGCTTATAAACAGCGACCAAGATTCTTGTCACCGTACGTAGTGCCTTCACCGTTCACCGCACATACAGCGCCCGTCAAAAGTATACGGCCAGTGGGGTTTGCGTTTAAGCTGTTTAGCAGGGCTCCTTTTAACATGTGCCAATCCAAAGCTTGGGAGAATTGAGGACTCGAAGTTTTTATCCTTCGGGAGATTACAGTCACTGAGCATCCGTAACCAGGAACGCTGAAGGCCTCGCAAGCGAACCCGATGGGTTGTGTACTTTTGCCGGGAATGTACGTGCGTACGCGAGTAGATGCGTACGACCTTGTACGACCTTGTGCGTACAACCGTGTACAACCTAGCAACCTGAGTTACTATCCGAGTCAGGGAAGCTCGGGTAAGTTCAGAGGAGCGTCACGCCAGCTGCGCATGAGGTTGCTCGGGAAGAGCAACATTGGACGCACAATCCCTAGGGGTGGCTGTGATAGGAACGGCCGCCTGCCTTTGCAGCGGCACCGCATGAAAACAGCGCTCCTTTTGGACTCCGCGAGAAGTGGAAAGCTTGCGCAAGGTTTTTCTCCCACTAGCGACGCGAAGGAGCTGCGGCGGCCTTATACTGTGGCGACACCGCCGCTGACAACGACGACGCCAGCTCTTCGACCTCGCGAATTTCT